>NC_045439.1:7308196-7316466 GCF_002776525.5 Piliocolobus tephrosceles | reverse complement strand
GAAGAAGAACCCGGAAGTGCACCATCTTGCCTCCGTTCGTCCAAACACTAGGGAGGCTCAGACAGGAGAATCACTTGAACCCAGGAAGCGAAGGTTGCAGTGAGCTGAGATTGTGCCACTCCACTCCAGCCTTGGCAACAGAGTGAGACTCTGTCTCAAAAAAAAAAAAAAAGAGAGAGAGAGAAAGATGAAGAGACTCTGATTCATACTCAGGGTGAGAATGTAACAGCCAATGGCACATAGAGGTGAAATGACTAATTAACATATCACCTGTGTCACCCTGAGAGAAAAGTCATGATGGTAAGGTTTGGCATGAAACACATTGGATTGGAATCAGAAGTGTTGGGGTGAACTCGTTTCTCACTATAGAGAGACAGAATAAAACTCTAAGTGTGAACACTAGGTGTGAACATGTGTTTGTGGGAGGGTGAGCGTGTATACATCTATTTCCTAGCTCTGTCCACTGAGAAGAACTGAGAGCTGTGACATCCCAATAACAATGAGTAAACCTAGTGCCCGCATCTTGGTTTCTAAATATCATTGTCCACTAAAAGGAACAAAGCTTGCTTAGAAACATGTATGATTCCAGGGTGAGACAGAGAAAGTACAAGATGAGCCAGGAATATTCTGTGGCAGAAAGTAAAGAAGTGCTCAAGGAATGATAAGAACATGTAAGAACAGGGACCAGCCAACTGGAAGAGACACATACTGGCCAAATTTGGAAAATAAAAAAAAATTAATCAGCTTTCTTCAGATACAACTTACATACAATAAAATGCACTTATTATTATTACAGTTTGTTGAATTTTGACAACTATATACAGTTGACCCCTGAACAATGCAGGAGTTAGGATCACTGATTCCTCACTCAGTAGAAAATGTGGGTATAGGCCGGGTGTAGTGGCTCACACCTATAATCCCAGCACTTTGGGAGGCCGAGGCAGGTGGATCTCTTGAAGCCAGGAGTTTGAGACCAGCCTGGCCAACATGGTAAAACCTCGTATCTACTAAAAACACAAAAATTAGCTGGGCATAGTGGTGTACACTTGTAGTCCCAGCTACAAGGAAGACCGAGACACGAGAATCTCTTCAACCCAGGAGGTGGAGGTTGTGTCACTGTACTCCAGCCTGGGTGACAGACTAAAACTGTCTTAAAAAATAAAAATCTGGGTAGAACTTTTGACTTCCCTAAAATAACTACTACAAGCCTCCTGTTGACCAGAAGCTTTACTGATAACATAAACCATTTATTAACACATACTTTGTATGGTATCTATATTAAATAATGTATTCCTATAATAAAGCAATCTGGAGAAAAGAAAATGTCATTAAGAAAATCATAAGGAAGAGAAAGTACATTTATGCACTATACTGTATTCATAGCCACGTAGGGTCTGTAAGTATGTGCATATGTTTTGATAAATGTTAATTTTTTATAATAGATTTGTGTACATTTTGTAGTAGTAAATAGTCAAATAGACTAGTACCTATATGTATTTTATGCATTCATGACACAACTTTTCCTTAATGTTTTCAATATTTCTAGGCTATGTGATTTGTCTGTGAGTTTTATCAAATTTTCACAAATTTCCAAAACATTTTCCAATAAATTTACTGAAAAACATCCACATATAAGCACACCCAAGCAGTTAAGCAGTACGAACCCATGTTGTTCCACAGTCTCCTGTACAACTATGTGATCACCACTCTAATCATGGTACAAAACATTCCCATCACCCCTAAAATTCTTGAAGGCGGTTTCTTAATTGGTTCTCCAGAGGCAACCACTGATCTGACTTGTGTCGCTGTGAGTTTTTCCTCTTCTAGAACTTCAGAGAAACGGAATCGTACAGCAGGCACAGGTTGAGCATTCCTAATCAGAAATGTTCCAAAATCTGAAAATTTTTAAGCGTCAACATGATGTCCCAAGTGGGGAATTCCACATTAAGTACTTAACACAAACATTGTTTCATGCACAATATTATTTAAAACATTGTATTAAATTAACTTCAAGCTATGTGCATAAGTGTATAAAACATAAATACACTTTGAGTCTCATCCCCAAGATATCTATCTCATTATTTAAATGCAAATAATTCTCTGAAATTGGAAACGCTTCTGGCCCCAAGCATTTCAGATAAAGCATTCTCAACCTGTATACTTTGGTGTCTCTGCATTCTTTGGCTAACATAAAGTTTTTGAAATTCATCCAAATGGCTATGCATAACAGTTATTTATTCATTTTTAGTCCTGAGTAGTTTTCCAACCTATGAAAAATGGTTTATCCATTCACCTATTGATAGACATTGACGTTTTTTCTGGTTTCTGGATATGATAAATAAAGCTTGCTTGAGTTTTCATTTGGAAGTCTCTGTGTGGATGTATGTATTCATTTTGACTATGGTAATACCTAGGAGTGGGATTTCTGGGATTTATCATAAGGCCATGTTGAACTTTAAAAGAAATGCTTGCACTGTTTTCCAAAGTGATTGCACTATTTCACATTCCCACCAGCGATGTTGGAGGGTTCCAGTTGCCCTATATCCTCACCAATATTGTTTTTAGCCTTTTTTTTTTAGTTATTCTAGTAGGCATATGGTAGTATCTCATTGTAGTTTTAATTTGAGTTTTCTGATGGCTAGTAGTGTTGAACATCTTTCCGTGATCTTACTGGCGATTCATATAGCGTTTTTATGGAGTGCATGTTCACTTTTTGCCCACTATTTATTGGGTTGTTTTAAGAATCTTCCTGAAATACAAGTTGTTTGCCAGACACATGTATTGAAACATTTTCTTCCAGTTGTAGCAGTTTTCTATTTTCTTACTGGTGTCTTTTGAAGAGCAAAAGTTTTTCATTTTGTTGAAGTCCATTTTATTAAATTTCCTTTTTTTTATTTGAGTCGGGGTCTGGCTCTGTCACCCAGGCTGGAGCATAGTGGCCCTATCACTGCTCATTGCAGCCTCAACCTTCCAGGTTCAAGCAATCTTCCCACCTCAGCCTCCTGAGCATCTGGGACCAGAGCTGTGCACCACCATACCCAACTAATTTTTTTTTTTTTTTTTTTTATATAGATGGGTTTCACCATGTTACCTCAGCTGGTCTCGAACTCCCAGACTCAAGTGATCCAACCACCTCGATCTCCCAAAGTGCTTGGATTACAGACATGAGTCACTATTAAATTTTCTTTTATGGTTAGTGCTACTTGCATCCTAAGCATGCGTTGCCTACTCTAAGGTGAGAAATATGTTTCCCGGTGTTTTCTTCAGAAGTTTCACATTTTAAGTCTTTGGCTGAAGCATATGATCTATTCACTTTGATGAGCGACATGAGACAGAGCCAAGCTTTATTTTTCCCATGTGGATATTCAGCTGGTCCAGAATCATTTGCTGAAAAGATTATTTTTCTCCCATGAAATTGCCTACGCCTCTTTGTTAAAATCCATTAATCATATATGTGTGGTTGTGTTTCAGTCATCTATAAGCCTGTTCTTGCACTGTCTTGAATATTGTAGTTTTTTTTTTTTTTGAGACGGAGTCTCGCTCTGTCGCCCAGGCTGGAGTGCAGTGGCCGGATCTCAGCTCACTGCAAGCTCTGCCTCCCGGGTTTACGCCATTCTCCTGCCTCAGCCTCCCGAGTAGCTGGGACTACAGGCGCCCGCCACCTTGCCCGGCTAGTTTTTTGTATTTTTTAGTAGAGACGGGGTTTCACCATGTTAGCCAGGATGGTCTCGATCTCCTGACCTCGTGATCCGCCCGTCTCGGCCTCCCAAAGTGCTGGGATTACAGGCTTGAGCCATCGCACCCGGCCGAATATTGTAGTTTTGTTGAATTGTAGACAACATTAGCTAGTATGGGTCCTCCAAATTTGCTCTACTCTTCAAAAAATGTCTTGACCAAACTAGGTCCTTTCCATTTTCATATAAATTTTATAATCAGTTTATCAATTTCTCTCAAAATCCAACTGATGTATTGATTGGAGGATAAATCTATAAATTAATCTATAAATTAATTTGGGTAGAGATAAAATTGTAGTATAATAAGCTTATTTTGTCTCTGTCCTTAGTTCCTGGCATAAGGCTTCTAAAACCTTTGGAATTTCCTGAGTAATGGGAGTTGATGGGAATGTCTTTTGTTATTGTTTTTTTTTTTTTTTTTTTTTTTGAGACTGAGTCTTGCTTTGTCGTCCAGGCTGGAGGGTAGTGGCGCAATCTCGGTTCACTGAGAACTCCACCTCCCGGGTTCAAGCGATTCTCCTGCCTCAGCCTCTTAAGTAGCTAGGATTACAAGCGCCCATCACCAAGCCCAGTTAATTTTTGTATTTTTAGTAAAGACAGGGTTTCATCATTTTGGTTAGGCTGGTCTCAAACTCCTGACCTCAAGTGATCCACCCACCTCAGCCTCCCAAAGTGCTGGGATTACAGGCACGAGCCACTGCTCTGCAGGCCCTTCTTTTGTTATTCTTAACAACTCCTTGTCAATTACACCTGAGTTTATGCTAATGAGGTGATTTAGGGTGAGGCCTCTCAGATGCAGTGGGTCACCAGAAGGACCAAGTGACTAGAGTGTTGAAAATTCCAGCCCCACCCGCCAGCCACCTAGGAGTCCTAGGAAAACCTTTGAACGAGGAAACTCCAGGAGTTTCTGGATTGGAGAACACACCAAGGTTCCGGGAGGGCAGAGCCCCTGGAGAGAACAGGGGAACCTCTGTAGCTCTGCCCCATTGGTTGCATCTCTTTCCTTTGGCTGTTCCTGAGTATTAGCCTTTATCATTAACCAGTAGAGTATTTTTTTTAATCAGGTGAGCCGTTCTAGAAAATCATTGAAAATGAAATTGTGGGAACACCCAAATTTGTACTCTGTTGGGCAGAAATGTGAGTAGCCTGGGTAACCCCTTTGCATCTGGCATCTAAAGTAGGTCAGTCTTGGCCGGGCGCAGTGGCTCAAGCCTGTAATCCCAGCACTTTGGGAGGCCGAGACGGGCGGATCACGAGGTCAGGAGATGGAGACCATCCTGGCTAACATGGTGAAACCCCGTCTTTACTAAAAAATACAAAAAAACTAGCCGGGCGAGGTGGCGGCGCCTGTAGTCCCAGCTACTCGGGAGGCTGAGGCAGGAGAATGGCGTGAACCTGGGAGGCGGAGCTTGCAGTGAGCTGAGATCCGGCCACTGCACTCCAGCCCGGGCGACAGAGCGAGACTCCGTCTCAAAAAAAAAAATAAAAAAATAAAAAAATAAAGTAGGTCAGTCTTTAGTGGGGGGTGGGTGCTACACCTTTCATCTATGAAGTCTGCACTAATTCCAGGGGTTGGTGTCAGAATTGCTTTGAATTGCCGGGCGCGGTGGCTCAAGCCTGTAATCCCAGCACTTTGGGAGGCCGAGACGGGCGGATCACGAGGTCAGGGGATCGAGACCATCCTGGCTAACATGGTGAAACCCCGTCTCTACTAAAAATACAAAAACTAGCCGGGCGAGGTGGCGGGCGCCTGTAGTCCCAGCTACTCCGGAGGCTGAGGCAGGAGAATGGCATAAACCCGGGAGGCAGAGCTTGCAGTGAGCTGAGATCCGGCCACTGCACTCCAGTCCGGGGGACAGAGCGAGACTCCGCCTCAAAAAAAAAAAAAAGAATTGCTTTGAATTGTCAGATATCCAGTGTGTGCTGGAGAATTGGAAAATTGGTACGGAAAACCCACACAAGTTTGATGTTAGAGTTTTGTCAGGGGAGGGAAAAAAATCTCTCAGGTATCTTAACAGCTTTGATTCTTACCATGTATACCTGTCTGTATATTTATATCTTCTTTAATTTCCTTCAAAAGTATTATGTAGTGTTCAGCATTACTTTTCTTCAATTTATTCCTATTTTGTTTCCAATTATTCTTGCTTGTATATAAAAATACAGTAGTTTTTGTATATTTGTAACAAGAAATCTTCATTACTCACCTTGTAGCATTTTCAGATTTCTTAGAATTTTCTATGCACATAATCATGTCATCTGCAAATAAAGATGGTTTTCTTTCTTTCTTCACAATTGCTATGCCTTTTATTCCCTTTTCTTGTTTTATTGCACTGGCTAGGACCTCAAGTCAGTGAAAATAGATGGTGAAAATGATCATCCTTACCTGTCCCTGATCTCAGGGAGAAACATCTGATCTTTTCAGAATGGTGTTAGCCATATTTTTTATAGACGCCCTTTAATGTGTTCAGAAAGCTTTCTTCTTCCAACTTTTCTGATAGTTTTTATAATCTATGAATGTCACACATTATCAAGTGATTTTTATGCATCTATTGAGATAATCATTTCTCTCTGGTAATATTGTGAATTGCATTGCTTGTTTTTTGACTATCAAAACAACCTTCCATATTAACTGTATCTTGTTAATATTTCTTTTCTTTTCTTTTCTTTGTTTTTTTTTTTTTTTGAGATGGAGTCTCTCTCTCTCACCCAAGCTGGAGTACAATGGTGCAAACTGGGCTTACTGCAACCTACACCTCCCGGGTTCAAGTGATTCTCCTGCCTCAGCCTCCCAAGTAGCTAGAACTACAGGCACACACCACCATGTCCAGCTAATTTTTGTATTTTTAGTAGAGACAGGGTTTCACCATGTTGGCCAGGCTGGTCTCGAGCCCCTGACCTTGTGATCCACCCACTTCAGCCTCCCAAAGTGCTGGGATTACCTGTCCCTGAGCCACCGCACCTGGCCTCCTGTCAATATTTCTAAATGTAATTTCACAAATGTTGTTAAGGATGTTACCTCAGTATTCATGAAGGAAATCAGTCAGTACTTTTTTAAATATTTGCTTTGTATTATCTTCCTATCATGCTATCATGTCAGTTGAAAAGCATTCCTTTTTCATCTGCTTCCTGAAAAAGTTTACATAACATTGGTATTATCTTTTCTCCCTTAGATATTCAACAGAATTTGCCAGTTAAACCGTCTGGGCATGAAGTTCCACTGTGGGAAGGTCTTTAATTCTATTTAATTTAATATTAATATATACAGAATTATTGATATTTG
The DNA here is from genome assembly GCF_002776525.5 of Piliocolobus tephrosceles. NCBI lineage: Eukaryota > Metazoa > Chordata > Mammalia > Primates > Cercopithecidae > Piliocolobus > Piliocolobus tephrosceles. The sequence goes on along the minus strand of NC_045439.1, from coordinate 7,309,452 downwards.
TCTTTTCTTGTGTCACTTCTGATAAATTGCATATTTCAAGGAATTTATTAATTCTAGGTAAGTTGTTGAAATTATTGATACAAAGATTTTCATAATAGTTTCTTAGTATCCTTTTAATGTATACAGACTCTAGTGATAGACTCTATTTTATTCCTGATTTGGTAAAGAGTCATAGATGCCCTTTTTATTATTTTATTATTTTATTTTATTTTATTCTTATTTATTTATTTATTTATTTATTTATTTATTTATTTATTTATTTATTTATTGAGATGGAGTCTGGCCCTGTCGCCCAGGCTGGAGTGCAGTGGCATGATCTCGGCTCACTGCAAGCTCTGCCTCCCAGGTTCACCCATTCTCCTGCCTCAGCCTCCCAAGTAGCTGGGACTACAGACACCCGCCACCACACCCGGCTAATTTTTTGTATTTTTAGTAGAGACAGGGTTTCACCATGTTAGCCAGGGTGGTCTCGACATAGATGCCCTTTTTTGATCAGTCAATTCAGAAATGTATCAATTCATCTAACTTTTTGAAGAACAAACTTTGGGTTTCATGGATTTCTCCATTGTTTTCACATTTGCTATTTCACTGACTGCTGCTCTTAAATATTTTATTCCCTTCTTTCTGTTTAGTTTGGGTTTTCATTGCTTTTCTTTTTCTAGTTTCTTAACATGAAATCTTAGGTTATTTTACATTTTTCCTCTTTACATCTTTTCTAATATAAGTATTTTTAAAAAATTGTTTCCCTCTAAAAAACATAAACCTCACAATTTTATCTTTTGTTTTTATTTTGTTTCCATTCGAAATATTAACTTCCTTTATGATTCTTCTCTGACCCATGGATTATTTTAAAGTGTAAAAAAAAGTATGTTGTTTAATTTCCAAATAGTTGGATATTTTTCAGATTTATTTTAAATATTGCTTTCTCATTTAATTTCATTGTGGTCAGAGAATATACTTTGTTGGCCGGGCACAGTGGCTCAAGCCTGTAATCCCAGCACCTTGGAAGTCCAAGGCGGGTGGATCACGAGGTCAGGAGATCAAGACCATCCTGGCTAACACAATGAAAGCCCGTCTCTACTAAAGATACAAAAAAAAAAAAAAAAAAAAATTAGCTGGGCATGGTGATAGGCGCCTGTAGTCCCAGCTACTCAGAGACTGAGGCAGGAGAATGGCGTGAACCCGGGAGGCGGAGCTTGCAGTGAGCCGAGATTGCACCACTGCACTCCAGCCTGGGCAACAGAGTGAGACTCCGT
>NC_045439.1:7226077-7308096 GCF_002776525.5 Piliocolobus tephrosceles | reverse complement strand
ATATATATATATATATATATATATACTTTGTTGATTTCAACCCTTTTAGACTTATTGAGACTTATTTCATGACTCAGCATATAACCTATCTTAATAAATGATGCACTTGAAAAAAATGTATTTTCTTGCTTCATGTTGTGTGTAGCAGTCAATAACAAATATATCAAGCAGGTTGATGGTGTTGATTGTTTGAGTCGGCTACATTCTCTTTTTGTTTTTTTGTTTTAGTTTTTGGTTTTTTATTTTTGAGACAGAGTCTTGCTCTGTCACCAGGTTGGAGTGCAGTGGTGTGATCTTGACTCACTGTAACCTCTGCCTCCTAAGTTCAAGCAATTCTCCTGCCTCAGCCTCCTGAGTAGCTGGGACTACAGGCATGTGCCACCATGCCTAGCTAATTTTTGTATTTTTAGTAGAGACGCTGTTTCACCATGTTGGCCAGTATGGTCTTGACTTCTTGACCTCATGATCCACCCGCCTCTGCTTCTCAAAGTCCTGGGATTACAGGTGTGAGCCACTGCACCTGACCTCGAGTCTGCTATATTCTTACTAATTTATTTTCTGTTCTATCAATTACTGAGAGAATAGTGTTGAAAATCTTCAACTCTAATTGTACATTTGTCTACTTTTCATTTTAATTCAGTCCAATTTTTTTCAAGTTGTTGGACATTCTGTTATTAGATTCATATGCATCTAGAACTATATTCTTTAGGATATCTTCCTAATGAATTGGCCATTTAAAATTTGCAAATGCCCACCCTTATCTTTGTTAATATCCTTTAAGTTGAAGTCTACTTTATCTCATATTAATCCAGCCACTTCAACTTCCTTATTAGTCTTTGCCTTGTGACTCTATTTACATCACTTGACTTTTTTAATGTTTCTTTATACTTGAAGTCTTATTTTCTATACATAGCATAGAGTTGTAGACTAGAAGATATCCACCTATTAATTGGACTATTTAGTACTTTTACAATTAACATAATTAATGATGTAGTTGGATTTGAATCTACTCTATTGCCATTTCTTTCATATTTATTCAGTATATTCTTTGTTCCTTTTCCTCTCTTTCATGCCTTCTTTTGGCTTAATTGAATATTTTAGTATTCCATTTCATCATCTCAATAGGCTTGTAGCTCTGTCTCTTCAATTTATTTTTATTGATTTCTCTAGAGTTTACAATATGCTTCTTTAAACTATCACAGACTATCTTCTAATTGTATCATATAAGTTTACATGTGATATAAGAACCTTAAAACTGTATATTTTCATTTTCCTTCCCACATCCTTTGCACTACTGCTGCCATATATTTCATTTATGTATGTATTATAAATCCCACGTATTATCATGTTTGTTTAAACAGTCAGTTTTCTTTTCTAAAAAATTTAAATGGGAAAAAAATGTCCTTCTAATGTCTACTTATTTGCAGTTTCTGGCCCTCTTCTTTTCTATAGATTTGAGTTTCCACATAGAATGATTTTCCTTCAGCCTGAAAAACTTGGTTTGACATATATTGGATTAGTACAGGTCTGCTGGTGACACATTTTCTTAGCTTTTGCCTGTCTAAAAATGTATTTCACCTTCTCATTTTGAAGGATTTTTTTTGCTGGATATAAAATTCTAGGTGGCAAGGTTTGGTTGCTTTTTTGCTTTTTCAACACTTTAAATATGTCTTTATAGTATCTGGCTTGTACTGCTGCTGACAGAAGCCAGAAGACATTTTGGTCTCTGTTGTCCTGTATGTAATATGTCTTTTTCTTCTGAAAGCTTTCAGAATTTTTCTCTGTTTCATTGGTTTTGAGAGATTCTTTTTATTAATCTTGCTTGGGATTCATTGAGACTCGTAAATATGTGGCTTTGTATTTTCCACCAAATTTGGAGAAATTTTGGCTATTTCCTCAAATTTGTTTTCTGCCCCATTGTCTCCCTCCTCTCTCTCAGACTCCAGATTTGGAGATACTCTGAGATATTTTGGACTGTGTAGTATTGTGCCATGGGTCATTGGGGCTCTGTCCATTCCTTCAGCCTTTTTCTTTCTGTCCTTTGAATACTTTTTATTACTGTGTCGTCAGGCTTACTCATCTTTTCTTTTGCAGTTTCTAATATACTGTTAAGTAGATCCAGTAAGTATTTTTAATTCATACATTGTAGTGTTTAGCTCTAGAACCACCACTGGCTTTTTTTATAGTTTCCGTTTCTCTTGTCATTGTCTTGTTTTTAATTATTTAGCATATTTATAAGACTTTATCAACATATATATGTTACGTCGAATATTTTCATATTCATTCATATATATGTTTATGAGTGTATTCATATGTATGAATATATATAAATACTAAAATATGTAGAATATTTTAGTATTCATTCATATATATGTTGATAAACTCATACATGAATGATAAAATATTCATTTATATACTAAAATATTAAAATATTCATATATATGTAGTCCTTGCTTGGTAGTTCCTTTACATACTAAAATATATGAATATTTTAGTATATATATGAATGTATATATGTGAATATATATGAGTGTACATATATGGAATGGAATGGAATCTGTCTCTATTGAATGGCCCTTTACTCCTGGCTATGGGCACTATTATTCTCTGCTTTTACACATGTCTAGTAATTATTTGCCGGCTGCTGGACATTGTGAGTGTTCCATTGTAGAGTGGGTGGATTTTGCTTGCTTTCTTCGGAGCACTGACTTTGTTCTGGCAAGCAGTTAACTTACTTGCAGTTTAGCATTACCCTTTCGAGGCTTGTCAGAAAACCTTGTTAGAGTAAGTGTAGATTTGATTTTACCCTGTGGTTCATTTGGCCCTACTCTTAAGTCATGGCCTTTCTAGAGTTCCTACTCAGTGCTCTCAGTATTGAACAACGGTCCTTCACTCTGGTTGGTTGGAACTCCAATAATTCACAACTCTGTGGGTTGTGGTAGTTGTTTGACTTACCACTCAGCAGTAATTGCTTTGTCTCCCATGGTTTTCTTTGACCAGCCTCATAGAGTCTAACCCTATGCATGTATAGAGCAGTATTCAATCAAAGACACATGGGGCTCCCCAGAGATTTCTGGAGCACTTTCTCTGTGCAGTCACCTTTTCTCTGATACTCTGTTCCACAAATTCTAACCACCTCAGTCCTCCTTGAACTCTGATTTTTGTTTCCTTAGCTCAACAAATCTGCTGTGCTCTGCTTGAATTCCTTTTCCCTGCATCAGGGTTATAAAATTCCTCCAGAAAGAAACTGAGGGTAATAATAGGGCTTGTGTTGTTTGTTCATGTTTTCTAGAGATCACTATCCTGCTCTGCCTATTGTCAAACGTCTGAAGACGTTTTATAGGTTTTGTCAAGTGTTCTAGTTGTTTATGGTGAAAGAATTAATCCAGTGCCAATTATTCCTTCATGGAAAGGCCAAATAAGGGACAATTTGAGAACCAATATAGTGATAACAGATTATAACCATTGAATAAAATAGAATTCATGAGCCTATGCTGCTGTAAATTAAATTAATTAATTAAATGAGAAGAAAGGAAAGTTTTTCCTCAAAATAGCAAGCCTTAATGTACAAGGAATGGTAGAATCAGAAAATCACCATTTGGCATCCATCATTAATTTCAAGAAACATCAATAGATGATAAAATGTGTATAAATACACCATGGAATACTATGCAGCCATAAAAAAGGATGAGTTTGCGTCCTTTGTAGGGACATGGATGCAGCTGGAAACCATCATTCTTAGCAAACTATCACAAGAAGAGAAAACCAAACACCGCATGTTCTCACTCATAGGTGGGAACTGAACAATGAGCTCACTTGGACTCGGGAAGGGGAACATCACACAATGGGGCCTATCATGGGAGGGGGGAGGGATTGCATTGGGGAGTTATACCTGATATAAATGATGAATTGATGGGTGCTGACGAGTTGATGGGTGCAGCACACCAACATGGCACATGTATACATATGTAACAAACCTGCACGTTATGCACATGTACCCTAGAACTTAAAAAAAAGAAAGAAGAAAAAAAAAATGTGTATAAATATTTTTTGAGGAGTGGAATATTTACATAGTTTCTAAGTGTCCCCCCATGAAAGTTACTAATTACAAAAGGAAAATGAAGAACTCTACACTGGAGAAACTTGACAGATGCCACCTGCAATAAAGGCCAGTAATGAAACAAACCAAGTTACATACCACCTGATAATATGTGTTATGGACTGACTGTGTTTCATCAAAATTCAGATTTTGTAACCTTAACCTCCAATGTCACTATGTTTGGAGATAGGGCCTGTGAGGAGATGATAAAGGTTAAATGAGGTCATTAGATAGGCCCTAATTCAACAGGGCTGCTGTCCTTATAAGGAGAGGAAGAGCCACCAGAGCTCTCTTTCCCTCTCTCCAATCTTGCACAGAGAAGAGGCCATGTGCAGACACAGTGAGATGGTAACCATCTACAAGTCAATAAGACAGTCCTTGACAGAAAAGGAGCTGGCTAGCACTTTGTCCACAGACTTCTAACCTCTAGAACCATGAGAAAATAAATTTTTGTTATTTAAGCCACTTGATCTATGCCTTTTTGTTATGGCAGCTTGAGTAGGCTAATACAGCATGAAGAGAGACAAACACAACATCACTACTGTGGCATTCCTGACAAAGATGCATATTCCTGAATCTGATCATGAAGAAACAGCAGACAGGGCCAAGTTGATTGGGCATTTTACAAAATGGTTGGTCTGAAATCTTCTAAAATGTCAAGGATATGAAAGTCAAGGAAACACTGAAAAACAGTTCCAGTCTTAAGAAAACCAAAGCGACATGAAAACTAAATACAACACGTGACTCTGGGTCTTTTTGCTATGTAGAACATTGTTGAGATAACTGGTAAGACTGAATGGAGTCTATGAATAGATTGTAGTAATGTATGAATGATAATTTCCTGTTTCAGATACTTGTATTGTGACTATATAAGAACATAACTTTTTTCTACCTTTCTTTTTGTAATTTTTTTAAGAAAATATATACTGGAGCATTCAGTAATGATGGGACATAATATCAGCAGTGTACTGTCAAATGATTCAGAAGTAGTTTTGTGTACTATCTTGCAACTACTCTGCAAGTTTGAACTTATTTCCAAATAAAAAGATAAAAATAAATACCACATTCATGGGAGAATTGCAATCACCAAATATTTGAAAGATACAGAGATGATAATCCTTATCACAACCATATTCAATTCTACAGGCTCCATCAATGCAAAACTGATCAATGTGGAGAACACAGAAGGTTTAGATGAGTTTAATCAGGTGATAAATCCAATTATATCTACTATTTCCACTTCTAGTCTTGCAGAAGACTATTTGGAGGAGGGGTGATTTATTCTTTTTGCAGCTTCTTAAATTGTACACCTAACTCATTTATTTTCAGACTTTTTTGTCCTCTAATAAATGCACATGATACTATTAATTTTCCTCTAAGTACAAATTTACCTGTATCGCTCAAGTTTTTATATGTAATGATTTCATTGTAATTCAGTTCCACATATTTTATCATTTTCTCCTATGAGTTTCCTCTTTAATTCATGGATTATTTAGAAGTATGATTTATATTTAATTTTTTCCAAATACAGGGGAAATAACTAACTTTTTATCATTAACATTTTATTTCACTTTGCTCAGAGGATGTGGGTTGTATATTGGCCATTATTTGGAATGTGCTATAACTTCCTTAGTGGTCCAAGACACTATTATTTTCTGTAAACAATGCCAGTTAGAAAATAATGTATGGTCTCTGATGTGAATGTTTTTATTTATTTTCTACCAGGTCACGCTTGTTTTTCTATATTCTTACTTATTATTTGTTTGTCTGATCAATCCATTCCTGGGAAGTGGATATTAGAACCTATCTTGTTACAACTTTTATCAATTACACCCTGTCATTTTGACAGCTGTTGCTCTTTATATTTTGAGGCTGTATAGTTAGATATATACAAAGTAATGGTTGTTATGTCATCTTGCTGGATTATTCTTTTTAGCAATATGAAATAGGTGTCTTTAAATATTACTTTTTAATGCTATTCACATTAAATTCTATTTTGTCTGTTATTACAAACATCACGCTAACTTCCTTTGGATCAGCAAATGCCTAGTATATCTACTCTCTATGCCTTAATTTTTAAATGTCTCCAGAATGTTTTAGGTATGTATATTATAATCATCATATACTTATAAATTTTTAATGTAATCTGAAGCCTGTCTTTTAATTGTGAGTTTAACCTACTTGCATTTGTTATGGTTAGTAATGTATGTGGATTTATTTTTACCTTCATGCTTTTTTTTTATCCTCTTTGGTTTTTCTCCTTTTATTTACTTTGTTGGATTGATCAAGTCTTTTATTTTCTACTACTGGTTCAGATGTTATGCATTCTATGATTCTAGTGTTTACTCTTAAATTTTAATGTTGTTTATTTTGTATTGCATCCCACTCTGAATTTCTTTTTTTTTTTTCTTGCTTAGATTCTTCATTTAATAATTATATTTGGAAGCGTTCACACATGATACATTTAGTGTCTATTCTATGTTCTGCTTTATCCAAAAATGTCTTATGCTATCCTTGCCCTTAAATTACAGTTTGATTCACAATTATTTTCTCTCAGCTTCAAAGATACTATACCATTTTTTCTTGCATATGGTGGTGTTCTTGAGAAGTTGGTTGACAATCTGATTACTGTTCTATTGAAGATAACCTATGTCTTACTGGCTGGCCTTTAGGATTTTCTCTTTATCCTTGATATTTTACACTTCCACTGAAAAACACCTAAACATAAAATTTAATGAGTATTTTTGCACTTCTGAAAAATTATCAGCTAGGACTGGAGGGCAGTGGCCCAACCATAGTTCACTGCAATCTCTACATCCCAGACTTAAGCGATCCTCCCGCCTCAACCTCCCAAGTAATGAGACTACAACTGCACACCGTCACGCCCAGCTAATTTTTTTAAAAAATTTTTGTAGAGATAGGGTTTTACCATGTTGCCCAGTCTTCTTATTTCTTTAAATACTGGCTCACTGTCTTTTACTCTGGCCTCTCCTTCTTGGCATATGTTGGAACTTCATTTTCTGTCTTCTATATCTCTTAAGTTCTCTTTCATATTTTCATATTTTCTTTTTTTTTTTTTGAGACGGAGTCTCGCTCTGTTGCCCGGGCTGGAGTGCAGTGGCCGGATCTCAGCTCATGGCAAGCTCCACCTCCCAGGTTTATGCCATTCACCTGCCCCAGCCTCCCGAGTAGCTGGGACTACAGGCGCCGGCCACCTCGCCTGGCTAGTTTTTTGTATTTTTTAGTAGAGACGGGGTTTCACCATGTTAGCCAGGATGGTCTCGATCTCCTGACCTCGTGATCCACCCGTCTCAGCCTCCCAAAGTGCTGGGATTACAGGCTTGAGCCACCACGCCCGGCCATATTATCTATTTCAATAATTTGCATCCTGTCAGATTCATGTTGAAGCTTCTCATTCTCTATTTTATGTCTCTTCATTTCTCTTATAATTGCTATTTCTTTCATATTTGATATCTATTCCATATTTTCCATCCTATTCGTCGTATGCTGACATACCTCATTCTGTCTTCAAATTTTCTTAGGTTCTTTTTTATATTTTCCATGCCTTTAATAGTTTATATCTCTAAGTCTATGTACTAGAGTCTTAATCAGTTCTGTCTTCTAATTCATTTGTTCTTTTCTCAGCTGTGTCTGACTGCATCTACTAAGAGATTTTGTTTTTAATTCCAATAAGTATTTTGAATTTATTTTTTACCTATACCTAGATGCAAAGAGCTGTGGCAACAATAATATTAATTTGAAAGCATTTGCAGTCATATGTTTATACAAGGCACTCATTTTATTTTTTTTCTTCATTCCTGATCTCAACTGTCAATCTTGTCTTATCCCTTGACAATGATTTCACAATATATATAATATACAACATGTAGTATGTAATTTGGGGTGGCTTATGGTTATGGGCAAATTGGCTGTGGTAGGGACTGGTTAGATGCTCTTCCATCTCATTTCCTCATCCTGAGTACTTCATTTTCCAGCCTCCTTTGCAGTCATGTCAAAGTCCTGTGACTACCAGTCAATGAACTTTGGATGGAAGTGATATGATACAAGGTAACACTGTGTGTATGGGAGAAAGGATGTGTGGGGATATTGGGCTGACCAGGTGTGAACTGTAGTGAATACCTGTGGTCTGCATGACTGACCAGCATCCACACCTTCCTGCCCCCACCCCCACTTCGTGTGGTAACATTCCCAGTATTGATTTAGGAAAATACCTCATCACCATTGTATGCAATCTTGATAGGACTGTCAATCAGTATGCCTTGCATTCACCTAAACAAAGCAAGACTAGCTACATAACTTGCAGGGCCCAGCGCAAAATGAAAACGCAGGGTCCTTTGTACAAAATTATTAAGAATTTCAATATGGCAACAGCAGAGCACTAAACCCAGTGTAGGACCGGTGTATGAGACTGCCCAGGTGATATGCCCAGGAAAGTCACTGTCTCTCCCAATGGCATAGGTTCAGGAAAATCCTGGAACTAATTTTCCCTAAAAGTCACCATTGGTTTTTGCTACTTGGATCCCCAGGGAAGTGCGGGTTCCTGTCTTTTCCAAATCTGATTCACTTGCTTCTCTTCAATTCTATCATCCCCATTTCCTTCCACTTTAACCTTTGACTTAATTTAACTAGAACCCATTTCTGATAGTTACATCCAAGAGTCCTAAATGAAACAATAAGTAATTTCACTTGAGTCCTCTGAACCCATTTTCCACCTGCAAAATAGGAATAATAATATCTATGTCCAAGGGCTCTGGTTATAATTTAAAAGAGATAAATGAATGTGAAGTGCGCAGTACAAACTCTGCATGCACTAGAAGCTTATTCAAGGCAAGTTGTCTTTCCTCACCCTCACCCAGCTCTCAGACCATAAGCAACAAAATCCCAGGCTCTCTGTAATTCAGACAGAAACATTACCCATCTCAGACACCGGTCTAGAAGTCAAGTCTTTCACGTCTGTCCGGTATTGTGAGAACCTCCCTTGGAGGGACTAAGGGACCTGGAGAGAAGAAAGAGCTAAGGGTGAGTTTTGTGCACTTTCCATCCATTCCCCTCCCAGAGCGCATCTCAGGTTTCTTTGGGGGAATTAGCTCTCCCTCAGAGTGGGGTCTCTGATAGTGACTCTAGAACAAGCTTCCCACTTTGAAGCCTAGAGGACCACATTCGAGGTCTCCCCACTCCCTAGTAAAGCAGGAGGTGACCAATATGACCCAAACTCAGCCAATCCACGCCTGCCTTTCAGGCTTTGAATCTTGAATTATCACATGCAAGGACAGAAGGAGGGGTTTCACTGCAGCTGCAGCAGCTAAAACTTGGTGCTGGTAACCTCCCAGCCAGGCCACTCCATGTGCAAGACTATATCTGCACTTCCTATTGCCTGGTCCTCCTCTTCGTAGGTTCTCTTGGTTTCTGCCCACTCTCAAGTCTGGTCTCAGGGCTCCTCCTCATTTCAGGAGCACCCCCATTCCCCAACACGCAGACACCCCACGATATCCTTCCACTAAAGTGCCATTTGCTTATGTTAACAACATCAGTTTTTATTTCTTGCAAGCCATGACCTCAATTTACTATGGGGAAGCAGACTCCTTGCCCTCTGGCAGAGCCAATCTTAGGAAGCCAAGTTTAGGGTCCAGAAGGAGAGGGCAAGAATGGGGAATGGAGCCCTGGGTTACATACAGGGTGGAACTGGATCAGACTCCGAGAAGAGGGTCTGATAGCCCAACCAGGCACTTGACGGAGGTGGCCTCATTAGATTTCACTGGAATAGATATTCTGATCTGCATTTTTCAGAAAAGCGAACTACACTGCATGGAGTTATGTGAGCTGCTCTTTGAACCACAACTCCGTAAGATGGTATTAGGCCCATTTTTACAACTGAAGGGCCCGTGTTTCCAGACTAAAGACAGCTCACATTAACTAAGCAACAGCCCAATGCCAGGGGTTACCCTTGGACAAGTACTTCCGTGCACTATCACATTTAATCCAAGTCACTACATCTCTGTCTTTCATCAATCACTATGCTGTTATAGCTATATTTCAAATTAACTGTTTAAATGCAGAAATATATAGTACCACCAGGTGCCCAAAGTACATGGGAATGGTTCCAAGCTATTAGGCACTTACTCTCCAAATGAACCCATGTAGTTGAGTCTGGGCATGTTAGGCGTTGACTGCATAACTTTCATCTAGAATATGATACATATTGAAGGAAAAGTCATCAAACCATGTGAACGTGAAGCTGAAGGAGGTGATATTTAGACTCACTATTAAATGCAGTGATTAGTTACAAACTTAGACCAACAAAAGAATATTTCAGCGAAGAACATTCTATCACCAACGATGCTTACAACTGCCAGTGCATAGTGACCATAAAGAGCCAGTTCAGTCTGAGTCAGTTTTAGTGTTTTCAATTCGCTGCAGACAGTGTGCCCCTTCTTGCCTGTGCCTGGGACAGAGTGCCCCCACTCCTGCCACCAGCCCTGCCCTTTGTACATTAGTTTGATCTGACAGATAAAGAAGCTGGGCTTTGGATTCAGTGATCTGAAATCACTAGTACAGAGTGAAGAGAGAATTCAACCTGCAGGGTGTATGGATGCCAAGTTGGCCTTCCTCCCCCTCTGCCAGGCTGCCTGCCGGAGGATGGCACAAAAGCCAAGACTTCTTCCGTGTGGAATGAACGTCCCTGTCTCCCCCGTCCCCTTGTGCCTTTGAGGGGCGCTGAGCAGTAGACTCCTGAAAATGCACACTTGTCCCAGAAGAGAAAGAATTCAAGAACATGGCCCCAAAGGAGCTGAGTTCAAGTCTCAGCCCCACTGCGATGTCATTGGAGGTTCTGTCCCCATCCCCCCAGCTGCTCAATTCTGCATTCCCTCCGAGGTCACAGGTGGGAGAACGAGTCATCCGGGTTGGCCTCGCGAGGACGAGGGACGGCCCTGCTTCTAACCCGAGTGTCAGCAGCCACACCCCGCGTCTTGAGAGATTCTGATGCCCGCCATCTGGAGGGAGAACGCCGGACCCGGGGCGGCAGGCCAAGAAAAGCGTGGTCTCCGGAGCCTCCAGGGAGCCAAGCGGCACCATGTGTGCGACGCTATCATTTACACTGAGGAGTCGGGTATTTAGAAAACAGGGCTGGTACCAAGCGCGCCATCTGTGGCCAAGCGTTCCCGGCCCACCGCACCATATTGTGCAAGGCGCCGGCTGAAGGAAACAGCGTCCCGTGTCGCGCAGTGTTTGTTTGGTTTGAGGCTTTTGTTGTTTTTTGTTTTTTGTTTTAACAAATTCAAATGCGGCTTCCTCTCTTCGCGAAACAGGCTCAATGGCCCCACAGAGTCGCTGGAGGGAAGGAAGGATTGGCGCATTGTGGGATTTGCACGCAGGCCATGGGAGAGGAAAAGATTGTTCCCCGCTGTGCACACTGAGGGCGCATTGCCGGTCAGGCACTTGGCTAAGCGCGGTAGCTATAGATACTGATAGAGATATAGATCAAGCTCGCGCGTGCGTGCGTGTGTGTGTGTGTGTGTGTGTGTTTCTTTAGTTTTCTGTAATATGCATAACAATCTTATGTGGTAGGTACTATTACTATTCCATTATATAGACATGGAAGCAGAAGCACAGAGAGGCTGAGTCATTTGCCCATGGTCACACAGCAAGCAATGGTGGAGCCCAAGCAGAAGCTGAGGGTTTAGTCCACATCCACCCTGGCTGACCTCTGAGCCTTTTTTCTGTCCCTTGGATACACACAGCTCACGTCCAGGCCTATCTGGCCTCTTCCACACATGGTCCAGTCACTCGGTTTCGCGTGGCCCTGTTGTTTTTCTCTGCGTGCACTGATGGCATCTGAAATCGCCTTCCTTACTAGCTTGTTTGTTGTCTCTGTTCCCATCACCCCAACGCCAGTGCTGGGCAGGCAGGGCTGCCGTCTGCTTTGTTCACTGCTGTCTCTCCAGCGTCCAGAGGCCCAGTGTCAGTGGGTGGGCATTGGCTGCGCTTCTGTGGAGTGGGGGCGCCCCAGCCTTCTTAGGCATACAGTGAGCATAAGGCCCGCCTCCACACCAGGGCAGCACCGTGAGACAGAACAGGGCCTCGGTTTCCCAATTGTAAATGGCAATCAAAATACCGCCTGGAGTTTTGTGAGTACAGTGGCAAAGAGCCAGCAGGGGGAGGATGGGGCCTCACCTTTGGGCTTACACATCCCCCATACCCACTCTCCCAGCACCTGTCCACCTGCACCCAAGTATTCTGGGTGCTTGGCTGCCCCCTACCCAACATTAGGGCAGAGCCATGCCTAAGTCCTCCCCTGCTACTTGGCATGGAATAGGTGCTCAAGAAACCACTGCTGAATAATAGAGTGAGCCCCTATTCCCTCTTGCTTCTCAGGCTCCGTTTCCTTATCTGAAATATGCCCGCTGTTCTTTAAAGTCCTGTCTGGCTCTGAGACCCAATCCTGAGAGAGCCCTGAGCCAGCCTCAGTACCCAGCACCAGGCAAAGGTGGTGGGAAGGCACGCTGCGCTCTTAAATAATGGAGGCCCCAGGTGCCGCCTCCCCAGGGCTGGAAAGGCAGGGTCCAGCCATGGCAGCCACCCTCAGAAGCAGCAGCATTAAGGAATGATTAGCTCACCCCTGTTAAGTGGCTGCAGGAGAAGCTGGGTTTGGAGAGCGGCAGGCAGGCTTTGCTTCGGGAGCACATGGTAAAATTTGGTGCAATTAGCAGCAAGGGAACACACATTACTACTATTATTATGTTCTCTTGGCATTTCTGCCCTATTCCGGGCTGCCTGCTTTCTTTAATTTTTTTTTTAAGAGGAAAAAAAGCTCTTTGGGAACTAAAGCAACATAAAAATGCCAAGAATTAAAAATGCAAATTCATCCAAGATGTTTTCTGCCCAAGACGGCAATGGCCACATGGCTCGATAACATTTTAAATGTTAAAAAATGGGTAATTTTCAGTAAAAATCAAATGTGCCAGAGCCTGAGTTTAAACGAATCCCATATAGCATTCGGGCACCTGGCCAGTATTAATGAACAAGAAGTCCCTTCAGAAGGTTATGTACTATTGAAATGAGGAGAAAACACAAACTTTGCATAGGCAACACTGGTCCTTGGGAATCCGGAAAAACGCGGTCGGCTGCCGGTGGATCCAGCTCGGCCACTGGCTTGAGTAGGTCAGTTGCCTTCCCTGCACTGGGCTACTCCATCTGTGAAATGGCCATAAATAAAATCTACCTTTGGGCTTTTACTAAGATTAGTAACAACGTTATAAAACACCAATAAAGTTTTCTTGATAAACGTTGAACAAATATCTTGCCCACCAAAAATACCCTAAACAAAAACTTTAAAGGACACGGATTAAATCTTAAACATGCTCCCACCCCACCCCCAAGTACCCACAGTGCCTGGCAAAGGATCTGGCTCTTAACAGACGCTCAGTAAGTGCTTTGGTAACAATCGGCCTCAAGAGAGCTGGCAAATACACTCTGAGTGCCCACCATGCCCAGCACCCAGCTTCATGGTTCAAAGATGAACAGAGCCTCCATCTACCCAGGGGGTTCTAGGCTTCAAGGACAAAAAGCAAACCTCAGGCTGGGCACGGTGGCTCATGCCTGTAATCCCAGCACTTTGGGAGGCCCAGGCAGGCAGATGACCTGAGGTTGGGAGTTCGAGAGCAGCCTGACCAACATAGAGAAACCACGTCTCTACTAAAAATACAAAAAATCAGCCAGTATGGTGGCACACGCCTGTCATCCCAGCTACTCGGAAGGCTGAGGCAGAAGAATCCCTTGAATCTGGAAGGCAGAGGTTGTAGTGAGCTGAGATCACGCCACTGCACTCCAGTCTGGGCGACAAGAGCAAAATTCCATCTCAAAAAAAAAAAAAACAAACAAACAAACCTCCCCTCCTTGTTCACATCTATCCTTTGGTTAATTCAGCCAGGCAAGAAGTGGTTAGGAGGACGGGTCTTCCCATGAGGCACTTGGGCTCAAATCCTGCTGTACCTTTTATTGGCCATGGGACCTCAGGTGAGGCACTAAACCATTCCAGACCTCAGTTTGTCCATCTGTGAAATGGGGATCACAATGGAACCCACCTGCCAGCCTGCCATAAGGATGAGTCATACAGGGCTCGTAACACCTGCCTGGCCCACAGTAAATGCTCAAGAAAGAGGCTGTTTCAGTCATTGTCTTAATGTCCTCAGTGAAGCTGCTGACCTAGGTGTCCCTTGGTCTGAAACAAATCCTGCACCTGACCAGGATGCTCTCCCCCAGAGAACGGAGCAGAGGCATGTGCCAGGGCCCCGCAAGGTTCAGCCCTTGTGTGCTCAGTCCTAGTCAGGACCCAGCTGGAGACACAATCACCTCAAACTCAGATCTGCCCTCTCCTGTGCCTGGAACCCACCACCCACACCATCAACTCCGCCAAAGCGAAAACCAGCCTTACCTCGGCCCTCAAGGCCCTGTGCCTTCCAGGCCCCTGGTGCCTTCTGCTCTCAGCCCCCCAGCCTGCCCTCACTGGCCCTTGCTCTTTCATAGCACACTCAGCACGCACCCACCTCCAGGCCTTTGCCCGGAGCCTTTGCTGGGGCCTCACTGCAGGTATCCCCAGGGCTCACCTAGCCCCTTCCTCCAGGTCACCCCACGGCAGCTTTCTCTGCCTGCCTGGGTGAGACAGCAGCTCCGCCTCGTCCACAGTGGGCCTGCCAGCCTACAGCACTTGTTTTTGTGTCTAGTTCCTTTTTCTCTTCACTAAAGTCCTAGTTCCGTGAGGGCAGGGTCTTGGTAACTTAAGTTTCTAAGTTTCTTTTCTTTTTTCTTTCATCTTTTTTTTTTTCGACAGAGTCTCACTCTCTCACCCAAGCTGGAGTGCAATGGCGCGATCTCGGCTCGCTGCAACCTCCGCCTCCCAGGTTCAAGTGATCCTCCTGCTTCAGCCTCCTGAGTTGCTGGGATTACAGGTGGCATCATGCCTGGCTAATTTTTGTATTTTCAGTAGAGACAGGGTTTCACCATATTGGCCAGGCTGGTCTCAAACTCAGAGAAGTTGAGAGTAGAATAGAGGCTACCAGAGACTGGGGATATCAGAGTGCACGCTGCTTCCTCAGACCCTGCCCAGGGCAGGTTGTGCTGCCATGCACACCCACTCAGGATCCAGGCCTCAAGTGATCCACCCACCTAGGCCTCCCGAAGTGCTGGGATTACAGGCGTGAGCTACTGCACCCAGCCGTGACCCAAGGGTCTTTGAAGCCCTAGGAACTTAGGAGGTAAGGGAAATGGGGTGGAGCGGATACCTGGGACCGAGATGGGATAATGCAGATGCCTAGGTGAGGGGGATCACGCCTCATCTCACAGTTAGGGAAAACCAGGTTCCAAAAAGGAAGGGAGCTGTCCTGGGCCAAGGCATAGGCCTCTTTCCCTTCCCTGGTTTCGTCTGTGAGCTGACGTCTCCACCAAGCTGGATTCACGGAGTTCAACCATGAGGCGGCTCTATTTTGTCTCCTACTGTTTCTGTAGAACTTATCCCATGAAGAGTTTCCCCCTGCCCTGGACTCTCCCACAGTCCCAAAGGGCTCAGGACTCTTTAGATCACTCAGGCAATAAAAGTTCTGTCATCGAACTCCTGACTTCAAGCGCTCTACCCACCTCGGCCTCCCAAAGTGTTGGGATTACAGGTGTGAGCCACTGTGCCCAGCCAAAAAATTATGGAACGCTTTATGAATTTGTGTGTCATGCTTGCACAGGGACCAGCCCGGCCAACATGGTGAAACCCGTTCTCTACTAAAAATACAAAAAAATTAGCGGGGTGTGGTGACGGGTGCCTGTAATCCCAGCTACTCGGGAGGCTGAGACAGGAGAATCACTCGAACCCAGGAGGTGGAGCTTGCAGTGAGCCAAGACCACGCCATTGTACTCCAGCCTGGGTGACAGAGCGAGACTCCACCAAAAAAAAAAAAAAAAAAAAAAGCTCTGTCATCACCTTAAGCTCTTAAGCTGCCAGATACTATCACCTCAGCAACTAAAAGTGTCTTATAGCTTATCATCAAAACTTTCAATGTGGTTTAAAGTGAAATCTTTTCTCATCCCACGCAGGGTCTCCTTGCCCTGAGATCAGGTCAGCCAGGGCAGGGGGTCTGCTTCCCCTTCCCTTCCCTTCCCTTTCCCTCTTCCCCTGACCTTAGCCGACTGCCCCCGGGCAGGTCCTATTCTCACCCCTTATCTGCGGGACGGGGGAGCCTTGGAGCAGAGCTGGCCCCGTCACTGTGCTGAGCTCACACAGGGTCCACAGGACACACACCTCTGCGAGTAGAGGCCACGTCATGTGGCCAGCTCAGCTGTCAGGCAACTTTTACATCTCTCAGACAGGAGCTGGCCAGCAGGTCCCCTGTGTCCACCCTGAAAGGGACAGGCAGGAAGCACCTCCCACTAAACTTGAGGTGGGGGCAATTGCAAAGACATGGAACCAATCTAAGTGCCCATCAACTGATGAGTGGAAAAAGAAAATGTGGTATACAGATATCATGGAATACTACTCAGCCATAGAAAAGAATGAAATCATGTCTTTTATAGCAACATGGATGAGGTGAAGGAGGGATCTCTTTATGCCCCCTCAACATGCTAGGGAAAGGGCTGGGTACAGTTCTTCCCAAAGAATCATCCCCCAAAATCTCTCCCTTTATTCCCTCAGACCTGTCTTTTTATATTCTCATTGTGAGTAGAGAGTTTTGAAAGCCCAGAGCCGTTTCCCTTGAAAATCTGCATCGGCATCTCGTTCTGGGGACTTCACTTAAGAGGGCAGGATCTATTAGACCTTGATGCTTCTGTTGAAACTTCCAACCTCACAACCTGTCACAGCATTTCTCTTGGTGGGTGTGTTTCTTTGGAAAAAGAGAGAGAGAGAAGTAGCAAATGAGAAGCTTATGACACCAATGGGACAGATGATGGCTGCAAATTTTCTGAAGTTAAATAAAATGTGGTACTTCGGAGATATGGCCTTTGGGGATGTGGTACAACCAAAAAGCCCTCCAATCCCCGCCTAAGAGCCATATCTTCCAATGAGCAGGGAGCAGAGCTGCAAGGAAGCCCACCTTCCATCCCCTCCCCCCATTCAACTGGAGAGCCTCCAGGAAAGCAATGGCCATGCCTGGGCACCGCAGTGACTTACTTGAACAAGGTCACTTTATGGGTGGGAGGCTGTAACTATTCTCATTTTACACATGAGGAAACTAAATCAGTAGGAATAGCTTTCCAGAGGTCATGCAACTATTAAGTGGAGGAACTGGGATTTGAACCTGCAGCTGTAGGGTCCTGAGCCCACGCACCTTCCCCTCCTCCACTTCTGCCTCTAAGAATAGGGCCAACAGGCCAAGAGCACCCTGAAATGAAACTACTATTTCCTTGTAGATGCATCCAGGCCCCCACCAGGCCCATGGGGGACGCCTCCTGGGGAGCTGCCCACTGAGGAAAAGGAGCAGCAGAGGTCAGGGAGGGCATGACTGAGCCTCACGCTGCTGCCTTTGTTCTCTTCCCTGCCCCAGACCCCACTGTGAGCATCTCTCATTTCACAGACCTACCCCCCGAGGGCGCTCGCTGGGTCAGCCCCTGGGCCAGGCCTTGGAGGTGCCCAGGAAGACAAATTGTAGTCTCAGCCTTAAGGAGCTGCACTGGAGAGGCCACCCTGACAGGCAAGGTGGGCAACGCTGCCCTGGGCACTGCCAGGCTGTAGGTTGTCAGAGCAATGTCCACAACAAAGAGATGGCCTGAGCCACTGCAGCAGAAGGTGGGAAAGGACCTTCCTTCCAGCAGGAGGAGCAGCACTTCCCACGCTCCCCACCAGAGTCCCTTCAATGGCAGAGGAAGGCAAGTCCCCAGGGTCTGGATGTGCAGCCCAGAGTCGCCACACCCCCACAAGTTTGTCCACCCCTGTTCTCTACCTGCACTTGTTTTATTATAGAAATAACGTTTTCAATCACCTCCCAGTGAGTAAGGTGGGTGCTTCTGGAAATGTGGCAGAGTCTGCTTCTCCGGGCTGAGAACACAGGAGCAGCCCATAAGGGGTTTTAAGCAGAGAAATGACATTGTCACATCACTCTTCAGAAAAGAGACATTTTGACCACAGTATGCCCAAGGAGAGACTGCGATGAGGAGACTGTTGCGAGGTTCCAGGTGGAGGCCCTGGGAATGCATCCGGGAGCCAGACCCTGGGTGCGGCTGTGAGCAGCGGGGAAAGAGAGGAGTGGTAGTGCCAGAAAAAATCCCTGAATCAGGACCCTGCCCCACGGCTCCCACCCCTGCCCCTCCACCAGAGGCTGTCATGGTGGCATGTCCTCTCCATCCAAGCAATGGCACTCAGTATTTCTCTGTGGCATTTTTCAATGTAGGTCTCTTCCCAAAGAGATGCTAAGCTCCACTGTTTGGTTAGTTGGGAGGCAACTCCGTTTATCGGATGGTTGGTTGGTTGGTTGGTTGGTTGGTTGGTTGGTTGGTTGGTTGGTCAGTTTGTTAGTAAGTTGGTCGGTAGGTTGAGTAGTTGGTAGGTCATTGGTTAGTTAATTGGTTGGTTTTCTTTGAACTGTGATCATGTGCAACATGGTCAGTGGGTGCCATGTATATAGTAGGTCTGTGATTGTTATCTACTGAGTACTCTCACGTCTGTGTTATCTCGTTTGATTCTTACAACATCTAGGTGCTCTAGGCAGGGAAGGAAGTGATCATTTCTAAGTTACAGATGACAAAACCCTGACTTAGAGAGGGATGGCAACTTGCCCACAGTGCTACAGTCAGGAAGGGGCACAGAGATCCTAGCCTTGGCCCCCTGATGCCCAGCCTAGTCTTTCTACTTCTGGGCATTAAATCCTGCTGTCCCACAGGGCCTGGATAGGCTGTCCTCACGAGAAGTGGGTAAAGATTCACTACAGAAACAATGTGGCTCATGAATGGCTCTGGATCCCAGGATCCAAGGTTCAAGTAGGCTGGGCTGCCTTCAGAGCTATGGCACTCATGTTCTGTGAGCCAGGCTCTCCAAGACCCCTTGGGGAGAGCTGCCTGGCAGGTGTGCAAACCATCAGCCCCCCTAAAGCAAAAGAAAAGCAAATGGGCAGTGGAAAATCCATGGAGGATGGCCAAGCCTGCAGCCAAACAGGATGACGGCACTGTCCACACTACCCACAGAGCCTGCCAAAGAGTCACACAGGTGGCCTTGACAGGCCGGAGCAGAGGGTGGGCTGGGACACAAACAGAAGGCAAAAGCACGTCTCTCTGTGGCCTCTCACACAGAAGCCCAGCCCACCTCCAGAGCCCCATACCCACCCAGCATTCTGGAATAGCTCTGACTCCCCCAGAACCCTCTGCGTCATAGCTGGAAGTGCAGAGTGCTGTGGAGTTAAGCGCACAGGCTATGAATTCAGCCAGACGAGCTGGGTTCAAATCCAGCGAGGCAGAGGCAGTCCTAGAATTCAGGAGTCTCTGGGCCCCAGCTCCCCTCCAGCCCACTCCATGGCTGCCAGTGCAGGCCCTAAGGACGTCCAACTGTCATAGGGCTTTTATTTCTGATGAATAAGAGGAAACCCTTCATGGCAACATCCAGAAAAAAAAAAAAAAAAATGAGGGAAAATAGCATGTTTGTTCCCTATTACTAATCGTGCGGCCTTGGGGTTTTCTTAGTCTGTATTTTTGGTCCACTGGTTTTACATAAGCTCATTACCCTCACACCACTCGACAAATTCAGTTAGCAGGCCCTCACCCCTGCATCTTCAGCACATACTGCTGTGCTGCGTGGCATGAATAGCACTGAAAGATCATCCATTTCAAATGAGTGTGAATCTATTCGTTGATTACCTCCCACCACAAGGAACTGCCTACCACCACCTGGAAGAATGCCCCCCAGGTCTCACCTCCCACTTATGTGGAGCTGAGTGAGCTTCAAAGGCCACTGACCACTGACCTCCCTCTGGCCCACAACGTAAAGGTAGTAAGTATCCCCAGGTAAGACACGGCAGGAAAGGGGAGACCACTCCCACCCCACAGGAGAGCTCACCGACTTCAGGGAGTTCCAGTCCCTGCTCTGCCACCAACACATTGAATGGCCTTGAGCAAGTCATTCCACCCACACGATCGTCATGGGAATAACTGCAGAGTGGCCTTCAAAGCATCCTACAGGGAGCACGTCCGGAAATGGTTTAGCATAAAACCAGGCATAGGGGAATAATAATAACCAACACTTACTAGGGCTCATCACAGGCTGGACACTTGTCTCTGTATTTTCCGTTCGTTACCTTGGATAGTCCTTGCAAATGCTTCCGTGTTTGCCTCTAATGCTCCCATTGCTGCTTTGCAGATGAGGAAACTGAGACACAAAGAACTAATACCTTGCCCAGGATTTTGCACCTGGTGAGTGACAGATCAGGGGTATTAACCCAGATCGTCTAGTGGTGAGTCCTGTGCTTCTGACATCTGCGCTACAGGCCCAGAGAGAAAGGAAGACCCTACACATAGCCAGTGTCGTTACTGCTCCTAAGTTGGGTGCTCACTGACAAGGCAGCTTTGCTGTTCAGTCATGCTTTGGGATTCTAAGCCTGCTTCTGAGGAAGCAGATCAGGCTCTCTCTCTCTCCCTCCTTGGGTAAATGAGGGATTCTCTCTCTGGCACACTGCCTTGGCAGTACAATCAACAAGTGAAAGGAGGAGAAACCTGAGCTCACAAAATCAACCTTTAAGAACACTGTTTCCTAATGTGGAAAGGATCAACAAAGACCTCCAGTGATGCATCACTCCTGCTGCTGGTCCCTGCCAAGCCCAGCCACCCAGCTAGCGGGACGCACACACACACTTGCGCTCACACTTGCTGTTGTAACTTGCCTTCCAGTCCCCCCCCCCACCCCCATTACAGGATAAGAAATTCATCCTTCGCTCCCTTCTTCCCAGTAAGCAAGATAGGAATGCCAGGGCTGCTCCAAGGGGGAGAGAATTTGCTCATTGGAGCCAGTTCCAATATAAACAGAAAGTTTGTCTCTGATAGCCTGTGAAACCAGGCACGCTCTCTCTTCCACACAGCGTGTGTGTATGTGTGCATGTGCACACATGTATGAATACACTTGTGAGAGTGTTATTTAAGTGCACATCAGTGTGTGCAAATGTGTCTGGTGTATGTGTGCGTGGGTGCACAAACATAAGACTATATCTGTGAAAGTATGTGTTTGGTGTACATCAGTGTGTGCAAGTGTGTCTTGGTGTGTGGTACATCAGTGTGTGCGAGTGTGTGATTGGAGAGGGAGGGTGTGTTGTGCCAGGAGGCACCACCAGGAACATCATTGCTACGAATCAAGAGAGCAGGTCTAAACCAAGACTCTCTCAACAGTGAACCCTGGAGGAGAGTCCCCATCTCCTCCTCTTGCTCCTTTCCATCCATTCCCAAACTCCTTGGGCAGAAAGTCCCGAGCCCCTCCAAGCTGTTTGGTGCTTCATGAAGCTGAATTTTAACGAGGAGAAATATCAGAGATGAAGTTCTCTGCCTGCCAATGAAGACAGTGCCCTGGGTCCACTGGCCAAGTTGGTCTAGCAAAGCCACTAGTGTCAATCAAATCACCAGATGTCAGAGCTAGCAGCAGCTGAAAAACCCATGCAGTCAAGCCAACCCATTTCACAGATGAGGACATCTGGGGAAAGAGGAAAAGGCAAATCCAGCACAGGCTGGGGACCTACAGCCATGTGCCTTTACATCTGTCCTCCTGAGCCCTGTGCCAGCCTTTAAGACAGGTGTCCCACAGTTCCTCCTTGCCCTGGAGGCTCAGGTGGGTGAAGGAGAGCCAGGGATCCAGGGTGCTGACTCCTTGCCTAGTGCTCTTCGATCTCAGTTCCTATTCACTCACTCGGGTTTGGCTTTACCAACTATTTGCGGCACAGTGGGGTGTTCAAATTTGGAGCTTCAGTGGGCAAGAAGGGGGGATGTATTGGAGTTCGTGGCTTTTGCTATTGACTGGCTGTTCATATTCAACCCAGACACCGAAGCCTGCCCAAGAGATGCAGTCATTGTCTCTTCCTTCCCAGTGTCGTTCCTTCAGTCAAGCCCCTCCCATCTCTGAGCCTTGCTTTCTTGCCTGTGAGACCTCCTCTGGGGCCTCCTGAGACCATGAGACCGGTCTAGGGAGGCGGGTCCACTTGTGCATCACTGGACCTGGCTCCCTAGAGCTCCATCCAGCCTCCTTCCCTGCTCCGCCAGCACCTATTCCAGGCAGCATCCTCTCCAGGAGGCTGTCATGCACAGAGCTCAGGGTGCTGCACACAGATCAGAGATGGCTGCAGAGGAGCCAGCCAGAGCTGGGGTGAAAAACACAGGGCCTGCCCTGGGACGGCCCCTGCTTGACGCCTCCCTTCCTGGCCCTGCCTCTAGTCTAGCCTCCATGCTCTCTTGCCTCTCTCGACTTCATCCCTCCTTTTCCGCTGACTTGCACATCTTTCTGTGTCACTCTCCCTCCTCTCTTGGAAAGAGACTTCCTGCTCCATCTTTCCTCTCTCCTCTTGCTGGCATCTCTCTGCTTCTCTCTGGCTTTTCTCCATTTGACTTTGTCTTTATTTCTCCAGGTCTCTCTTCCCTGTCAGGATCTCTCCCATCCACTCCTTTCTTTGTCTCTACCATGATAGGACAAGAGTCCAACAGCCTCAGGTTCAAATCCAGGCTCAACCCCTTGCTAGCTACTTGATGCGTCCTTTTACCTCTGAGAGCCTCAGTCTCCTAATCTGTAAAATGCAGAGAATAAAATCTCACAGGAATCTTAGAAAGGCTCAATGAGGGAATAGCAGGAAAATAGCAAAGAAGCAGGACACAGTGGTGGTTGAGAGGGGGAGACAACTGCGGCAGAGGCGTGGGCCTGGGAACTGGAGGGGAAAGACGGGGCCTTCTTCTCCCCATGCCCTCTCCTGCCCCAGCTCCTCCTCCGCTCTCCTCTCCCTCCTCTCACCGTCTCTCTGTTCCTTATAACAGGCGCTCAATGGATGCTCAGCTGTCACCCCCTTGCTCCTGTGCCCGTTGTCCCTCTCCCCAAGAAACAGCAGTGCCCAGCCAGGCACGGTGGCTCACGCCTGTAATCCCAGTACTTTGGGAGGCCAAGATGGGCGGGTCACGAGGTCAGGAGTTCGAGACCAGCCTGGCCAACATAGTGAAACCCCGTCTCTACTAAAAATACAAAAAAAAAAAAAAAGTAGCCGGGAATAGTGGCAGGTGCCTGTAGTCCAAGCAAATAAAGAAGGAAGGAAGGAAGGAAGGAAGGAAGGAAAGAAAGAGAGAAAGAGAGAGAGAAGGAGAGAGAGAGGGTGCCTGAAGCCCATTCCGCATAACAATAAGCAAGAGAAACCTCTAGAAATAAATCCTTGGCCACATGGAAGGAGATGCCCCCTTTTTTGTCTATAAAACTGACAAAATTAAAGAAGTCATTGTTAACACCCAGCCTAGGAAAGAGAGCAGGGGATGTGAAGGTACCCATGTGGCCGACGGGATGAAGGAGCAGAGATCATGTTTGTATACATCTCTGTGGGCCTCCTGCAGGCACTTTTTTTTTTTGGATGGAGTCTCACTCTGCCGCTCAGGTTAGAGTGCAGTGGCTTGATCTCGGCTCACTACAACCTCCATCTCCTGGGTTCAAGCCATTCTCCTGCCTCATCCTCCTGAGTAGCTGGGATTACAGGCACCTGCCATGATGTCTGGCTAATTTCTGTATTTTTAGTAGAGACGGGATTTCACCATGTTGGCCAGGCTGGTCTCGAACTCCTGACCTCAGGTGATCCACCCGCCTCAGCCTCCCAAAGTGCTGGGATTACAGGTGTGAGCCACCACGCCCAGCCTCCTGCAGGCACATTTGAATAAATGAGCGGGATATTGACAACAAATGACTAATAATATTTTATATAATACACTATATAATTTATATATGATGCACATATACATTTAGACGTATGATTTTTATATGTGTAACATGTAACTTATATATATTTATGTATACAATACTTAAGGTATATAAAAAATTGTGGCCAGGCATGGTGGCTCACGCCTGTAATCCCAGCACTTTGAGAGGCTGAGGCAGGCAGATCACTGGAGGCCAGGAGTTTGAGACCAGCCTGGCCAACATGGTGAAATCCTGTCTCTACTAAAAATACCAAAATTAGCTGGGCATGGTGGCACGCACCTATAGTCCCAGCTACTTGGGAGGCTGAGGCAGGAGAATTGCTTGAGCCCAGGAGATGGAGGTTGCAGTGAGATGAGATCATGCCACCATACTCCAGCCTGGGCTAACAGACAGATCCCATCCCACAAAAAAAAAAAAAAAAAAAAAAAATTGCAAATGAGAACATTACAACAATCTAAAGTGCCTAGAAATGTCACTGACTACCTCAGGAAGTAGTGAGTTCCCCATCATGGAGAGTGTGCAGACGGAGGCTGGAGGGCTGCCCAAGGGAGCTGCTGGGAAGGGGAGCCATGCCCAGAAGAGGAGCCGTGTCCAGGCACCTCCGCAGGAGGTGCGGAGAATTGGGCACTCCATGGCCCTTGGTTCTCAGTCTTGACGGCTGCTTAGCAGGAATGGGCTGGGGAGGAAGCATTGTCCCCTTGCAAGGTTGGGGGTCTGAGCCCAGGGAGGAGAGAAAGGACCAGAGGAAGTTTCAGGAGCAGCCAGCCTTGCCTTCTCGTTCTGAGTCTGAAGTTTCAGGCGGCCTGGGAACGCTTGGCCTTGCAGGGATGCTCAGCCCTGCTGCAGCCTCCACACTGCGGGGGAGGAAACAGCTGACAGCAAGGCTTCAGATGGGAGCCTGTCCCCCCTCTCACCACCACCAGCATCCGCGCACCAAACTCCTCAACAGGGCCAGCAGCAGGGAGTGAGTTCGTTCCAAGGAATCGGCAGGCTAGGGGAGGGATGAAACTGGCACCAGCATATGGCCGCTCTGCTTGGTATCAGGGCATATGGGGAAAGATGCTAAGAACTGCTGGTTCCTCATGCTCTACAGTCTGACCCCGGGGGAGCTGGAGTCAGGAAGGCCCAGCTCTGAATCCCAGCCCTATACTTACGGGCCTAAGTCACTTGTTCTGTTTGAGCCTTACTTTTCTCTATCAAAAGGGGTAATCCTAGGCCCTGTCTTCCAGGGTTGTGCCAGCTCAGACCCAATGCCCTGCAAGTGTGCAACAGATACGAATTCCTTCCCCTTTTCCTGAGCAAGCCCATGAGGGTGTGTGAAATAGGTGAAAACTTGGGGCCCTAAAAACGGACAAGAATAAAAAATCCTAGGCCCACTTCTGCCTTATGGGATCCCTTCAGTCAAGTCCCATTCCCTCTCTGGACCTTGTTTTCTGTTCGAGGAATGAAGGCCTTAGCCCTCCAAATTTGTCACAGACCAGGGGCATCGGAATGAGCCTAGGTAAAAAGCAAAACCTCTGGGCTTTGGGATCCGTATCTTCAAAGCCACACGGGCAACTCAGATGCAGATCAGTATTTGAAAAGCATGACGCAAGATGCCGCCTCATGTCATGATCTGTTTCTATCCTGATGGCCATCCTAAGAGGCAAAGGGGATCTGGGGTTGTTCCCATTAAAGACGGGGAAACGGAGGTCCAGGGAGCTGTGTCACTCCGGACGGTGGGGAATCTGCTGTGCTCTGCTCCCACCCACTTTTTCTTTTCCCCAGAAAAATAAAATCAAAGCATCATCATAAGGCCACGACTCAGGTTCCCCTCTTTTCCAACCACAGAGCACGCTCCCAGCACCTCTCAGATGTGTGAGCTCTTGAACCGCGTCACAGAAGCCTCCTGGTCACAGCTCTTGCTCCACTCTGGGTGTTTCTGAGAGAGACGGAGGCAGACAATTTCCACAACATCTCAGTCTTCTCTCCCCTGCCTGCAGTCAGAAGTAAAAGTCCTTGCTCATGTTTGTAGGGAAGAGCCAAGGCAGGGAGTCACAGTCGGGTGGGGGCAGGGGGTGGAACGAGGCCTGTTTCTTGGGGGCAGGGCAGCAGAGTTGCGAGTGCTGTAAACCCCTTCTGTATTTTGCTTTCTCCCTCTGTTTCCTCCCAAAGCGGTTCCTTATTTGGGGAGCATCTGACTATGATCACGGCTCCGTTTGCACGAGAAGTCTTGGGAGGGAAAAAGAACTTGTCACATTTCTCCCACAAGAGTATGTTCACACCAAGAACAAGGGAGATGCCAGCAGTGGCCTTTGCCGTCACCAGAAGTGGCAGCTGAGTTGAAGAATTTCCTCCTCGAGGCACGTTCTCCCCCATCTCTCTACGAAGTGACTTCTCTCTAGGGAAAGTGGATCTCCCTGTCACCAGTGAGGCCTCCCCGCCCACCCTCTGCGCTCAGTGCTCCAGTGAAAAACATGTCCTGTCTCAGCTACAGGTTTATAAGGCCCCGTTTCAAGGATGACAGTCTCCTCTCTAGGCGAGAACAGGAGAGCCAGGGCCAACTGCTACAAAACAGGCTTCCTGGAAGGAAGCCGGTGGGGTTGGGGAGGGAGACCCACAGTCAGATAGGACGGCATTTCCCAGGAGCCCCACAAGACTGTGCATGATTTCAATCAGGGAAGGACACCGGCTGTTAGCCACTCCGCCTGCCAGCCAGATGCATCCAGATGTCTGCAGAACATCCTGTCTCCCACAGGTGCCATGCCGCCTCCCTCCACTAGTCTACCCTCGCCCCGGGGTAGGAGGGCACACCTGAAACACGCCCCAGCCCTCAGGCTGTCCAAGGCCAGGCATCACTGCTCAAACCACTCACACATGGGTGCAGGTTACGGCGCACAGTACAGCTGGCACAGGAAATAAATAAATGCCTCTTGTAGTCAAAGGGAGGACACAGACGCCATGGCCGTGAGCACAGCAGAAAGAGCCAAGAGGCAGGGAGCTGCAGCAGAGTTCAGGCCCTGCCTCCTGGGTTCTGAAATACTGCTGTATACTGCGCAAAGGCAGAAGCAGAGAAGACTCAGTATGGAGGGCCTGGGACGGCAAGGCTGGGGACCTGGGGTAGATCAAGACCAAAGCCACAGCAGCTGATGAGCATGGGCCCAGAGCGGTTTTTGCAGGCCTCACGGGCTCCTCAGTGGGACCGAGAAGTACCCTTGTTCGAGCCCCCTCAACTCCCTTTTGAGCCTGTCATACCTGCAAGACACTCTTGTTCAAGGGTGGGGGTTCCATCATGTTCCACCCATCCATAGACCATGGTTGCTAAATCCCCAGGTTGAGAGCTGGTCCCCAGGATATTACTACCATCCACAGATATCCGGACCCAGTGGATCCCACCAGACTCCAGGCATGCCTCACAGCACACTGGGCAAAGCTGAGGGGCAGGCCCCTTCAGAGAGTTCCAGCTGAGCAGCTTCCACAGGGTACCTCAGCTTCTGCCATTCTCCTTGGACACGGCAGCTGGCAGAACGTCCTCCCGCTGCACCTGGAGTGGGGAATATGGGCCACATCTTTTCTCTGCCTCACCATCTGACCTTGGTGGTCCCCTTCCCATTTTGGGGTCACACTGTCTTCAGCTGATCAAGTGCAGCTTGGCCGAATGATGTCTGAGGCTCTTTTCTGCCTGTTTCCTCCTGAAGTGGTTCCTTTGAATCTGAAGTTAAAAATGCAAGATTCTGCCCTCTGAATTTTGTTCTCAGAAGGGTCATGTTTAAAACCTGGGCTCAGAGCAAAGTCTAGGAATTAAGCAAGTTCAGGTCAGCATGGATTCAGTCCTTTATCATCAAGCAAAGGCACGGCCCCGACCTCCCGCAAAGCCTCTCTGTCACTTTCACCGCCGTACTGGAATGGCCCCACTTCTGTGCTCTCTTGTGATCTTCTCTTTCCTCCCTGCCTGCCCCTCATTCTGCTCTGCCTCCTTTCCTCCAGCAGCATCATTCTGCAGGGCCAATGCAGCGCTCCCTCCCACTTGGACATGAGCTGGGCCTTAAAGGTTGGAGAGAATGTCAGCGGGGCCAAGTGCAGCCTGGAGCTCTCAGATCAGGGCTGCAGGCAGCCTCAGAAGAAACTAGCGTCTCTGTGTGAGACTGCCCATACCCACTTTCCTGGAGTGGCTTTAGTCCATTTCTTAAAGTGTTCTGTGACCCAGAAAAAGCTCCAAACCCAAGCAATACCAGGAGAACATTGGAGGTGTGTGATCCGCATCTCACATTCTTTACGGAGGACCCGCTGTGGGCCAGGGACTGTGCCGGGCGCTGCACAGACCATGGTGATTAAAGACTGTCTTC
The DNA here is from genome assembly GCF_002776525.5 of Piliocolobus tephrosceles. Taxonomy (NCBI): domain Eukaryota; kingdom Metazoa; phylum Chordata; class Mammalia; order Primates; family Cercopithecidae; genus Piliocolobus; species Piliocolobus tephrosceles. The sequence continues at coordinate 7,279,769 of NC_045439.1, read as the reverse complement.
AGTCAGGCACGGTGGCTCATGCCTGTGATCCCAGCACTTTGGGAGGCCGAGGTGGGCGGATCAGGAGGTCAGAGTTTGAGACCAACCTGGTCAAATGGTGAAACCCAGTCTCTACTAAAAATACAAAAATTAGCCAGGCGTGGTGGCATGTGCCTGCAATCCCAGCTACTCAGGAGTCAGAAGCAGGAGAATCAATTGAATCCAGGATTCGGAGGTTGCAATGAGCCAAGATCACGCCACTGCACTCCGGCCGGGGCAACAGAGCAAAACTCCATCTCAAAACAAAGCAAAACCAACAAACAAATAAAGATGTCCTCGTGGTGCTTGCAGTCTCTTGGGAAGGGAGAAGTATGGGTCTCAGGCACACAAATACAGGCAATGTACATGGCAGCTCTGATGGGGAGTGGTCCCTGGACGGGCCCAGGAGGTGGCTAGCAGCCCATTGTGGTGCAGGTAGGGGATTGGAGTCCTGAAGATGGAGAAGTGACAGGCTGCAGCCAAATCCAACTCTGGTGTGGCCAGCTGGGAGCCCGGCCTGCAGTGTTTGGGGTCAGGAAAGAGTGGGCAGAAGGCCAGCTGGAAGGCCATGCAAGTAACCCCTGTAGGGGAGCGTTGAGCAGGATGAGCGACTCCATTTGACAGAGGAGAACACTGAGACATGAAGGGGTTAGGTAGCTGGAGAAGGTCCAGTAGGACCCTGCTGTTGCTTCACAAGAGCTCCCATCTTCCAGGCAACATAGTGGGGGCCAGTGGGAAACCCCAGGCATTGAATAAAAGAAACTCATCACCTACCCCTCAAAACCTGCTCCCTCCTCCAGAGGAATGTTGGTCTGTGAGCTCCTCAGAGGTGACGCGTGGTTAGCAGCGTGCCAGGCATGCAATAGAAGGTGGGTAGTTACCTGGAAGAAGAAACCCACTGTCAGAAGGTGGGGAGGTGGCTGTGGCCCCATCAATGACATGGCAGGACCCCTCCTCACTTAGGGGCTGAAGGGTGACCGAATCGCCCAGGAAACAGGTTCTGTATCCCACACCAAACCCTGCCCCCAACCACAGCACAGAAAATCAATACGGAGTCAGAAAAATTAATAGTCAATGGGTGGAGAGTTAAAAACCGTAGCTGAACTCGTGTTGCTGTTTCCAATGGACAGAGCCTGGAAGCACCGCTTTTTTAGTTCAGAAAATATAGCCCCCATCAGTCGCTGGAGAGTAATTACCCATTAGAGCAACAAAATGCCAATGTGCTGCTCTCCCCACGTGAAACGAGCAAACTTTTATGATTTGGAGGGAGGAATAAATTGCTTTAAGTATGACATGTACTAACAGCTGTGCTCTGCCAGAGTGCCCTTAAGAACCCATTTTCAATAAACACCTATAGGGTATTAGAATGGGCTCTGTGTAAAAAGGCCTTCTCCCAGGGACTAAACCCAGCAGTCTGTGTGCAGCAAAGCCCCCTCTCTATCCTGACTCCTTCCCGCCCTTTCCAGCCCTCCCCCAGACAATGAAGCCAGATCTCAGGAGTGAATTTCCCCTCCTTCATTTCTCCACCTCTGCCCCTTCTTCCCAGCCCAGGGCAGCAGCAGCAGGGTCCTCAGGCCTCCCTGTCTCTATGCTCACCCCGTCTGCTACAGCCTCCTCCTCCTGGCTACCAGAATGAAATTCCCCAAATGCAAATCCAGTCGCACCACTCCTGGCTCAAAACCCACCAATGCCTCCTTAACACCTTCAAGATCAAGTCCAAGGCATTTTGCCCAAGGCTGAACTTGCTAGTTCAGCAGCCACCCACTAGCTCTTAAATCTGTGGTTCCAGCCCCAGTTCCTGCTGCCTCTCGTTGGAGCTTCAGACAATCTACTGCTCCTCAGGCTTCTCCACTAGGTGGTCCAGAGATGCTCCAACTCATCATGGCCAGGACCAAACTTGTCACCTCAGCCCCACCCATCCCAAACTGCCCCCTTCTGCTGGCTCAGGAAATTGGTCCACCTTCCAGCCAGCCAGGAGCCATCTCTGGAAGTGGGTCATTGGGGCCCCCCTTTCTGAGCACCTCCTGCATCATACCTATCTCTTTGGGCTCTCTCGCTTCTCCCACCCCAACTACTTCTCAAATGATTTTCCTGCCCCTAATTTACCCACTTCCCCCCGCCCTGCCGCCACCCCAGGGCAATGCCAGCCACTGTTACAAATAAAAACCACAGTTTCAGAGGTTTAACACAACAGAACTTCATTTCTCACTTATGCAACCATTCAATGCAAGGACTCCTGGTTGCGGCAGGTGCTTTTCCTCCTGGTAGTGAAGGAGAGCCTCAAGTCCCTTTCATCCTGTGGCTCTGCCAGTCCCTGGGACCTCAGACTTCTCTGCTTGCAGATAGTGGAAGAGAAAGGAGTAATGAAGATTTGGTCCTTAAGAGTCCCTGCCTTCTCCTTAACATCCCATTGGTGAGAGCTGATCATGTGGCTACACTGAACACAGAGGGTTCTGGGAAATGTAGTTCTTCCATGAATAGCCTCATTTGAGCTCCATCCACGCACAGAGGGAGGAGGAGCCTCTTGTGCATAATGAGGTTAGTCCAGCACCCTTGGAGCATGTATAAGGTGCTCTCTGAGCAGGTGTGGTCACCTCCTGGCCTCAGCCCTGCCAACACGTTGGCTCTGTGCTCTCACAGGCTGAACACCTTGAAGGTCTCATGCACTGGGCCCTCTCCCCACCTTTGCACCAGCCACTCCCTCTGCCCCATGAGCTATAACCATGGTCCCTTATTCACCTGACAGACTCTGTGGTCCTTCAAGGCTCAGGGCAGTGCCCTCTTCCAGGAACCTTTTCCCAACCTCCCTCTCACCCAGACAGCTAAGAGTGTCCACAGCCTGCTACTCTACCCCTCCCGTTCATCTGCAAGCATCCAGCTCCCCAAGACTGAGAGCTTCTGGGACAGCAGGGGCTAAACATAGATTCAGTCGGCGGGCCAGTTGAGTTTGGAATGAGGTGCCTAAGGCCTCAAGTGCTGAATGAGAGGCTTAGGATGGAAAGAGCCTCAGGGAGCCCCCGCGGGGAACATGAAGACGCCTAGAAGGAACAAGCTTTGGTTGAGGAGACAGATTTGTTTCATCCAACAGCCCAAAGGTTATACAAAATAATACTGGCCCAAAAGAAAAGAGAGGGACCATGAGCAGGGGATGGGGCCATGGGTGACTAGGGCTGGGGAGGCACCAATGGTCCCTGCTAAGCTGTTCGAAGGGTCAGACTGGATGTGAAATGCACCAGGGAAACCACACAAGGGTGAGAATGTCCTCCGCCCAAACACCAGCTGCGTGGGGCGTGGATGGAAGTGTTAACTGACAGTGACGAGTGCACCAGTGAACCTTCAGACAGCACACACATCCCCTCCCAGCACACCTTAGACCTGGAGGAAGCTGGTGTCCAGGGCATGGCGCGACACTTTGTGGTACTCCTGTCATGGCTGGGCTGTGGACTGGACATTTTCATGCCTTGCTTCACTGGACTCTGCCCAAAAGCCTGGAGGAGGGGACCCTCACCACCTCCCCACTGCAGGTGAGAAAGCACAAGCACAGGGGGACAGCAGGGTCAGTCCAGTCCCACAACCCTGTGCAGCCCTAATGTGCTGGGCAGAGAGCACACGAGGACCCAGGACAGGCAGCCTCTGCCCTGAGTCATGACCACAGGGATCAGCATGGCTGGGATCTCAGGCCCCTCACCCATGCCAGCCCTTCCACACTCCCCAACAGGGCCTCCGGCTGGTGCAGGCCCATCCTCACCCTGGAGCTGTGTCTCCCCATGACCTCCATAGATCTGCATCCTGGACTGTGGAGTGAAGACACCACATGCAGGTGGCCTGGGGAGCATGCTGAAGGCCTGGGGGTACAGGCTATGAACATTACCTGAGAGCTTGAAAGATAAGTGGAATGAACTGAGTAGAGACAGACAGGAAAGGTGATTCAGACAGAAGGATCCAAATGAACAGAATGCAGCCAAGGGCAGGACACGGGCATGGTGAGGGTGCAAAGAGCCAGGCCGGAGCACCATGCGGAGGCTGGGTCCAGGGACAATGGAGGCGCCCTCAGCCCCGGATCAGGAAGGGCTTGCATTCCCCAGCGATGAGCTTTGACTAGAGCAGCAACGTGGTCACAGTCAAGTTTGTAAAAAGAAGACAAAGAAGTTGGGGTGCAGCTGGCCCTCAGAGATCCCAGCCTGCCTGGAGCCCATCAATCCCAACCCCATCCCACCAGAAAGTGAGCTTGCACTTTTGCTTGGAACAATCCCAAATCAATAATACATCTTAATCAAATCATAGCAAATCTTTCATTGAAACCAATCGCAGAATTGCATTCTCCTCCCTTCAGAGTTTTGCTTTTGACTAGGCAGGCAGAAAATGGCATAATTTCCCACCCAGGGACTTGGGGTCCTACCCAGGCCCCACCTCTCTGCTCCATGGCTGCAGGAGATAAGCCCTGTGGGGAGGACTGTGGGCTGTCAGACTGGGCTGGGGTCCAGGGCTGGGCTGTGGTGTGGGTTTCCCTGTGTGGGTCCTCAGAGAGTGGAATGCACTTGGGGGTCACCTCCTAAGGTAGGGGAGAAGTTCCGTGAGGCCGCCTGGCTAGGATGGCCACCTGGAGGTAGGGATTGTTCTCACATGAGCTTCTCAAGGGCTGAAGCTGGGTGTGACCACCTCTGCAGCCCCAGCACCTGCTCAAGAGCAGTATGAAGGCTGGGTGGATGCATGGACATCTGCAGGGGTGGGAGGTGCCAGGAGGAGCCTGCGAGTGGCTGGAAGGTGGGGACTGGGAACCCTGACAGAGGGCCAGCAATTGGACCCAGCCTCTGACTCTTGAGGCCACCATTCAGTTGCAGCCCTGCCAAATCTTCCTCCTGCTCTGCCACCCATGTTCCAACCTGAAGCCATGGGGCACAGCTCCTCAACCATCTGTCCATGTAGGCTGGACCTGCATCAGACCAGTCAGATCCACTGAGCGAGATCTACTCTTTCATCCAAGATCTTTGGGGGCCGGGCATGGTGGCTCACGCCTGTAATCCCAGCACTTTAGGAGGCTGAGACAGGCAGATCACCTGAGGTCAGGAGTTCAAGACCAGCCAGACCAACATGGCAAACCCCCTTCTCTACTAAAAGTACAAAAACTTAGCCAGGCATGGTCACGCATGCCTGTAATCCCAGCTACTGGGGAGGCTGAGGTAGGAGAATCACTTGAACCTGGGAGGCAGAGGCTGCAGTGAGCTGGGATTGTGCCACTGCACTCCAGCCTGGGCGGATTCTGTCTCAAAGAAAAAAAAAAGAAAGCTCTTTGGGACCAAGCATTCCTGTGGCCCTGGCTCTGGCACAGTGACCCACTCCAAGACAACTGAGTCCCCTGGCCCTTCCCAGCCTCAGTCCTGGGCTCCTGCATGTCACCACGCCTCACCCCTCCGGGCAGCCCCTTAGTGCGTGTAACCACTTCGCGGAAAGAGGTCTCACCAACCGACCAGTCATTCTACCTGCATCTTGCTCAGCTGGGTGGCCCCTCCAGACTTCTGAATCTTGCCTCTGACCGTTAGTGAGTCCACGTGGAGCTTTGGAGTAAACGGCATGACCTAACACCATGTCTGCGTAGCACTCTTCCCCCACCCGCTCTCAGGGACCCTTGGAGGAGCCTTCCACTCCACGTGCTACTGGTAAGACAGTCATTGACCAGTCTTCCCCATTCATCCCAGGGCTAGGCTGCCAATCAGAACATCCCAACACCTGGGCACAGCAGTTTGTTTGGGGATAGGTAAATGAGCCAGGTAAGGCCAAGCAGAGTCATCTGCCAAGGTTGCTAAGCTTAGAAACTATTGCTGAGAGATGCCAGCTCCATCCCACATAGGATAAAGCCAAGAAGAGGCCAGTAGAACTGCAAGATGTGGGGTGGGGGTAGAGCTTGACAGCATTGCTTAAAGCCCTGGATCCAGCCATAACTGAAGGCTCACCAGAAACAATAAATTCTCTTTTTGTTCAAACCTATTGGAGTTGGGTTCTGTCACTATCATCAAAGAACTCCTAGCTAATATGCCATGGAGGGGTTTTTAACCTGGTCTTGATGAAAATGTCACAAAGATATGTAAGCATCATAGAGCCCAAAAGCTGGGCCAGGAATCAAGGCACACGCAGTGAACTCCAGGGTCACTGGGTCCCAGCCCTGTCGAAGATGGGGACCCCTCTATAATGCCAAAACATCTGTAAACCAAAAGGTATCGGAGACAGGTCTTAATCAATTTAGAAAGTTTATTTTGCCAAGGTTCAGGACGCACCCTTGACACAGCCTCAGGAGATCCTGACACGTGCCCAAGGTGGTCAGGGCACAGCTTGGTTTTATACATTTTAGGGAGACACCAGACATCAATATATGTAAAATGTATATTGTTTCAGTCTGGAAAGGCAGGACAACTCGAAGTGGAAAGGAGGCTTCAGGTTATATGTAAATAAGAGACAAACGGTTGCATTCTGTTGAGTTTCTGATTAGTCTTTCACTGAATGCACAGTTTACAGGAATAGTCACCTATACCTTAGTCTGATTTAGTAACACAATAGTGCAAAGGAAGCCATCAGATACACGTTTGTCTCATGGGAGCAGAGGGAGGATGACTTTGAGTTCTGCCTTTCCTTCGTCCACAAAGAATTTCCTTGTAGGCAAATTGCGAGGGAAATATCTTATTTATGAATAGCATGGGGAGCAGGTTTGCCCTATGCAGTTTCAAGCTTCACTTTTCCCTTTGGCTTAGTAATTTTGGGGACATTTATTTTCCTTTAACGCATCTCACAAAGCCTCCACAAAAAAAAAAAAAAAAAAAACCTGTATCTTGGGTGGTATCCCTTGAATGAGAAAACACAAAAACACACAAAGAAATCAAATCAAGTTTTGTTTGTTTGGGGTTTTGTTGAGACAGGGTCTCACTGCAGTGGCACAATCCAGGCACACTGCAACCTCCACCTCCCGGGTTCAAGCGATTCTCTTCCCCCAGTCTCCCGAGTAGCTGGGATTACAGGCGTGCGTCAATGTCAGGCCTCTGAACCCAAGCCAAGCCATCGCATCCCCTGTGACTTGCACGTATAGGCCCACATGGCCTGAAGTAACTGAAGAATCACAAAAGAAGTGAAATGCACTGCCTCACCTTAACCGATGACATTCCACCACAAAAGAAGTGAAAATGGGTGCTCCTTGTCTTAAGTGATGACATTACCTTGTGAAAGTCCTTTTCCTGGCTCATCCTGGCTCAAAAATCTCCCCCACTGAGCACCTTGTAACCCCCACTCCTGCCCGCCAGAGAACAACCCCCCTTTGACTGTAATTTTCCTTTACCTACCCAAACCCTATAAAACAGCCCCACCCTTATCTCCCTTCGCTGACTCTCTTTTCGGACTCAGCCTGCCTGCACCCAGGTGATTCAAAGCTTTATTGCTCACACAAAGCTTTTTTGGTGGTCTCCTCACGCGGACACGCATGACAGCAACCACGCCCAGCTAATTTTTGTATTTTTAGTAGAGACAGGGTTTCACCATGTTGGCCAGGTTGGTCTCAAACTCCTGGCTTCAAGTGATCACCCGCCTTGGCCTCCCAAAATGCTGGGATTACAGGTGTGAGCCACTGTGCCTAGCCCAGAAATCAGTACACTTTTAAAATGAGTTTGTGTTTTCTTCTAAATCAACAGCACAAACATCAGGAAAAAAATAGTTACTCAAGCACACGTGAGAATGTTAATTATCATCCTGAGATATGCTTGGTGGCACATAGATGGATGTAAGGGGACGCTCACCAGTTCGCTGCTTTCTCTCTAGAAGCCAGAGCCTACATTTCCCAGCTCCTCAGGGGAGAGGTTGCCAATCTCAAGCCCAGGTCCCTGCACTGGGAAACTGGGGGGCACCTTATACCAGCGTGGCCAAGCGACTCCCTCTGCTCTGATCCTGCCTGATTCTCTCTTCCCAGACCCTCTTCCCCTCCTCCCAGAGGCCGGTGCTGCCCTTGGGCCCTGGGTCTGGCTGGCCCGGCTGCTACCATTTCCAGGAACATTATCTCTGACTCCATTTAAGGAGTCTGACACTGACGTTTGTTCAAGGCACACATTCAGGAGTCCTGTCTGCCGCTGGCTTCTGGGGTGGCTGCCTGTCTTTCCCCCCAGCATGCCCTGTGTCTGTGCTTCTCCACATCCGCATATGTCAGACCACCTGCAGGGATTACTGAAATACAGATTCCTGGGCTTTGTCCCAACCTTTCATTCTGTAGGTCTGGCGAGAGCCCAAGAGTTTGCATCACAGCACATGACGGATAAAGAAGGAAATCAAAACACTTTGCCCCAAAACATCACTCTTTGCCATATTTCAAAATGCTCCTGCAAAGCCATCTTTTGTGGGGGGAAGATTTGCATCTGTAAAGAATCGCTATTAACATAACTAGATCTTTCCCCTTCCAGACCCTCCCAATACTGAAGAGATTGACTGAGAGTCTAGCACCTTTTAAAGATCTAAATAGGGACCATTTGCCAGCTAAGGGCACCCACCTGTGAGACTTCCTCTACATAACAAGAACCTTGGTTTCCACAGCCCCTTATCTTAACCCAGACACTCCTTTCTCATGATTCCAGCTCTTTAGATAATAACTTAACTCTTTCAGCCAGTTGCCAATCAGACTGAACCAATGTATACCTCACGGGTATTGAATGATATCTTATGCCTTCCTATAATGTGTAAAACCAACCTCCTTGGGCCCATGTTCTCAGGACCCCTTGAGACTGTGCCTTGGGCCATGGTCACTCATATTTGGCTCAGCATAAACCTCTTTAAATATTTTACAGTTTGATCTTTTCATTGGCACTACCAATCTCTCTCTCTCTTTCAATCTCTTTCTCAATTTCTCCTTCTCTGTCTCTGTCTCTCAATCTCTCTCTCTCGATCTATCTCTCAATCTCTTTCTCTTGATCTCCTCAATCTATATCTTGATCTATCTCTCTCAATCTATCTCTCTCTTAATCTCTCGCTATCTCTCTCTCTTGATCTAGCTCAGTCTCTCTCTCTCGATCTATCTCAGTCTCTCTCTCAATATCTCTCTCAATCTCTCTGTCTCTCTGTCTCTCTCTTGATCTACCTCTCTCTCGGTCTCTCTCTCCTGATCTCTCTCTCTTGATCTCTCTCTTGATCTCTGTCTCTCTCAATCTATTTTTCTCTTAATCTTTCTACCTCTCAATCTCCTCTCTCTTAATCTTTCTATCTCTCAGTCTCTCCTCTCTCTCTTTTTCTTTGTTTAGAGGACTCTGTGTCTGACTAGAGAACTGCTATTCCCGCTTCTGTAACCAAGTTAGGCCACATCTCCTCAGAGACGCTTCCTTGCTCCACACACCATCAGCATTAGCCAGGCTTCCTTGACCCTCTAAGTACTGGGAGCTCACACTAAAGTGTGAGGCCATGGATGGCAGAGATGGCTGGCACGTCCCCCCTCTGCCTAGCACAATGCCTGCACAAAGACAGGGCATTACAGCTAGAAAAGAGCAAAGTCCAATACCTCAGAGATGAGGGCACAGAGGCTCAGCGAAGTGAAGGGACTTGCTTAAGACCACCCAGAGACAAAATATCACAGCTGGGATTCAAACTCAGGTTGGAAACCACAGAGCCCAGGCTTTTCCCACCACTCCAGGCTGTTCCTGTCCCTGTGGTGTTTATAGAAACGGCAATTTAGTGTTGAGCCTCTGAACAACTCTTCTGACTTTTGATTTTAATCTTAAGCTCACTGTAAACAGGGAGTGGCTTGTTTTTCCCTCTTTGCTTTGGCAGTGAGGAAGCTCAGAGCCAAGTTTCTAGCAAGCGTAAAGGATATATGACAGCACCTCATGGACTAACCTCACCTCTGATTTCATTTTCTTTCTCTTTTTCCTTATCTTCCTACCCTGATCACCTCACTTAAGAATTCTTCCCTCTTGTACTGTTTATTGCATTCCTTTAGGTACCAGGTATAGTATAAATAAATAACTAAATGCTGATGGAGCAGACGGAGCAGGACTGGGATCAGAGCTGCCCCTCCTGACCCCCACTCCCTTGCTTTTCATAACATTCCTCAGCACCTCACATGTCCCTCACTCCCAAGGAGCTTAAGATCGTGGGGTCTTAAGACCGTGGGGCCCAACCATGGAGGCCTTTCAACAGTCTTCTCGCTGTCCTCGTTTTATTTTTCCCAAACTTCGAGAATTTCTCTGAAAACACACTTAATCATTTTCCCAGCATACAGCGTACAGAAAGCAAAAACTTCCCCATCCATCCATTTTGCCAGTTACTCTTGGGAGAACAGAAAGAGTTCAACAGGAACAGAACAGAAGTGCACTTCATTACCATAAGAAGACACCAGGAAAGGAGCGTGATTCACAGAGGTCACTGAGTTCTGACATGCACATTTTGCTCAACAATTACCTGTTTTGTGCATTGTCGTAAACTACAGCATCTTCCATAAAATGTCCAAATGTTACCGAGGGTAGAATTAGACCTCGGGGCCCTATTTCCTGCCACATTACAAGGTGGTAATTAACTCAGCTCAGAGGTCCTGTTCTTCCCTTGGCAACTCCAAGCGTTGCCTTTTACAATCTTCCTTCCCACAACAGCACAGTAGGTTACAGATGCAGAACCTCAGGACTTTGTCTAGAAAATGCCCCCCACCTTGCTGAGCGTCACAACACCGTGCAGAAAAAGGATGGTGCATCTTCATTAACCTCCACCCAGTGGGTCTGCTGCATGGAAAAGGGGTCCTTGAAGATGCCGTCAAAGAAACACACACTGAACCTCCAGACAGGGCAATACCAGCCACCAGCCCCTCTCCCATGTGCCTCTGAGACCCTGTTAGCGGCTCTCTCACAAAAGCATTACCTGTGTCTCCAGGAGGAGCACTCAGGGTCCTCCACAATCTGACAGCCTCCTCATTTTCCATCTTCCTCCACGTGTGCTCCACACTCCAGCCTCACCCAAGCTCCAGGCCATTCTCCAAAGGTGTCTTTATTCATACTGTTCCCCCGGCTTCATCTCCCCCACCCCATCTTCTCTTGACAAACTCCCACTCATCCTGCAAGAGCCCATCTCATCATGAGCTTCACCTGGAACCTCCTTTGACCCACCCTCAGCAAATGTGAACCAAATCCACCTGCTGTTCTCCCCAGCCCTAAGATCAGCTCTATCCAGCTGAAGACACTGATGGTAAGTTCTAACCTCCAGCCCTGCAGGGGAGGCAGCAGCCACAGCTGAACCCAATCCCAGTTTACCAATCCCAGCGCTGGTGTCAGCGCTGGGATTGGTAAACATCACGAATGCAAACTTACAAAACCAATGTTCCCTAATAAATCATACTTACAATACTTCTTATATTAGGTGCTTGGATTCCATATCAGATTTCTATTTCTTTGGGGAGGAGGGGGGGGACAGAGTCTCACTGTTGCCCAGGCTGGAATGCAGTGATGTGTCAGCTCACTGTAATCTCCACCTCCCAGGTTCAAGAGATTCTCATGCTTCAACCTCCCAAGTAGCTGGGACTGCAGGAGCATGCCACAATGCCTGGCTAATTTTTTGTATTTTTGGTAGGGATGGGGTTTCACCATGTTGGCCAGGCTGGTCTTGAACACCTGACTTCAGGTGATCTGCCTACCTTGGCCTCCCAAAGCGCTAGGATTACAGGTGTAAGCCACCGCACCTGGCTAAATTTCATTTAAAAAAAGAAAAAACAGCCGGGCGCGGTGGCTCAAGCCTGTAATCCCAGCACTTTGGGAGGCCGTAGACGGGCGGATCACGAGGTCAGGTGATCGAGACCATCCTGGCTAACACGGTGAAACCCCGTCTCTACTAAAAATACAAAAAACTAGCCAGGCAACGTGGCGGCGCCTGTAGTCCCAGCTACTCGGGAGGCTGAGGCAGGAGAATGGCGTAAAACCCGGGAGGCAGAGCTCGCAGTGAGCTAAGTTCCGGCCACTGCACTCCAGCCTGGGCGACAGAGCAAGACTCCGTCTCAAAAAAAAAAAAAGAAAGAAAGAAAAACAATAAACTTTTGTTTTGTGATCTAAAAGTATATACATATATTTTTGTTTTGATCTGTCTGGCTAAAAAGTATATATATATATATATTTTATGACTTTGACATTGGCTCCCCAGAGCAGGTCGGAGTGGAGGTATGTTCCATGCCCTGGGAGGCCCCACCAGAATGCAACTGAGGGACACAGAGGCCCCCGGGTGACAGGGAAAGAGTGTAGAAGGGCCTCACTTGGGCCAGTTGGATCAGCCTGCCAAAGGCCACACAGCTCCTGTGACGCAGCCCCTGTCAGCCTCTCCAGCTGCTCTCTCCAGGTCCCAGTGGCCACATCGCCCCTTGTTCATCACCGTTGCTGGCCCTGGGGCATTTCACCAGCTCTTGTTGGTTTCATTCAGCTTTGCCCATGAAAAGCTTACTTCGTAAACCTCCCCTTCCTAAACCCTCTGCAGTCACACCTCCGGAGTGTCATCTGCTCCCAGCCAGGACCCAGATCAATACGCTGACAACCTCACTTCATCTACTCAGCCTTGGGGAAGGAAAAAATTGAATGTGTAGCCGGCACTCACTATGTCATCTTGCTTCATTCCCATAACCATGCTGTGTTACAGGTGTGACACAGAGGAAGAAACTGAGGCACAGAGAGGTGAAGTGGCTGCCCTGAAGTAACACAGCTGATCGACAGCAGGGTCAGGATTTGAGCCCAGGTCTGGCTATTCCCAAATTCCATGCTTTCTTCACTACACTCACCTCCTATACCCATGGAGGACACACTGCCGAGAATTTCCTGGGCGCAAGAACCCCATGACTGGCTCTGGGGGGGAGAGAACACAGGGAAGCAGAAGCCCAGGGACCTGCCCGTCACTGAGAGAGAAGCGGATGCAAACCCTGCAGTGTGCAGCAGTGTGTGGCACCGGACGCAGCAGTGACATTTTCCAAACAGGCTAGAGGTGGCCACGCCGGGAGAGCTCCTATGGCTGGGCGCGGGAGCCATGTTTCTTTATTCTCATGAGTCCCCGGGTTCAGAACAACTGAGTAGAAGGAGTTATCCCTGACAAGAGAGAGAGGGAGAAAGAGCAGGAGGAAGCCAGTGAGTGTACAGTCCCGGAAGCCAAGCGGAGATGGCTCGCCTAGCAGGAAGGTGGCCCATTCGGTCAAACGCTGTTGAAGGCACATCAAACACATGTGGAAAATGCCACTGAACTTACTGAGGGGGTCCCTGGAGATGCCGAGAGACCGTTCAGAGAGAAGCAGACAGGAAGCCAGGGCAGAGAGGGTCAGCAAGTGGATGGGGCTGGGAGCCACGGCTCACGCCTATAATCTCAGCCCTTCAGGAGGCTGAGGTGGGAGGATTACTTGAGCCCAAAAGTTTAAGACCAGCCTGGGCAACACAGCCAGACCCTGTCTCTACAAAAACTAAGATTAGCTGTGGTAGCACACGCCTGTAGTCCCAGCTACTCGGGAGGCTGACATGGGAGGATCGTTTGAGCCCTAGGAGTTTGAGGCTGCAGTAAACTGTTACTGCACCACTGCACCCAGCCTAAGTGACAGAGTGAGACCCTGTCTAAAAAATAATAAAATAAAATGAAAAGGATATTGTTAAAAATCTATAAAGGCTCCAAATTCTTGATTGTTGAAAAATGATCCTTTTTTTTTTTCTTGGAAGGATCTTTTCTAGACTTGCCATGAAACATGTCTAGGGACCATCATTCATCTGATTTACTCTAAAGGGATGCTCAAATGATGATCACTTTTGTTAATGATGCGTTTTTAGGGGGTAGGGAAATGACAGGATTTGTGGTGGTTGCAATTTTTTTCCTTTGCTTTTTATCTTTGTACTTTTATGTGTTGCTTAAAATTTTTAAATAATGAACATCATTATTTTATAAAAACAATAATAATTATTCTAAAAAGTAAAACATGAACTTTTTTGAGTGCCTAGGGAGCAGTAAGTCAGTGAAGAACATCTTGTACCTCTTGTGGCTGCGGACTTGGAAATAGTGCCGCCCTCAACATCAGCTTGATATCAGACACCAGCTTAGCCTGCTAAGTCTGCCTTTCCCATTGAAATGGGCTGAAGTAGGCTGAAAGCGTTCATCCTTATCCTCAAACACAGCTTCGTAAAAATATTTATGAATTAATAATGTTGTGATATAGAAACTTGTTTGTATCCTGTAGTAGAGCCACATGCCTTGCTAGGGAAAGTGTTTCTGATCCATATGATGGGAATGAAGAGAATCTGTAGTTCCCAGTGAGCCACAAGGAGCCCCATGGCATCCAGTTGGGGGGTCCTCCTCCCAAAATAGACTTGCGATCCCCTGGAGGGGCAGAAGACCGAGGCCCAATTTGCCCAGATGTGTGAGGATTCTGTGTGTAAAGCAATGGATCTAGAGATGATCTCATTTCCAAGGCTGTATCCAGTAAAATGGTTGTGGCTGCTGGAATCAACGGAGAAGGATTTTGAGGTGACAACCAGGTTCATGAGGAAAGGGCATGGCTGATTAGTGAGTCTGCCATGGCTCTGGTTCAAAGTCCTGACATTCAGCAACTTAATCAAAACATTTGTTATATTAATTCTTTGTGATAATTAAAATTGCCTGGAAGTTTGCCGAGTGGCAGACTTCTCCCCAGTTCCACAACTTTCCTGCTCTCCTGGGAATATCTGAAATTCAGGGTAGGCATTCATTCTCTTTTCTCAAACAGCTTCAGTGAATATAACTTATAGACAATAAACTTCACCAATTTTAAGTGTACAATTTGGTAAGTTTTGACAAATATATATGGTCCTGTAACCACCACCACTATATTCATCACATAGAACATTTCCATCACCCCCAAGAGTTCCCTTCTGTCCTTTTGAGGCAGTCCCTTCCTTCCAGCCACCCTTCCATCCACTACTCTGCTGTCACTCCAGTTTTGCCTTTCCTAGGATTTTACATAAATGAAATAACACATATAGAGTCTTGAGCTTCTTTCATTTAACAAAATGCATTTTGGATGCGCCCATGTTCTTGAATGTTTGAATAGTTCCTTACTTTTTATTGCTGGCTGGTCTTCTATTTTGTTCATCTATTCAACCACCGATTAACTTTTGTGGTGTTCCCAGGTTTTTGGCTTTTAAGAGTAAAGTTAGGGAAAAGCCCTTGTGTGGGCCTACGTTTAAATTTTTCTTAGGCAAATGTCGAGGAATACAATTGCTAGGTTTAACTTCATAAGAAACTCCCAAATTGTTTTCCAAATCTGTGCACTATTTTGCCTTCTCACAGTGATATATGAGCATTCCGGTTGTTCCTCATCCTTTTCAGCACTTTTTATTGTCAGTCTTTTTTTTTTTTTTTTTCAAGTTGGTCTCACTCTGCTTCCCAGGTTGGAGTGCAGTGGCATGATCACAGCTCACTGTAGCCTCGACTTCCCTGGACTCAGGTAATTCTCCCACCTCAGCCTCCTGAGTAGCTGAGACTACAGGCGCATGCCACCATGCCTAGCTAATTTTTGTATTTTCTGTAGAAACGGAGTTTCACCATGTTGCCCACGCTGGTCTGGAACTCCTGGGCTCAAGTGATCAGCCCACCTCAGACTCCCAAAATGCTGGGATTACAGGCGTGAGTCACCACACCCTACCATCAGTCTTTATTTTAATGTTAGCAGTTATACTTAGTGTATAGTGGCTTCTCTTCCTGTTTTTAATTTACATTTTTCTAATGACTAATGATATTGAGCATTGTTTCATGTGTTTGACTTTCATATATTTTCTTTGGCATCGTTTTTGTTCAAATCTTATGCTTTTTACATGTTAGTGTTTGTCTTTTATTATTGAGTTGTAAGAGTTTATTTTTTAATATTCTGGATGCCAGGTCTTAATTAGATATGTGCTTTGCAAATATTTTCTCCCAACCTGTGCTTGCCTCAATCATTTTCTCAGTGGGGTCGTTTGAAAAACAAATATTTTACGTTTGAAATCTACTGATTTATTTTATTTTCTAGTCCATGTATTTTGTGTTTTATTTTATAAATCTTTGCTTAATACAAGGTCATGAATTTTTTTTACATTTTCTTTAGAAGTTTTATCATCTTAGCTCTTACATTTAAGCCTGAAATTCATTTTGAGTTCATTTTTTCGACTAGTTAATTTTCCAGTTGGGGAGGCAATGGCTGAGGTTCTTTTTTTTTCTTCTTGCATACAGATACTCACTTGGTCATTAAATTGCCTTGGGACCTTAGTCAAAAATAAAGTAAACATATATGTGTGGCTCTATTTCTGACTCTAGATCATAGTCCATTGATCTATAAATCTACCTTTATGCCAATACCAATAGTCTTGATTAGTATAACTTTACAATAAGTCTTGAAATCAAGTCACATGAGTATTCCAATTTTTAAAAATTATTTAGGCGATTCTAGGTCCTTAGTATTTCTATATAAATTTTAGAATCAACTTTTCAATTTCTGGCTTTTTAAATTATGCTGGAACTTCAATGATAATTGCTTTGACTATATACTCAGTTAAGTGTAAGGAGACTAAATATTGAGTCTTGTAATTCATGAACATAGCATATATTTTTATTTATTTGGATCTTCTTTGATTTGTCTCACTGACATTTTGTAGTGATCAGTGTACAAACAGGCATTTTTTGATAAATTTATTTCATTAAATGAATCTTTTATATAATTATAAATGGTATTATCTTTAAATTTTCCAAATGACAACTGTTCATTGATATTTTGTAGAAATTCAGTTGACTTTTATATATTGACCTTGTATCCTCTACCCTTACTAAACTCACTTATCAGTTCTAGTAGCTTGTTTGTATATTCTTTGGTATTTGGTAGAAGATAATGCTATCTGTGAAGAAAGACCATTTTATTTATTTCTTTCCAATTAGTATGACTTTTTTAACTTTTTTTTTCCTTATGGCGTTATCTAGGACCTCACATATAGTGATGAATAAAATGTAAATGTAGATATCATTGTCTTGTTCCTAATCTCAGGGAAAGGGTTCAATCTTTCACCATTAAGTATGATGCTTGCTGTAAGCTTATGCAGATTTAGGAAGTTTTTTTAATATAACTAGCTTGCTAAGGGTTAATCATTGCTCAGTACTGATTTTGTCAAACATATTTTCTGTACACACTGAGATGACCATGTGGCTATCCTTTTTTAGTCTGCTAACATGATGAATTACATTAATTGGTTTTTCTAAATTCCTGGGATAAAATCCACTTGGTCATGATGCATTTTCATTTTATATATTACTAGATTTAATTCACTAAAATTTTATTAAGGACTTATGCCCAAGAGGGATATTAGTCTGCAGTCTTCTTTTCTGGTAATGTCTCTGAATGGTTTGAGTTAGATTAATCCCTTCTCTTCTATTTTCAGGAAGAGTTGGTATACAATTAATATTATTTCTTTCTTAAATGGCTGATAGAATTCACCAGTGAAGACAGCTGAGCCTTGAGGGTTTTTAGTTTGTTTGATATTCTGTGAGTAAGATTTTAACAACAAATTCAATTGTTTTAATACATATAGGGCTATTCTGGCTGTCTACTTCTTCTTGGGTGAGCTTTGATAATTTGTGTATTTCAAGAAATTTGTCCATTCGTCTATATTGTGGAATTTATTGGCAGAAAGGTGTTCATAGTATTCTTATTTCAGTATATACAGGATATGTAGTGATGTTCTTTCTTTCATTCTTAATATTGGCAATTTATGTCTTCTTTTTTTCCTGATCAGTACAGCTATAGACTTGTCAACTTTATATTAAAATTATAATAAACTAGATTTGGGGTTTAATTTTCTCCATTAATTTTCTACTTTCTATTTCAATCCTTTTTTTCTCTTATGTTTATTATTTCTTCTTTCTGGTTTTTTTTTTTTTTTTTTTTTTTTTTTTTAGTTTGCTCTATTTTTTGTTTAGTTTGCTCTATTTTTTTCTGGCTTTTTAAAGTGGAATGTTAGATCCTTGATTTGAGACCACCTTTTCTAACAGAAGCATTTAATGCTATAAATTTCTCCTTAAGTACTAATTTAGTTGTATCTCTTAACTGTTGATGTTTTGCTTACATTTTCATTCAGTTCAAAATACTTTTTCATTTTCCTTGTAATTTTATTCTCTGGCCCATGAATTATTGAGATGTATGATATTTACAAATATTTTGAGATTTTTCAGATATTGTTTTGTTACTGCCTTCTAGCTTAACTCTATCACAGTCAGAAAACCTATTTGTATGATTTTTAAACACTTAATTTTATTAAGACTTGTTTCATAGCCCAAAATATAATCTGCCTTGGTGAATGTTTCTTGCATTCTTCAGAAGAATGTGCATTTGGCTTTTGTTGATTGAAGTGTTATCTAAATGTCAAGTAGGTCAATGAGTTAACAGTGTTAGTTGAAAGTGATGTCTTCTACACTTTTATTCATTTTCTATATGTTTCATCAAGTATCAAGAGAGGAATATTGAAATCTCCAACTGCAATTGTAGATTTAGTTTTCCTCTTAATTTTCTCAGTTTTGCTGCATGTAGTTTAAAATAAAGTTCTGTTTCTAGGTGCACACACATGTAGGATTACTGCATTCTCTTCCTGAACTACATGGCTGTAGGTATGCCATTGAGGCCTACTGTGGTTCCTTTTATAAATGATTCTCAACTCCTCTTTCTGAGATCTGCTTAAGTGGAGCAAATTATCTTGCAGTTCATTACCCTACCCATGTCCATTTTCCAGAGCAATTACCAAGAAAAAAAGATGAACAAAATTAAAACCTAAAAGCTCTTCTACCAATATTTTTATGAATATAATACTAGAAACTATTAAAAACCACATGAATTCAAGACCACATTGATAATTCAGTAAGAACAAAGTATGAGTCCTCAAAATTAAAGAAATTTGAGCTCTTTGCCTATGTTCTTGGCTAAGAGGGTTTTAGCCAAGAATATTGCCAGGGATTTTGTGATATTACCAGGAAGTCAGACTTCCTGATAGAATGCTAAAATGGAGTTCTTGGTAAACTCTAGTAATGCACTAACTAATTTATGAGAACTATATTTGGGTAACCTTTAGTAACTCAGTGAATTACTACGAAGCAGACATCAGTCATGCATAACAACAAAAATAAACAGGATTGTGCATCACTCACTTCTAAGAACTGGATTCTGAATGTGCATTTTAATCAGTGTATGACTGTCCAGAAGACTGTCACCTCCCACCAGTGGGCTGTGGGCCACACATTGAGAAACACAACTCCATATGAGGACCCATAAGAGAAACTGCTTTCAGATTAAAGTGCCAGGAAACACTTTGCTCCTCCTGAAGAACGACTGTGTTTCTTTCCACACTGATAACGGTACTCACCGTATCTCTTTTCCCATTGACAGCTGGCAAGCTCTGAGCCAAACTTGAAAATCAAACTCTGGAACCCTGTGCCTTGCGAGTTTTCATCTTACTTCTTCTCTTCAAATTGGCATTTGGTCTAATCTTACTGTTCATATTGTTCTAATTTATTGAACATATTTCTTATTAACCATCTCTCCTTTTTCCTTGTGTGTGTGTGTGTGTGTATGTGTGTGTGTAACAAGAAACCGGCATGAATAAATAAATCAATGGAGATTTCTGTCTAAGGGTCACTTTAGATATTTCTACAATTCATGCATGCTAAATTCCTGACCACCATTTTGCACGATGTTAGTCCATTCCAACCTTTTCCAAGTGGCTAAAAATATCATCGCATATTTACAAGCCTAACCCTTTTAAGTTAGAGGAGAAACAGTCAGCTTCCTGCCAGCCTTACCAGCAGAAGAACACCAGGGGATTACAGATGCAGCTAGGGCCTGGTGGGCACGGGGTGACTGAGGAATGAGAAGCCATCCTGACTGTACCGCATCTCCGGGAACCCAGCTGCCGAGGGATGTTTTGTGCATTCTACAAGAGCAGTTACCGAGGTCTGAAGTCCCGGTGAACATGACATTGTAATCTCGGTTATGTTTTATTTATGGAGAGTGGTGCCGCAGCTAGGGTGTGTTAACAAACAAAGATGATTGCTTCTGAGCCACTCTCTCGTCCTAAGGTAATTAACACAAAGTAATGTGCCAGTTGGGGGATTCAAAGAGTCGACAACCTTTTCCATAGGAAAGTGATCTGCAACACCCAGGCCAAAAGGGTAGAATGGAGAGAAGCGAGGACGTGTTTTATCTTTGGTTAAAAGTGCATCATTAAAAGGCACTGGCATAATTATTCTTCCCTTTTTAAAAAAAATCCATATAACATTAAGAAAACTACAAAGTATAAAATGTCAGGAGCAGAGATGTGTGGATTTGCAGCTGTTAGCAAAGTGGGCCGGGGGCTCCCTGTGTATCTTGAACAGCATAAATTAGAAATATTGACTGCAACCAAAATAGCATTCGCAATCAGCTCAATGTTGCAGTGTGTTTACAGACCATTTGCTTTTAAAAAAATTAAAATATGAATCAAACTTGGATGACAAAGAAGTTCAACTTCTCGGGAAAAATCAAATACATCATCAAAAGGTCACAATTCGTAGACAAATTGCTGTTAAAATTTATTACTTGTTTGCAAAATGTGCTGTTGATCATTGGTAACTGCTAAATGCTTGGGCGCCTCTGACAAAATAAATAAATAAATAAATAAATAAATAAATAAATAAATAACTAAATAAATAAATAAATAAAGCACTCTGCATTCGTTAAGCAGGGAGTAATGTGAAAAAGCACCTAGAAAGCTAAAACTCAGCACGGGGGAGGACAGGAGAAGCAAGGGAGGCCAGGCTGGGTGAGAAGAGGAAGCACCCAGGGAGTTAAGAATGAAAAAGGAGAGAGAAACAAGCAGCGGCCCAGCAGAGTCATTCTTACTCCTTTGGAAAATCGGAGATGCTTTTGTGCTCAAAAGCACAAAAATCAGAGCATCTAAACATGAACCAGAAGGTTCTTGAGGCCCCACGGAATGGTGCCTGGGGATCCCGTACCATTCAGCTCGCAGTCCCCAGTGCCCTGCCTCCGACCCTCACATGTACCCAGTGCTGGCACCTTCTCGTTTACAGGTAGGATTTGCTACAGGGCTCTGAACTTCCTGGCAGCAGAGACCATCCCAAGGTCAGACTTGCACCTCTAGGGTCCAGCAGAGCACCAGGCACAGGTGGGGCACTGCCAGGGCCCAGTGGCCTGCTCCCTGGAGTCTCCTGCAGCCTTCTGCCATGTGCAGCAGTAGAGCCAACTGGCCCGGGGCATTCTTCTGGCCACAGAATTGTTCAGGAATGGCCACGGGGCTGACTTTAGGCCAATGAGATGTGAGGGGGAAGTTGGCTGAACATTCTAGAAAGGAGGTACCAGAGTCTTCTGAGCGGTTCCACAGTATGCCAACGGCCAGCGCTCTCTCTTTCCTTCACCCGCTTGTGGGGGTGAGGCTGTAAGGATGGAATAGCGATGGGAAATGGACAGATGCATTGGATCCAGTTGTGAAGCATTTGAGCACCATGCTGAAGCCCTCTGATTCCGTTGGGGCCAGGTTAATTGAGGGCTTTCTGGCCAAGGAGACAGGGCAGAAGTGATACCCCTTCCAGGCCTGGCCCATGGGGAGCCCTGCGTGAGACTCACATACCTTCCTTTGTGAATGCCTCAATGCAGACGACCCAGCAAAGTCCCCCAAGGAGACTCTAGATAGCACTCATCAGTGGAACTTCTTGCAAAAATGGAAGATTCTGTCTGCGCTGTCCAATCTGATAGCCACAAGCCACATGCGGCTAGTGCACACCTGAAATGTGGAGAGTGCAGCTGAGGAACTGAATTTTTAATGTTGATGATTTTTAATTACTTTAAATTTAAATAGTTTACTGGATGGCACAACTCTAGAAGATGGCAGCGAAACAAGACAGAAAGAGCTAGAATCCCTGAAACACCACATGGAAAGCTGTCCACCACTTTATGGGACTGTGACACTAGCAAGAAACAAACCTTTATGATGTCAGGTCATTGGAATGTGGAGACTGTGACAGCAGCTGGCATGAAATAGCAGGTGCCTCCTGGGTTCACTGTTCTCAGCACTTGGCATGCCGTATCTTATTTAATCATCTCAACAACTGCAGGAGGGAGGTTCTGTTATTATCCACATTTTACAG
Source organism: Piliocolobus tephrosceles (assembly GCF_002776525.5). Lineage (NCBI taxonomy): Eukaryota > Metazoa > Chordata > Mammalia > Primates > Cercopithecidae > Piliocolobus > Piliocolobus tephrosceles. Next base: position 7,257,617 of record NC_045439.1, on the reverse strand, counting down.
ATGAGAAAACTGAGGCACAATGGAAACTGAGACACAGATAAGAAGAGGCCGAAAGGGGTTCCGGACCAGGTCAGTCTGGCTCCAGAGCTTCTCTGAGGCTAAAATCCAAGGAATTTGTGAGGGAAGCTCTTTTAGGAACCCAGAATGAAGGCAGTGGCCGGACTAGGGAGGAACCCAAAGGGTTCTGCAGTGCAAAGGGGCCTAGAAAGGAAGGTCCCATGACAAAAGCAAATCCCAGCCTCCTTCGCAGCCCACAGAGCAAATCCCTGCTTTGCTCTTGTTTCCTACCATTAAATCCCTTTTTGCCATGCTGCTCTAATAGTGCCTGTGAGGGAGAGAATGGCTGATTCTCTAGGGTTCTGGACAGGCTGCAGGTGGGTGTGCCCCCAACTAGCACAGCAGGACACCACCTCCTTCTCCCACTCCTAAGCTCTCCGGACCTGTCTTGCTGAAAGCCACAGGCTACAGAGCCAGGGCAGATGTGGCCAGAGGTAAGAAAGCACCACACAGTCTGCGATGTGTGGAGTCCAGGAGAAGGATCGAAGGGACCTGGAACCACAAGTCCCGCTGGGCCTTGTGCAGGAAGAGACAGGATTTCCTGAAGGAGGGGAGAGCACAAAGAAAGGCAAATATCTGGAAAGAAGCTGCCAGTGCTCCGGGGGACAGCAGGGCTCATCTGAAGGATGCTTTGATGCAGATGAAGTGGCTGGGAATTGCCATCATCGGGATTTGTTTTGTTTTGTTTTGTTTGGTTGTTTATTTAACACATTCATCATTTTTGGATACATGTCTAGAAACATAAGCTCTTCAGAGCCCTTCCTTGCTCATTACCTCATCGATCCTCCCAAGCTGTGGAGATGTCTTGTCCACCCCAATTTGCTGAGAAAGAGACAGGGAGTTATGGGACCTGTCACCTGGGGGGCAACGGGCAGAGCTGGGATTCAACACAGGGCTGAAGATTCCCAGCCCGAGGCTCACGCACTGCATAGCCACCATCTCTGGCCTGATCCCTGAGTCTGTGGGGTCTCCTGTTTCTCAGTCTGTCTCCTGTCAGCCTCGCTGAGAGTGAAGCCACATGAAGAGTGGTAGACAGGGAGCCAGGAGGCCCCAGCTGCCCGGGCGCAGGCAGAGGAGAAGCAGCCCTGGGACCCCCACAGAGCTCCCTGCATGTGGCCCAGAAAACCCCTGAATCAGACTTCTCAGGAGTTGTGTTGAAAATCCACATTCCAAAAAAAAAAAAAAAGAAAATCCACATTCCAGGCCCCACCCTCGACCTATGGACCCAGAGTCTCTGCGCAGTGCAAACTGAGAGTCTGCATTTTAACTAGCACCGTTAATAAGGATTCTTCTAGTGAAAGTGTGAGTAGGACCAGACTAATAAGGTTTTCTGCCTGCACATCTTCAGGGAACCTATGGGGCTTTCTCCAAGAGGCAGCCAGGCCTTCAGACAGGGTCCCCTTCTTTCCTAGAGCCTTGGGAATGAGCCAGGGTGGGGTGCTGGGCAGGGAGGAGCAGGGTCTCTGCCCAGAGAGGCGCTCATAGGGTGAGCACCCTGAGTGCACCGCGCAGGAGAGAGCAGACAGAGGCAGGAAAGGCGATGACAGACTAGAGCATAAGGAGATACTGGTAAAGTGACCAGAGACCAAGCTGGAGACAGAGGCAGGGAGACTCCAGGAGAGGTAGCCAGGCAGGCTGAGAAAGCGGGGCAGAGAGAGGAGAGCAAGCATGAGAGGGAGGTGGGGAAAGAGAGAGGGACAAGGCCCCAGGAGCTGCTCTCATCTGCCAGGTCTTCCAGCCACCCCTGGAGAGTGAGGGGCAGTCCAGGCCATGTAGCAGCCCACCTCCAGAGCTGGCCCCCTCCTCACATGCCATCCAATCCCTGCCCAGCTGCCAGGCTCTCAGGGCTGTGCCAAGTGGATGTCTCCATGACAATGCCAGGCAAGGCTCCCCCGAGGCTCACACATGGTTGGGGAGAGGGCATGGAGTGAGCCTTCACCAACAGCAGGCAAGGCCAAAGGCTCTCAGTTCACTACAAAGTAGGGAGGAGGGGGTGGGAAGCAGGGGACAAAGAAGCTGGAGGGGCGTGTGGTGGGGTCAGGGACTTTCTAGGAACATGAGAATCACAAGTAGAAAGGGAAAGGGAAGGCAAATGGAATTTTGTAGGTACAGCTTTCATGTGCCAGGTACCTTGTTTGCATTTTCTTGCTTGATCCTCTCAAGTACTCTGTGGCATAAAGATCCTTGTCCCCTTTTTACAGACAAGGAAACTGAGGCTGAGAGATTGCAGACTCCACACATTTAGCTGGTAAGAGGCAGAGTAGAGGTTTCTACTCAGCCTCAGGTGCACCCAAATAGAAATTCCAGGTTCCTTCCGCTGCACTAAACATTCTAAGCTCATGAGAAAACAATACACAAGATGTTTTGAAGCAGTGCAACCTTGCAGACTGGAGCTGTCATGAGGCAGTTGTGACTGGTCACAGCCAGCGAGGTTCAGATATAGCACATGAGCAGTATACTGGAATGGCTCGTGGGGTAGAGGGAGTTATCTCTTTATTTATTAATAATCCTTTACCTTAGCATCTTCTAAGACATACTATGGAGGCTACAATAAGATTACATATACAATAAAGCTATCACAATGGTAAATCAAGAATAATATAAACGGAAGAAAGAACTTTTTAAATTCTGAAACTAATACTGTGGCTATGATTGACCATTAAATTGAACACTGTGCTCCCTAGCAGTCTCAGCAAAAAATGGAAATGCAACAAGTTATGTGGCTCAAATACAAAATGAAATGTACTGACTTACCAAGGCAGATATTTCTTTTCCATTGCTAAGTCCTAGAAATCAGTGAAAAGACTTCTACAAGGATAAAATATCACACACTTGTCATCTCATTTTATTTATAGCTACGCACATGCACACACTCATAAAACAATATAGATAGTGTGTGTATATTAATAAATATGTGTATGTATATATCCAAGCACAAAAGAAAGAGAATCCCTGAAAGCTGCAGAAATCAAACCCGGAGTGAGGAGAACTGGCTTCATAGTTCATGGATTTCAGACCCAGAAATGGAACTAGAGATGAGAGCTCCAATGTCCATATGGGCACAAGTCCATGTGTGGCTGGGCACCTGGAATGGAACCTCCTGCGTAAAGCCTGGATTTTGAAGAGCTTCTCCATCAGTAAAACAGGACAAGAAAAGCTACACTCACCAGGAAATGGTGAAACAAGAGGGCTGCCCACCTGAGCCGTGGGATGGGGAAAACGCGCTGGGGCCAGAATCTGTGGGATCCAGATTTACAGTCCTTTTCCAGAACAACTAGAGGCCCTCGGCTCCTATAGAGGCAGCCATGAAAGTGCACTGAAGGATATTTTTTAAGCCAAGACACATCAGACACACCCAAGAGAAACCCACAAAGATGAGCTCACAATCTGAAATCACAAACCACTAAGGAATCAGATCCATGAGAGTCCTCAGGGGAGAAAACACAAGAGAACTGGGACAAATGGAATGGACTAAGCAAGAGGACAAAACAACCGTGTTCAATGTACATCACCAGCACAATGGAGGCCAGGCATGGTGGCTCACACCTGTAATCCTGGCAGTGTGAGAGGTCAAGGCAGGCAGATCACTTGAGGTCAGGAGTTTGAGACCAGCCTGGCCAACATGGTGAAACCCCATCTCTACCAAAAATACAAAAATTAGCCAGGCATGGTGGCATGCATACTCCTTTACAGGTGCTCCCAGCTACTCAAGGGGCTAGGCAGGAGAATTGCTTGAACCCGGAAGGTGGAGGTTGCAGTGTGCTGAGATCCCACCACTGCTCTCCAGCCTGAGTGACAGGGTGAAACCCTGCCACACACACACACACCACAATGGAAAGCATCTTTAACAACTTTTCTGTTTATTTTCATCAGCCACAGTAGATAGAATTGTTAGGTAACAATAATTTTTCTTGTAGCTAGTTTCAGAAATAACCGTCAATGGCAGATGAAAATAGACACTACAGACAGCCTTGCTCTGGATGTTGATGTGTGGGTAGCAAAGCTAATGTGCCCCTCCAGTGCAGCCTTGTGATGTCCTACTTGGAAATAAGGGTTAGAACTTGAAATTCAGACAGAACTGCAGAGTCCTATGGGCTGTCTTTACTGAAAAACATGGTCAAACCCTGGTGAGAACCTGAGCCCTAGTTTTCCTTAAGAAAGGGGACAGGTATAGGTGCTCAGAATTTTCCAGGTGTTCAGTTCACTGTGTACTCAGCCACATTTACAAACAGTAATTAACTGAATCCTCATCATATCCCTACGAGGAAGGTGCTACTACTTCCCCATTTTTACTGATGAGGAAACTGAGGCATGACCAGGTTACATGACTGGGCCAAGATCTCACAGCTTGTAGGTGACAGCCAAGCAAAACCCCCAGGCAGTCTACACCCAGCATGCCTATTAGTGACTACACTGTACTGTTGCTTTGCAGGTCTTAATTTTTTTTTTTTTTTTTTTTTTTTTTTTTTTTTTGGTGTTTTTAGTAGAGACGGAGTTTCATCATGTTGGCCAGGCTGGTCTTAAACTCCTGACCTCAAGAAATCCACTCACTTCGGCCTCCCAACGTGCTGGGATTACAGGTGTGAGCCACCACCCATGGCCTGGCCTGGCCTTAATTTTTGGATTCTCTCAATGACCTGGTGAGATAGGCATTGTATGCACTTAACTAGTTGTCTCTAGCTTCCTATGCCAGAGAGAACTCTTGCTTCCGTTTCCCCTTACCCTACCTCCTCACACATCTCTAGTCTTCCACCAGGTCGGTAAATGGTCATTCATCCTCTTGCTCAGCTGAAAAACTCATGATCACCCCGATGCCTCTCTGTCCTTCACACCCCTACTTAATCCATCAGCAAATCCTATCAGCTCTTATTTGTACCCCAAACAGGTACTGGATCAGATATCTTCTTACCATCTCCTTCTTACCTTTTTCAATTTAAGTCTAAGCCACCAACTTCTTACCATGGAAAACCCCTACTTTACATCCCACTATGACAATCAGTCCCTCCTCATGCAACCTGAAGGGGCCTGCTACAAACAGCCTGCAAATGGCCACAAACAGCCACCATTATCCCTCCCCTGCATTTCCTTCCCACACTTTTGTTTGATTCATCGCGTCTTTGTGAGACCACAAGTAGGTAAGTAACCCCCTAACGTGTGCATCATGAACACCTCTCCAATACCATGTATGTTATTCTGACAGCAGTATTTTTGATAAATACCTGATGTTCCATTGCACTGACATCCTACCCCTTGCTTATCTAATCCCCTGTTAATGGGCATTTTCTTTATTTCTGGTTTTTGCTATCATAAATATAGATACAATGAACATCTTTGGAGCTAAATTTTTGGCTGTATTATAGCTTCCTTAGGATGATTCTCTAGAAAAGGAATTATTTTAGAGATTAATCAAAAAAAAAACAAAAGATGGCTTGTGATGTGCTTAGTGTTGGTTATGCAGAGAGCAAAGCTTTTCCACATCCAGCAGTGATTGCATGCAGACCTTTATGGGCATCAGAAAGTCACCATTAGCCAAGCAAATGGCTCCAAGGAATGGAAGATCCTGGTGAGACATCCATGAAAGTCCATCCAGAACACATTCATTTGAATATTTTCAGTTGCAAAGGCAACAGGACTAACTTCCTGAGAATTTGGAAAAGGTAAGAGAAATACCTTCCTGAAAAGCCTTTCCTCCCAAGCATCTGCATCTGATACACATCCATGTCCACACATACCTTCAACTAGATCATTTAGACTCGCATTATCTCATACACAGTTTTCCTGTTGCTACCAAAGTCTTCAGCCCCCTCATTTTTGATGTATGTAAATACTCCATAATGAACGGGTTCTTCTTCACTCATTCACTCCTTTACTGTTGAACACGGAGGCAGCTTCCAAAATTTTGCTATCATGCATGTCACTCCCTGGCATATTTTGTCTGCATGAATAATAAGCAGTGTATCTACACTTCTTTTTTCCCTTTGGCTAAAAAGAAGCTTTGACTCAAATTTATGATTTAAGTATAGCAACGTATGGCCGTCTTCTCTAGGCAATATTTTTACATAGGTGTAGACATCTTACTAGAGCTTTTAATCTCTCTGATCCTGATGTTTTGCTGCTTGTTTATGCTTTATTACATTTCCTATTGGCCTGCTCACAATCTTGAGGAATGAGGAAGGATGCAAATTACTAACAGAGTATTTAATAAAATGCCAAAATGGCCATCTACGGGCACATAGCTTTTCCTCTCTCTAGGAATTGCGAATTAGTATTCTTAGTATGGTTTCCAAGAATGATGTCACCAGATCAAATAGTCAGAAGATCGTTTGGGCCCTTGATACACACCACCCCAGAGCTTTGCAAAGGGAAGAGGGAAAAGTGGTTGAAACATGATACAGGTAACAAAGCTGAACCCTCAATTAAACTTCCAAACGCAGGCAAGAGGGCTGAGTTGTGCCAAGTGCCAAAGGTAGTCAGGGGTCTGAGGTGTTACCTGCAGTCTGCCCCTTCCTTTTTTTTTTTTTTTTCTTTTGCTTACCAACCCCTCACCTCTGCACAATTGCTTCCCTGCTGCACCATAGGACCAGGAGCAGATGCTTAGTAAGATCTTGCTGATGGAAAGAAGTTAGACTAAGAAAAGAGAAGGCAGGAAGGAGGCACTCTCCTTCCTTAATAGCTCCTTGTTTTGCTGGGAGGCCAGCCTAGCCTTTGCAAACCTTTGCAAATGCAGCCTGCAGTGCATTTTCAGTCAAAAAAAAAAAAAAAAAAAAAGCCCTTATGGGGCCTGGCCAATGAGCAAATACTTCAGCATCACTTTCTCGTTTTGGATAGGTAGGAAACTACCCACATCCTCTAGACAGCACCCCTGGGCTCACGTCTTGTGATGCATCCTAAACTGGGCATTACTTACTTTAAATGTTTTTAATTATGAAAGATCACAGAAACACAATTTCATTTTTGATATGGGCTATGAGAAATAAACCATAGTAAAGGTTGATAGTTTGGGCTGTGGCCTGGCACAGTGGGGCGAGCACTGGTTTTCCTTGTCTGTAATGAAGAGCATGAACATTTCCTCCAGCCTCCTGGTAGACCCTAAGCTCCTATCCAGAAGACTGAGCCCTGATTGTCTGTTCACTGCCTCCCCAGCTAATCAGGAGTTCTTCCAGGGCAGGTACTGTACCCCCTGGCCTGCAGGGTGGAGCACGCGTCAGGAACTCCAGGAGACTTAAGGGAGTAAACAACTGAGCAGATAGATAGATGGATGCCCCATCCTGCGCACTGAAGGGCAAACTCTGGGAAGGCAGGGGGAAGTCGTACTGACCCCTATCTTCCCAGCAGGGTCTGTGATGCTGCAGAAATGTTTATTACAAACAAGCTTGTGGCTGGCTGGATGAATAGGTGGCTGTATGGATAAATGGATGGATGTACGACACGCTAGTGTTTGGGAGACTGTTTCCGATAAGGTTTGGCTGTGTCCCTACCCAAATCTCATCTTGAATTGTAGCTCCCATAATTCCCATGCATAATGGGAAGGACCTAGTAGGAGGTAAATGAATCATGGGAGCTGGTCTTCACCATGCTGTTCTTATGATAGTGAATAAGTCTCATGAGATCTGATGGTTTTATAAAGGGAAGTTCCCCTACACAAGTTCTCTCTTGCCTGCCACTGTGTAAGACATGCCTTTTGCCTTCCACCATGATTGTGAGGCCTCCCAAGCCACATGGAACTGTGAGTTCATTAAATCTCTTTTTCTTTATAAATTACTCAGTCTCGGGTATGTTTTTACCAGCAGTGTGAAAACAAACTAACACAGTTTCTATGTTAGATAGGGTAAATGACTTTTAAGGGTTCCAGCCAGCTCTGGGATCCTGCATCTCTTTGGGCTTAACTGGGCTGTTCCAACCTCCATGCACATTCTCTGCAAGACAGACCACTGCTCCCTCCCTGGTCCTCATTTTCCTAGTGAATCTTTACTCATCTTTCACGGAGAAGAACAACTTCCCTAATCCTCCCTCTTCCAGGCTGATTAGTCATGCCATCTTCCCGGCCCCTCTCACTGCCCACACTACCCTGTCCTGTTTCATAACATGTCTCTCTCCTTGAGGACAAAGACCAGGCCAGAGACCTCCCTGTGCCCAGTCCTGACATCTGACTCAGTCTTTGCTTTGGGAATTAAAGTGACTTCCAAGCTCAACCTTTTTTGACTTCTTTGGGACATCATATGTGGTCTGTAACCAGGATCCCATAAAACCGTTTTGAAGATTATGTAGGGCAGGCAATTAGTGACTAAGGTTTCATCTGCACACAAGAAAGTCAGAATTTGTATCCTCCCTAACTCAAAAGTTACGTGAGACTCATTCTATATTTCTATTGCATTAACATTAAAAAAGAAACCCAACAAGTCCTATTCATCTAGTTTTATCGGCAAGCAGACAGGGAGGTTTTCTAGTTTTAATTGTCTCAAACCACAATTAGGAGTGCTTGGAAAACATGGGGACCTTGTGGCTTGCATGGTGGCTGAAGACTCCAAGTCATAGCCAACAGTAAAATGGGATTTTCTGTTCTTGAGAATCCATCCTCACCCCGATTTTTGTAACCTGAACAGCAAACATTTCTGACGTTACCTTTCCCATCATATCTTGTGACTCTGTACACATGTGGCACTCTCATCAGGGTCCAGCTGTTCAAAGGTAGAATAGTTCTTTCCCAACTACCTTAACTCTCCATTTTACAGATGGGGAAACCAAGGCCCAGAAAAGGGAAGGGACTGACCTAAGGTCTCAGAGCTGGTTACCGACAAGACAATGGTGAGAACCGAAGTGAGCTTTTCCTTTGCCCCATGGGTAATCCCCAAGTTTGACCAGAAGTGTGAAGACAGGTATTCATGAGTGTTAACTCCCTCCTCCCAATCAATTCCTGGTACTCAACCTAGGGTTTTGTTCCCCACCTCTAAAATGGAGAGAGTCTCCCCAAGATGAGCATATCCTGCTGTATTCCAGCCAGAAAGTAACTGAGCATTTCAGTTCTGCTATTTACCTAGCTTTCTGGGTGGGAAAGACAGACACATTAAGGTTTGGCCAGGCACAGTGGCCAGGAGGCTGAGTTTGAGATTAGCCTGGGCAACATAGGGAGACCTCATCTCTACAAAAAACAAAAAAATAGAAAAAAAATTAGTGGGCATACTGGCACACACCTGTAATCGCAGCTACTTTGGGAAGTTGAAGCAGGAGGATTACTTGAGCCCAGGTGGTTGAGGCTGCAGTAAGCTGTAATTGCACCATTGTACTCCAGCCTGGGCAACAGAGCAAGACCCTGTCTCCAAAAAAAAAAAAAGGCTCAAATATCTGTGTTTTAAAGCCTACTGGGGAAAAGACTTTGGAGCCCAGGACCTATGAAAAAGGAAATTTTCTCTGTGGGAATTCATATTCCTTAAGGCCCTAGAAAGCAAGGCAAGTGTCTCAAATAACCATCAGCTCCATTTCTGGTGCTGGAGTTGAAGCCCCACTTCTTGTCCAGTGGCCTTGGGAGAACAATGGCTTGTGTGGGGTGAAGACAAGACATAGAGGAACATGCTACCCTTCTTTTTCTTCTCATCTCTGTGAACAGAGAGCCCACAAATCACCTTAGCAAGCATGGTTTGTTATTTTCATTCTTGTAAAGTCTCTTTATGAAGATTCTTGGGCTGCCTGAATTCTTGGTACCTGGTTCACATCAGTGCCCAGTGATAGCTTGCAGAAGTGGTGTGAGCAGATTGTTCTTTGTCCCTTTAAGAACAGAAAACATAGAAAAAGAATGGTCAAAAACCCAGTGGGCCGCCGTTTGTTCCCTCATGCTCAAGGGTGCACCCTGCCTCTCTCTTGCTCACATGGAGAGAACCAAAGGTTCTTTCATGCCTTGGTGTGACTGGAACCCAACAGCCCTGCCTCCTTCCACCCCATCTTGTTGGCTGCTCCAGGCCCAGCACTGGGAAATGCGGAGTTAAAGCTACTTCATTCTGCAAGGGCTAACTTTGATCATCCCCAATGAAAGTTTCCTCATTCCTCATGAATGAGGTTTAACAAAATCCATCAACCTCGTTTTATAAATGGGAAAACCAAGAGGACCTGCCCAAGGGCACAGAGTCATTTAGACCCTTGGAGCAGGGTCTCCTTCTCCCTGGATTTTGATCCCCTTGTGGCTCACAAGAGCTCTCCCTGGCTATTGAGAAAATGGGAGCTGAATTAGGCTCAACTTGAGTCTAATCATTCCTAACCAAGTGTATTTTCTTTTCAACTACTTGTTTACAAGTTCAGTCGGATAGAGAATCACCTGGATCATTTTCAAAACGCCGACACGGGGATCTGCCTCCAGAGATTCTAACAGAATTGGTCTGGGATGTCTCCTGGGCCCTGAGAGTTTTAAAAGCTCCCAGAAGATTCCCATGTGCAACCGGGCCGAGAACCACTGTTCTAGATCACACTGCTGCACAGGGGCTAAGAGAACTATAGGGCTCTCATGCCATGATTTCCTGTCATCCTCTCCATGGGCTTAAAGATTTGGGTCAGGAAGAAAACGGAGAAAGACCTTCAGTTCGCCCTTCGAAACAAGCTGTCCATCCCCCACCTTTAAAAGACACAGAAAAGGACAAGGTTTGGAGATCAAGTTAAATGTCCAATTTATTTTTATAACTTGAAACCAGAACAAACTTGGTTTTGAACAAGCGTACAAATGAAATGGCAGACACATGCTGAACTCAACATTGTGACATTAAGGAAAAAAAGAGGCCCAAAATCTTGTACAGAGAATAAAGAAACAATAAATATTTTACTAAGCCATATTGAAATGACCTCCTGTCATCTCAACATTTTATCCATAATAAAAAAAAAAGTGCCTGTTTCTTAAACAGAGCACAAATACCAAGCAATAATAAATAGTTCCAAACTTGTAGTAAAAGACAAAACCTCCAAGTAAACAACAAAAGCTCATACAACAATAGAAAAGGTAATAAAAATATTTTGCCTTGCCAGTACAAATGCAAACAACTTAAATCAATGGGACTTTGCTTTGCAGGGCTGAGTTACAAGGAGCACCAAAATCACGGGGTTGCCTGTGTTCCACGAGACCTTCGGCTGACGGTTACTTAGGACTGGGATGAAAGGCTGATTTCCTTACTTTTCACATTTTGCTTAGAGTAATTCGGTCTCCTCCTCTCCTCATGAAAGACTCTCTAATGGCCAAGTGGTGGGTTCCAATTGGGGGCAACTTTGAACAAAGTTGTGGCAGTGTGGAAACTGGCCTGAGGTCGGCTGAGTCACCCATGCTAGAGGCCTCTCTCGGGATCATCTGCTTCCCTGTTGGTTTTTTAAACACAAAACGGAAGCAAAGTTCTCTCTTCTCTGCAGTCACAGAGACACACCATGCTTGTGCTTTGGGATGGCTTAGTCCTGGCAATCTGGTAAGCTGGTGAGCACTGGCTAGCTGTTAGGACTACAGGAGGGCGACCCTGGAGGCACTCCAGGACCTCAGTGGGGCATCCAAAGGCAACAGCAGCCCCTGGATCTGCAGGTAGGAAACTGCAGTAGGAAACTGAAATCTCAGCTTTCTCTCCCATTCCCTCCCCCTTTTCTTAACTTTGCAAAGGTAAGTGGCAAGGAGGAAAGAGTGCATCGAACAGAAAAGCCTCTGCATTTGGTAAGGAATTGCCCAAAAGGATGCTTGGTTACACTTTCATAACCTGAAATAATGGTTTCTTACATTTCCTGAAATAAAAAAATGACTTCCTGATATTGGTATTTTACTTAAAAATGCATTATTCCCTCATCCAAAAGACCACCACTTTATCTTAAAGCTACTTGGCTTTACAAAAAAAAAATTAAAATAGAGGATTAGGGGAGGAACAGATACGAAGAAAGAAATTAAATAAAAAATGAAAAAAAAATAAAGGACCAATGGAGGATGAAGGATGGAGAGGAAACGCAGGGGAAGGAGAGAGAACGAGATATGGAAAGGCACCAAATTCATCCCAGGCCCTCGCATTCGGAAACTGACGGAATGTAGGTTTCAGAGAGCAAAGCAGCAAAGCAGGGAAGAAAGACAAGAGGCCAACACTCTCCACGGCACGAAAGGTCCTGGCTGTGATGGAGTCTCCTTCCTGAAATCCAATTTGTACCGGTCTCAACAGCAGGTCACTTCACTCGGACCCAGCTGAATCACCAGCTCCTTTTATGATATTTGTGTTTGTTTCACAATTTCTCAAGGACTAAAGCAGCTCAGTTTGCATTGCTTTCTGCTGGTAAGGGCGGGAGAGGTGGTGGTGGTGACCGCCACAGAAGTGATGGTAGAGAAGGAAGATGTTCTCTCGCTCTCTCTCCTCTACATCTGACATCTTACAGATGGCCTCTTAGAGAAAGGGAAGACGATGTGGAATGTTACTGACATCTTTACAAAAACTGATTTTTTTTTTCCACTCAACACAAATAAAGAATTTCCCATCCGGTCTGCTGTGGCCACACCAAGGAGCCTTGATGCAAGGTTCGGGCGTTCAGAGAGAAGCCCAATACGAACGGTTCTCTGTGTAGGCCAATTCCGACAAAAAATATATACAACTAAATGATTTGTGAACCAAAGCATTTAACTACTTCCTTTTGTTTCTTTTTCTCAAAGGTTGTCAAACAACCCTTTTTCTCCTGTACAATAGGACTTAACATACAAATCTTTTTTTTTTTTTTTTTGCAATATTTTATCCTGCCAAATTAAAAAAATATATTATGGCAGCCTGTTTGTTTTTGTTTTTTTTTTTCTTTTTATTTCCAAATTCACTAACAAAAAGGTACATTAAATCCCTTTAAAAGGACAAGCTTACAGTTAAAAAATTACGAGCTCCAGTAAAAATACAGCAAGTGCCTACATCATATGAACCAACCAATATATCCATTCCAGAGGGAGGCGGGAAGAGAAAAATAAGTACAGGTCAGAAATGTGATTTTTTTTTTCTGCAAAGCAATAACAATATTAAGCACTTTTTTTCTACATACTTTTTCTACATGGTGTAGCAATCCCCTTTGAATCCCCAAATACAAGTTTCTATACATTTTTTTTGAAATAAAAATTCAACACCCAAGGCAGAAAAAAATTTACTAAAACTCCGACTTTACAGTTACTGTGACAAGAACAAATTTATAGACCCACCATTTAAATTTTACTGCAACATTTTCAAGGAAAAGAAAAGGGTATTTTTTTTTCTTGTTTTGTAAAATGCCCAGGCATTCTCGATTATTACAAATACTGGTCCACTTTTACAGTAATCAAGAAATTTTAATATATATAATATATACTAAAACCCCGTCACCAAAAGAAAACAATATACACGCGGCCACTGTGGCATTTTTGTATAACCTATTAAGCAAACTTTGAAAAAAAATGATCGCTCCAACACACATACACACAATTTTTTTTACCCTTGTATGTACCCAATACTGTAAACGTATTTTTAAGACAGAGTGCACTAAATTTAACTTTAGAAAAAATTAGCCGTTGTTCCTGAATTGTTTTTCTTTTGCTTTTCATTCAACGATATCAACTTGTAACTTGTGTCACTTGAGTTTTAATTCAGCAGTAAATCACCTCCACTCCATATCTAAGCAGCGTTGTCCCAAAAACAAAAGGGGCTGAGGATAATTCAGCTAATGGATGTCCAAGGTTGTGCTGGGTTTATTTCTTCATTTGATTGGGTCTTATGGCATTTCATATCCTCTATCTTCAACCAGAATTTTTTTTTTTTTTTTACTTAAAGTAAATGTGGCTTTGTTAGTTTCTAAAGAATGTACTTTTCTTGTTTTACTTTTTTAAAAAGTCTTTTCATTTCAAAAAAAAAGTTTTGCATTTGTCTCAAGAGACTCAAATAGGAAGATCAGTTTTCAAGGCACTCACATCAAATTGAATGGCAGTAGAAAAACTGTCCTATAAATTATTATTTTATTTTGTTCTTTATAGTGCCAGTATTGTGAATGCCACGCTTAGCAACACTGACACTCAATCTCAGCTGTCCCTTACAGTTTAACCCACCTCTGGGCCAAAGAGAAGAATATGCTGCAATTTCTTGTTTAGAAGCCATTAATTTAAATGCAAACAAAAGCTTTAAAGTGCGGGTCAACAGAATTCAAATGTCTAATCTTAACAGTCCAATGTTTAGTACCTTCCAACCTAATCAGATAGAAAACAAAACAAAACAAAACAAAACCTGGGAAGTAGCACTGGGCACCTTCTGATGGAACTCCTCCCATGCTTTTTCAGTAACAGAGAATAGAAATTTGCAAGATCCCCACCCCACCCATCCCTACAATATCATCAGTGTGCATTAAATGAGAGAACACTAACATCAATTCATTAGGGCATTCGTCTGCTTGGGAAGTGATCAATGACCCCTTGTAGCAACATAGGATTTGAGATTTATGTGGTGGGGGTGATAAATAAAGAGAGAAGCCGTCAAGCCAGAAAACGCCTAAAAGAACACCGCTAGTTTCTTCCTTTCTGTGTCACTGCAGGCCACCCCATCTCCCCAAAAAGGTACCCCTCAGCCCATTTTATGTAGCCTAATCTACAGCGAATAGCAGCCATGGCACCCCAGGGCACACCAATATTCCAAGAAAAGGATAGTTATCTGTTGGTCATGCACAACCTCAGAATGCTGTCGGGCCATTTCCCAGAGGAGCCCTCCAAAATCCTCTCTGGCGGTGCTGAGTCTGTGGGGTGCCTCCCCTAGCACCACCACTCAGGGCTTCCCTTACGTAGTATGAAAGCTGAAATCAACACAGAAAAGGCCGCTTTACTTGGGACGACATGAGTGCTACATCTCCATTCCAATTCTGAAACAAAGTGCTACGACTTTAAAGATTGTTATCCGCTGTACATCCACACCCCCCACCCCAAAAACAAAAATAAAAATTAAAAAAAAATTAAAATTAAAAAAACTGCATGCCACTTTTTATTTCAAGACAAAAAAAGAAGGAATGAAAAAGTAAACAATTTTAAGTCATTTGAGTGTTGGCTTCTTCACAAGAAATTACACATGCTTAGCTTAAATTTCAAAAAAGCAGCACCACCCCTCCCCCCAAATTATAATTTAAAAGATATGCTTCCCCTCTAACATTGCTTGCGAGTCATTGCTCAGGCTACTACCGGGTTTAAAAAAAAAATAAAGAAGGGATGGATACCCAACAAAAATCTCTTAAAGGAATTCAAACAGAGAAAATAATAATAAAAAGTACCTGCACATGCCAAAAAAATTACAAAACCCAATAAATACAGAAATTATTGCACAGTTAAAAGGCTCCACAATTTGTACTGCCTTAATCAACCCTCGGGTTTCCATAGGACTTCGCAGACACAGGTTAGGTTGGAGTGCCGCCTCCCCTGGGCCCCGGGGACACGCGGGGTGCGGGGTGGTGGTGACACGGAGGCAAGTCAGGTCAGCATTCTCTCGGTTGGCAACGGTTCCACTGTACAGGTGCGGGGCGCCAGGGCCCGCGCGCTTAGCTCCTCTCGGCCTGCTCGATTTTGACGTCGTTAGTCAGCAAGTGCTCGCCGTGCCACTTTTTCATGTGTTTCTCCAGGGTGCTGTAGACGCTGAAGGGCATCTGGCAGATGTCGCAGCGGTACACCTCCTTGCCGATCTGCCCGTGCGTCTTCATGTGGCGTGTGAGCTTGCTGCTCTGCGCGCATGCGTAGTTGCACAGCTCGCACTTGTAAGGCCGCTCGCCGGTGTGGCTCCGCCTGTGCACCGTCAGGTTGCTGCAGTTCTTGAACACCTTGCCGCAGTACTCGCACGTGTCGCTGCGGCGGCCCTCCTTGGAGCTGGGCCGCCCGGGGCCAGGGCCGCCCAGGTGCGGGGTGCTGCCTCCGCTGGCCGTGCCACTGCGGCCCGAGAGGCCGCCGTCCAGCAGGTCCCCGGGCGGCGTGGAGAAGCGCAGGCTGCCGTTCTCGGACGAGTGCTCAGACGACGTGGCGAAGGGCGACTGTCGTGCGTCCGTGAAGCCCAGGAAGGGGTCCTTCATGAAGTGCCGCGACGCCGCGTAGCCCACCAGCCACTGCGAGTACACGTTCTCAGACGGGATGAGCGCGGCGGGCGGCAGCTCCAGGTCCTTCTCCACCTTGATGCGTTTGGCGGCGCTGTTGAGCCCCGGGCTGGGCAGCGGCGCGGGCTTGCGCGGGAAAAGCCCAGGGAAAGGCTCGGTGCCCGGCGCGAAGCCGCCCCCGCGCCCGTTGACCGCGCCGCCCGCGCCCGCGTCCCCGCAGCCACCCGCGTCGTCGTCGTCGCCCGCGTCCCCGCCGCCAGCCGTGCGCTTCAGGAAGGCGCCGCGCTTCTGCTTGTCAGCCAGGAGCTCGCCGTACTGCGGCAGTGCGCCCAGGCCCACGTTCTCCATGACCTTGCCCAGCACCAGCGCCTTCTCGTCAGCCAGTGCCTTGGCCGCGCCGCCCCCCGCGCCCGGGACCCCGGCCACCCCGCCACCGCCGTTCTCGCGGTTGCGGCTCAGCTCCGAGTCCATGCTGAAGCTCGACTCGGGCCGGCTCTCGTTCTCCAGCAGCAACTCCTCCTCCTCCTCCTCTTCCTCCTCGTCCTCCTCCTCCGGCTCGTGGCCCAGCGATGGGTCGCTCTCATGGTGGCGGAAGTCGCCATCGGCCGCCTTGAGGCCCTCGCCCGCCAGCTCGCTTGTGCCGGGCTCGGGGGAGCTGGCGGCCGAGAGCCCGTCGTCGGAGCGGCCAGCCAGCGAGCCCGCCTTGTGCATGTGCGTCTTCATGTGGCGCTTGAGCTTGCTGGCCTGCGAGCATGCGTGGTCGCACAGCTGGCACTTGTAGGGCTTCTCGCCCGTGTGACTGCGCCTGTGCACGATGAGATTGCTCTGGAACTTGAAGGTCTTGCCGCAGAACTCGCACGACTTGCTCTTGGCCGGCGGCTGCGGGGGCGGCGTGCCGCCAGGGGGCATGGGCGGCAGCGGCGGCGTGCTCAGGAACGGGGACTTGGGGCTGGGCTGGAAGGGGTTCAGGAGCCGGTGCATAGGGTTTCCGCGGCCCGGGGACACGGGCGGCGGCGTGGAGCTGTTGCCTGCCAGCTCGCGGAGCCGCCGCGAGAAGTCCATGGCGGGTGAGTCGATGGCCATGGGGTTCAGGCGCATGACTCGGTCGAAGGCACTGGGGTGCTGGGCAACGAGCCCCATCTCCTCGGCACTGAGGCGGTGCGGGTCCAGGTGGTGGCGCGGCGGGGGGCTGAAGAGAGGCGGCGTGCCCGGCAGGCGGCCCTCGCCGAAGCCCGGGTGGTCCCGCAGGATGGGGCCCGTCATGCGCAGCAGGTTGAAGGGGTTGCTGTCGCCCAGGAAATTCATGAGCGGGGACTGCGCCACGGCCTCCGGCCCGAGCGGCGGCGGGATGGTGAGCCGTGGCGTGAGCGAGCTGCTGGCCGGCCCGGGCTCCAGGTAGATGCGGAAGCCGTGCGTGTTCTGCGCGTGCTGCAGCAGGAACCACGCGCTGTTGAAGGGCTGCTTGCATGTTGTGCAAATGTAGCTGGAAGGCTCATCTTTACCTGGGGAAACACACGGACAGAAATGCAGAGACAGCGTGAGAAGCGGCAGCGGGGCGCGGGCACCGCAGGGCCACTGGCCTGGGGGATGCGGCCCGGGCCGATCCGGGATCCCAGTGCCCTGCCTGACAGGGACTGCAGGGCGGCTTTCAAGCAGGCCCGGCCTTGTCTCCACCTGGCTGGGGGCCCGAAGAGGCAGGGTCTGTGGGCAAGCGGCCCTGGCCACGTGGGCACCAGCGACTTACTTCAATTGTGTAAAGGCCCGCCTTGCTCTCTCAAAGGAAAGGGATTATGAGCCCCATTACCTCCGAGACCACGGGAGATCGTGTTTGTGAGAATACGATCCAGTAGTAGGAATTCTGTCAAGGCTGGACTGTGTAACCGCCCTGGCAAATTCCAACCCTCCAGGATGCTCCACACCGGAAACTATCTAGGCCAGGGTTTCTCAGTCAAGGCACTAGTGACATTTACATCCTAATTCTTTGGGTGGTGGGGGCTGTCCTGCCCATTGCAGGATGTTTAGCAGCATCCTCTGCCTGCACCCACTAGATAGATGCCAGGAGCATCCACCTTCCCCAGTTGCAAGGACAAAAAATGTCTCCAGCCTTGCCAAATCTTCCCAGGAAGGAGGGCAAGATCACCACCCACTTTGAGAACAACCAATTCTGATAATATTTGATTCCAGGGAGTTGTATAGAAGCACAAATCGAACTGTACCATCCTGCAAACTTTTTTTTTTAAAGAGAAATAGCGCAATACCTCTGCAACATTTGGGATTTTTAGCTATAGGAAATTCTCGTGTTTCCTACACCACCGTCTGTGCAGAAAGCACTGTACACCTGAACATGGATTCGTAGGAACAGAAGAAATTTAACATGCCATGAAGACCCGCTACTACTGTGACAGCTGCCCCCACCCCGTGTCCTCACAGACACGCCCAAACACCGCTTGGAATTCCACCTCCAGACCCCCAGGGAAGGCAGGGGCACACTGGCCTAAATGAGTCTTTCAAAGTCCTCTGCCAGAATACTAAGCAATGAATGAACAGCCTCACATCTGACAGGGCAGTCAGGATGAACAGTGGCAAATGCTGACGTGTTAGCAACTGGCTCTGGTGACACACACGGGCAGCAAATTGTAGCGGACACTCGTGGTACGGAGCCAAAACGTCATGGTCTTTGTCCATCACTGAGACTGTCACAAAATGGAAGCTGAACATTTCCTCCGGAACCCGTCCTGTGGATGCCCTCCTGCACCTGTGGGTGAAGCTCGCCGCTTTTCCAGCATGTACCTCTCCTAATACTCTGCATAAAAGAGACGGTGCAGACAGGACCCGTCTTCCATCATCGCACTCACTAGCTGGGGAAGCAAGAGGAACAAGAATCGCAGCTCAGATCCGGCAGAAGACATGGCATGAGAGAGCTTGAAAGTCCCCTTTTGTTTTCTCAAACTTTCTTCTACCTGGAAGATTTTAACGCAGATGCTAACGTCCAGGAGCCACAAGCTCTGGTGAAGTCAAACGTGCAAATGAATGACCATACCCAATATCAGTAAGGAAGTGGAGAAAACAGTCCCGTCTCACCCTCTCCACCAATCGATTGCAGGCCTTCTGAAATCCTAGGCAGACAGCGTTTTTGTTTTCCACCCACTAATTATGTTTCTGGAAGGCTGCACTCTTAGCAGTGTTTATAGGCACATAAACCTTCGTTTGGAAACCATCTTTTAAAAATCAAGTGACTCGGGGACCAAATACCCTGAATTCCATCCAAGGGCTTCAGTCTTGAGTGTGGCCTGTGCCTCTGTCTGAACCTGGGCTTGCCAGTTTCTGAGGGGCCGGGACCTCCCCAAGACATCCCATGTCTGCAGTGTCACGGAAGGCTTCGTGCTGTCTGAGGGGCGGGGTGGAGATTCCCCCCACGACCTCAGAACCAGTTGGCCCAGGATACCAACACTAGAAACTGAGCCACGCTTTTACGAGTTTGGCATTACATAGGGATTCTTTCCCTCTCCTCTCCTATTCTGTGTATTTGGTGATGAGAAGACGGTGGTAGGGAGGACAGAAATGAAAAAGGAATTCTGAAGTTCGGCCTCATCCCTCTTTTAAAAACAGCTCAAGGAGCACCTCTGAGGCTGTCTTCTTTCTCCAGGGTGTCTGGGTCATTTCCCTCTCTCAGTCCTCCGGGTAACTCAATTCTCCCATGAAGGAGAAGCCTGAGGGGAAGCCTCCCCACCTCGGACAGGGCAGGGACGCCTTCCCAAGGCCCCGGGTGGCTGCGACTCTCCCCATAAGGCCACCCCAACACCCCAGCCCTCCCCTTCTGTGTACCCTCAGCGAACAGAGGAAGTGCCCAGCTTCTCTGGGGACAGCATTTCTGTCCTCCACTTATGAGTGAATGTACTTGGGGAACAGCAGGCCTTAGCTCAGACAGCCTCACAGGAGAGCTGGCCAGAAGCCATACTTAGACGACTCCTCACACCCTTTTTGGGAACAAGGCAGAATAAATAAGTAATAAAAAAAGAAGCTAGATAAACGTCCCTTTCTGACACAGGAGTTAATAATGTAAATGAAGTGCCCCTTCCTCCAGGTTTATAGATCTTCAAATTAAAGATGGTTCTTGTACCCTGTACCGCCCTTCAGCCACTCCAATTAATCAACACGGCTTTCCATCGCTCTAGTTCCTCATGTTTTCAAGTCAGGCCACCTCCCTTCCCCCAATCTTTTTTTCATCATCTGTTTCCCTGGGAAGTGCTCCAAAGCACTTCCTGTTTCTTGATCAGGGTGGCCACAGATTTTCTAGAAAGTTCTGTGGCTGGTGAGGAAAGAACGTGGCTATCAGAGGAAAATGCAGAGCTCCTATGCAGGCCAGCAATGAAGGCGGCTCTACAGCCGAAATGGCCAAGTCACAGGTTTTTCAATGCAAAATGGCAGTTACTGGAAGTCAGGTAGCTACAAGTGCTAAAGAGCTCAAATGTTTCCACTTCTTGTTTGTTTGCTTTAAATGCTTCTGGCTGGGCATGGTGGCTCTCGCCTGTAATCCCAGCACTTTGGGAGGCCGAGGCGGGCGGATGGCTTGAGGTCAGGAGTTCAAGACCAGCCTGGCCAACATTGTGAAATCCCGTCTCTGCTAAAAATACAAAAATGAGCCGAGTGTGGTGGCAGATGCCTATAATCCCAGCTACTCGGAGGCTGAGGCAGGAGAATCGCTTGAACCCGGGAGGCGGAAGTGGCAGTGAGCTGAGATCGCACCGCTGCACTCCAGCCTGGGCGATAGAGTGAGAATCCATCTTAAAAAAAAAAAAAAGGCTTCTAAAACTAACTTGGAGCAACATAGGGAGGGAGTTACCTGTCCATAATTCACCATCAGGTGAGAAGAGCGATGTTTATTCATCAGGCTGGATTTCAGGGCCACCTGTCCTGCTCGGGAAGCTCTTACTGGACCAGTGTCCGTGAACCTCTTTGGTTCCAATACTTCCCTCTACACAATGGCAAGATTTCACTGCAGGCGATGGCCTCCAGTGCAGGATCTGATGCCTTCTGACATCCTAAAATCGCCCAGCCCTCAGAGGCCCACCCTAGACAACTTTCTTTCCAGCCCCCCCCCTTCTTTTTTTAATAAAATGTTCATTTCCTTATTGTTACTCCATGGTTATCTCTTGCCCAGAAGCAGCCCTGAGCATGAGACTTGCTGACTTTTAGGAACAGAACAATGTCAGAAAGTCTTTGAGAGTCACTCAGAACATTTTTCTATTTGAAAACTTGCTAAATATTTTAAACACATGGCACGCAGTCTCGGACGGCTCATTTTTAAGTACAGAAAAAGACCCCCAGTGAGCAGGCTGCTTCTGACTGGGAGCTGGCCCACTCCCCTTCCCGGGACCAGATGTTTCGTGCCTGTCACCCCCCTCCAGGAACTCAGGGTCATCTGCCCACAGGTGAGCTGGAGGCTGCACTGTGGAGAGGGGTGACAACTTTATGCTCAGCCCAGACAGGCTGCTGAGATTCCCACTGATAGGTCAAGGCCTAGGTTATTTAGAAGAGATTTACCCAGCAACATCAAGCCTGGCCTACAGACCTAGAAACGTCAGCTGCACTTTGCTCACTAAGTCACGCTTGGCGACTCAGACCCAGGGCCTCGTCTTCCCTTGCTTCTTTCGGTCGTCCTTCCTTTCTCAGACGTTTTTTGTATCCATTGACAGAAACTCACACTGGATCTTCTTTGCTCCACTGGCTCTAGACAGAGCTCCTGGACATCTTTCTCAAATGCAATACCCTGGGTCATGAGAACCCTGGACAGCAGCAGTGCGTCCATACCCCTCTGCCTTGGTGTTCCCAGAAGGGGGAATTCAGTCAAGTCATTTAACCTCTCTGAGGCTTGATTTCCTCATCAGTAGAACGGGAATAATAAACCTGGCTCCGGAGAGGGCTGGGGAGACCGAATGAGCTCCTGTATGTGGGCACAGCCTATAAATCGCACATGGCTATGCAGGCGTTACGACAGGTTTTGCACGTTTTGCTTTTTTATTATCCATCCTTGTACCTGGCCATGGATGTTTCAGGGATGACTTTCAGTATAACTCCAGCAATAATGAAACCCTGGAGGACATTTAATGCAGCCTGCCTCATGCGTTAGAGGTTCTAGGGAAGCAGAAACTTGCAAACATTGAGGAAACATCGTTTTTTATTATGATGCTTGGGAACCGACATGCAACTGGACTCCTGCAATGAAATGTGACTCTCCCTCTGCCATTAGGCTTTTTTATGAGCATTTAAATAATTGTTTCTCCTTATTAAGCTGGCTACTCTAATAATACCAGTAAAGGTGTCAGAGATGTTCAATAAAAAAACACACCTTTAATTGAAATGATTATCCAATGAAAAGGCCGTAATTGATAGTGGTCCTCCTAAGGCCAAGTGATACCAAAGGGAGGGGCATTCCTGCCTGGGTGAGATTTAGTGGCCCGCTGCTGTTCGAGAAGGAGCAGCAAGGAGACACCCCCTCAACCTGAGCAGGGCCCGGGGTGATATCCCGAGGCTGGGGGCTACAGTAAGAACTGGGTCCTGGCTTCACAGGCCCCTCTACAGGTTGCAAAACATTTCACACTAGGCGTGGCATTTCCCATGCATTCACTCAGACCATCTTTGCTAACTGTGGCCTCGAGGGGGGCCAGGCAAAAACTGCATCCCAGCTGGCACGTGAGCATACTGACGCTCAGAGAAGCAAAGTGGCACAGCCAGAAAGGGGCAGACCACGCCCCTCTCAGGCTTCTGGACCCCTGAGCAGGGCTCCAGCCCCACCTCGGCACATAGCACCACCAGAGGGATTTATCGTCAGGGCCTGTTTCACAATGAAAATGGCCAGGAAGGAGGTTCTCCCACCGCACTGTGAGTGTCCTCCCAGTGGAAGGCACTGAGGATGCTTGGATGGAACCCGGTCAGGTCCACCACAGGCCTTGACCCTGGAGAGGAGAAGGGGAGACGTTTCACAGAGCGAGCAAGCGAGCCTGCTGGGTGTGACACGTCACTGCAGACCTGGTGAGGCAGACACCGAAGTGGCCGAATCCAGGGATGGGAAGCCAGATCCCAGGGCCCCCTGTGGCAGCTCCCTTCCCCGCTCTGGACTTCAGGGTACCCAGTATCCAAGGAGATGGCTGGTTTCACCGGCCAACCACTAAGTCTGCCTCCAGAATCCGTCTGCTAAAGATGCCGTCTCCACAGTTCCAAAATGATCGTAATTATCAGTGTTATCCCTCAGATGTGTAGACTCCTTATTCATTTAAAAACTATCCTCTTTCATGACGTCAGAAAGGAGATGTCAATTGGGCACCTCAGGGGTCTATATGTTTCATGTCTATATCATTCCCGGGCACAGCCATCTGCAGAATTGATAACCATCCTTGCCTGTTCCAAATGCATTCTGTGAAACCTCAGCTCTCTCCAAGACAAAGGGCAGAACTAGGGAAATAATACTCACAGTGGTAACAAGAAGGCTTTATGAAATCCTTACCAATGGCCAGGCCCTGAGCTAAGCACACCAAGGACCTCACATGCTGCTCCCACAACCCCTGCAGTACCCACCATTATCATCACCATTTTACAGATGAAGAAACTGAGGATGGGAAGAGATAGGGGATCCACCTGGGGCTGCACAGCTGCCCACAGTAAAGCCTGTGCTCTTGTTACGCTGTTCTGATAAACGCTGGTCAGAAGAGCAGCAGACACACTCTGGCAGGGATGGGGCTAGCTACCTGGGCCTCAGTATTTTACCTTTCATTTCAGCCCATGTACTAACAAAAATGCCAAGATGTGCTGCTTTTGGCTAGAATTGCAGTAACTCCATGAAATCATGCTGATTATCTCATGGCAAAAATAACAGATGCCATTTAGAAGAGAAAAACCTTTCAAAGCAAGTGGCCCACTGAGGGGTGCAAGTGCTGATGGTAGCAGCAGCGGTACTATGACCAACAAGACATGGTCTCCTCTGATGGTAATGTGCTGAGCCAGCCTCTAGCTAAGAAAGCCACTGCCCCCACACCAAGGCCTGTGGTAGACATTGCCAATTCATCCCCGCACTCTCTCTCCAGGCCTTGGACTCCTCTTTAACCCCAGGCTCCAGGCAGTCATTGCCAAATAAAGCTTGCCTGCACCTCTTTGCCGTCCCTGAATCTCAGTACATGTAAAGCCAGTAAATGTGGGATCAAAATAGATTGGGCTGTATAAGCTTTTTTTTTTTTTTTTTTTGAGACAGAGTCTCGCTGTGTCGCCTGGGCTGGAGTGCAGTGGCCGGATCTCAGCTCACTGCAAGCTCCGCTGCCTCCCGGGTTCACGCCATTCTCTCGCCTCAGCCTCCCAAGTAGCTGGGACTACAGGCGCCCGCCACCTCGTCCGGCTAGTTTTTTGTATTTTTTAGTAGAGACGGAGTTTCACCATGTTAGCCAGGATGGTCTCGATCTCCTGACCCTGTGATCCGCCCATCTCGGCCTCCCAAAGTGCTGGAATTACAGGCTTAAGCCACCGCGCCCGGCCTGGGCTGAATAAACTTGATAGCACTGTGTGTCCTGCTGAGAACTACATCTACATCTGACTTTCATTAATTCACTGAACAAACAGGATCTGGGCACCCTTCATCTGCTAGGTACTATGCTGGTAGCTAAGGGTGCAGCCCACACTCCAGGGGGAGACAGGGAACCCCCAATAACCCACTCCATTATTTAATGCAAATTACAAGTAGTGCTAGAAGTTCAGGGTGCTGGGAGAGAGAGGAACTCAAGGGCTTGACTCAACTTAAAGGTTCAAAACCCACGTGATGCCAGACCTCCTTCCCACATCACCTCATTTAGACCCCACCTAACTCTACACACAGTGACCATTGACAGAAGAAATAAAGGAAGCCCAGAGAACTTGGGTAAGTTGCTCAAGAAGAAATTATTGGCCTTAGATTATTTATTTAAAATTCATCTTGTAGACTCCAAGCTCACTGAGGACAGGGACTGCGCTGGTCTTGTGGACTGTTTGGACACCAGCCTGCAACATGGTGACTAACGCAAAGTTGCGCATTAGGACTGCCAGCAGCCAAGACATCCGACAGGCTGGGAGTCTTCTTAGCCTTCTGCCAGCGTGAGCCATGTTCCTTCCAGACTCACTTCAAAGCCCAGACACTTCGGCCAAGCTGCTGGGCATCACAGGGCTTCAGGGTCTTCAACCATACAGTGAAAACAATACCTGCCTTCCTGGGTTGTTTGCTGTAGGAGGAGGGCTCATCATGGTAAAATACCCCAAAAGGGGACCCACATGCAGTAGGCACTGGGTACATGGGAGGTGACAAGAGACTGGGGCTTTCTCTGTGTTTTCTCATGGTCAGTGTTCCTGAAGTCCCACCAAGACAAGGATTAGACCTCTGAAGACACTGCAACTCCACAGTCCGCATGTGACCCTCCACACCAGGCCCCCTCCAGAGAGCAGGGCTCCGCTCAGCAGTCTCAACAAAGGACCTCTCTTCCCCGACAGAGGACACACCTAGCACTGCCCCCACCCTGAAGCCGGCTGCATCCCAACCACCAAAGCATGCCAGGATCCCAGGAGACTACACACAGAACCAAGACAGTATGCCATTACCTCTGCTACCACCCACCCCAGAACCAGGGACGGATCTTCCCAAATCACAGAGCTGATGGGGCCTCCCTGATACCCAGGACGATGTATCAGGCACCCCAGCCTTCGGGATCCGACCAGACTCACTGCCTGCCTTTTGCACACACCCATGCGCTGCCCGCTCGCCCTCTCGGTGCCTCCCTTTGGGCAGCGCATTTTCACACCTCCATGCCCTTGCTGGTGCCATTCCTGCTTCCTGGAATACCTGCTGTTTATTCTTTCCCCCTAAAATAACTTTCAGATCCAGCCCAAGTCCAATCCCCTCAGCATTCCACAGCATTGTATTTAGATCTGCTTCATACTGATCACCATATTAGACTGTCATCTTTTGTCCTTGACCTTGGTGTGTTCAACATGGCTACAGCCTGCACGTGCCAATGTTGCCCTTTTGCTCTCAGATGGATGCTCACAACCACTTTGGAAAGTGGGTTTTAACTCAGGTTCTCTAGAAAAAAGAAACTAAGTCTCATCATAGTTGAGTGAGGGGCCCCAGGTCACAGGGCTGGTAAGTGGCAGAGCCGAGATGCACACATGGGTCTGTCTGACCCCAGAGCCTGTGCTGGGTCCAGACTCACAACTGGCTGCTCCTCACATGGGGACGGCAAACCCTGCTGCGACCAGCCCTGGGAAGGAGCCTGAACCAGCCCTGTCCAATCATTCCACGTGCACCAGGGATTGCCAGTAAGCCAGCCCGGGAGGCCAAAAGGTGCAGGGCACTGGGCCATGCAATGGAGAAAGCAGCTCTGTTTGCTGTAGAATGAGGCAGGTCGGGGGAAATGGGAAATGCAACCGGAGAGGCAAATATAAACCCAAGAGCATTCCACAAAAGGGGTCTCCACCCAGTGCAGGCCTGGCTCATTCTACAGGGCTGTCCTCACTCCTGCACACTCGCCCTCCTGACCCAGGGTAAGTGTTAGGTGTGCAGAAGACACCCTGTTCCCGAGGTGCTTTCTCAGGGAAGCCCTGGAGGAATATCAGGATGACCCAAGACGTCACCACATCTGGCAACTCAGAAATGGTATCGTTCCAGCAAGAAATGAGAGCACGGCTTCACCATCAACTTCTCAACAAAATTTATTCACTTGTTCCCTCCTCCCTGCCTTCACAGATGCACAATATGTCCACTGTGCCAGGCCCTATGCCAAGCGGAGGGACACAAAGAAATGAAGGTCTGTCCTCACGGAGCCCAAAGTCTAGAGCAAGAGACCAATGACTCCAGGAACATCTAGGCAAGGTTGAGGCCATTCAGTCACTAGTGAAGGGTGTGCCAAGCAGTGCGGAACCCAGAGGAGGGAGAGGCTGACATCCTGGGGGGACCACGAAAGACTCTCCGAGGAGGAGACCCTGGTGTTCGTTCAGAAGGGAAAATAAGAGTGCATCATGCACGGTGGCTCACGTCTGTAATCCCAGCACTTTGGGAGGCTGAGGTAGGTGGATCACCTGAGGTCAGGAGTTCAAGACCAGCCTGGCCAACACGGTGAA
Source organism: Piliocolobus tephrosceles (assembly GCF_002776525.5). NCBI lineage: Eukaryota > Metazoa > Chordata > Mammalia > Primates > Cercopithecidae > Piliocolobus > Piliocolobus tephrosceles. The sequence continues at coordinate 7,230,380 of NC_045439.1, read as the reverse complement.
ATCCCATCTCCACTAAAAATACAAAAAGTAGCCAGGTGTGGTGGCAGGTGCCTGTAGTCCCAGCTACTCTGGAGGCTGAGGCAGGAGAATAGCTTGAACCTGGGAGGTGGCGGTTGCAGTGAGCCGAGGTCGCGCTACTGCACTCCAGTCTGGGTGACAGAACAAGACTCCGTCTCAAAAAAAATAAAATAAATTAAAAAATAAAAAATAAGTGCATCATGCAGAGAAGGGAGGGAAGGGGCGGGCCTGCCAGAGGTACTGCACGCCCAAAGGCGGAAGTGGGACTCCAGACTCAAAGAAAGGAAGAACCGAAGGTGAAATTGAAAAGGGGGAGGTTCTGAAAACACGCAAGAAACTTAGCTGAATATAGAGCAAATTCCATTGCTGTAAATCCCATCATAGTGAAAACTTTCCTATTTTGTCCATGAAAAATTTCAAGCCCACACTCAAGGCCTACTCAAGTCAAGAACTGTTCAGTATAAGGGAGAATCTCTATATAACAAAAGGATGCAGGTGAACCCTTCAGAGGGCCACCCTTCCCAAGCTGCGAAACCACAAGGTATAAAGGAATGAAACTTAAAATCCAGTCTATGAAGATCACAAGCAAGGAAAGTGGCTTCTGTGTTACCCTCTACAGCAGGAGTTCAGTGATTCCAGGAAGCCTCACATCTGAATACCCTAGGCCTGTGAATCCACCTTCAGGAACAAGACAGTCCAGGCTATCGGTGGAACAGGGAAGTATTAAAACTGAACTATGGCTGCAGGCACCATGCACCCGAGATTTCCCAAAACAATCTTTATTTCAACGGCTCAATTCTTTGGTCAGCCCAAGTATCCAGTTTCAGGCTCAGGAAACAGCCACCCAACCCCAGAATAAAGAAAGCAACACTGCCAGCCGCAGGGGTATCACGGCACGGGGTGAAAACAGTGGTGTTTGTCAGTAAGATGGAAGAGCTGGGGCAGGACGCACAGAGCAATTTTCCATGTGGCAAGTCATCTGGAGCATTCGTGAAAAACTACAGCACATTCCTAGAGGCTGTCTTTAGAGGTCCCCCCTTCAGATAAGGCACTGAAATCCACTGGAAATAATAAAGAAGGCGTTGTCAGAGTCCCTTGAAATCTGCTTTCTGTGAACTTCGCTGAAAAAGGCCTACGCTGTTCCGGTGGGTTTTGGTGGGCCGATAGCTGAGCTCACTTTGATGGTGACGTTCCCCCATGTCGCCCAACATGAGAGTTTTCTGAAAGGATTCTAGAACTCTGGGGACAGGAATTTTGCAGAGAATGTGAAAGAGAAGCACAGAGCAAACCATCCTTATCATTTAATGGACAAATAAAGAGGGAATTAGGAGATAAACAGGCAAGAAAAAGCCAGGAGTCGGCTGCAGGTGTATGAGCGAGGACCAGTGTGTAGCTGTTTCTCACTTACAGGTGGGATCTCAGTCTCCCCAGAAGCACCCCATGCGGGCCTTCCTCCTCCTTCTCCTCCTCCTCCTCCTCCTCTTCCTCCTCCTCCTCCTCCTCCTCCTGGAGACAGGAAGTCTCCCCTCTCCATAATTCACGACTTCCTTCGCCAGGCAAGCCTCCATCTTTCCTTTCTTTAAATCCACAAAAAATCTCTACATTCCACCCCAAGAAGTATGGCAGAGCAGTAAATCTCATTTTAATGGAGTGTACGTTTAGCTCCACGGAGATAATTGACGTTATGGAGAGCCTCGACACCGAGTTATATAGGTTAGCTAATGCAGAGGGGACTCATTACCGACACACTACAAACAAGTAGTAATATATGTATATTGTTCTGAGTGGCGTTAGAGCAAAAGTGTTCCGGTCCGCAGGGATTGATAAAGCACAAGAAAACAGCAGATATGCACTTGTAAATTTGTCTCATTTGTCTCTGAAGTTAAAGGTTATTCCCTTGTTCTGAATTTGTAATAAAAACATGCTAGCCCAGGGTTTGTGGAGAATGTTTGAATATTTAAATTGTGTATAATGATAGGCAATTATAGGGTAAAAAACTGGACCTTATGAATGGGGGGATCAACGTTTGGATCACCAAGTGTTTTCTTTTATCTTTAATGCATTTTGCAAGTAATTTCCCCCCAGTGGGGTTCAGAGACCATTACCCAGTCCCAAAACCACTAACCAGTAACTAACCAAGCTTCGGTTTGCCTGGGTGGATGGGCTCTTTTCCTTCTTTTTTCTTTTCCTTTCTTTTGTCAGTTTTATTTCCTTCGATATGCAGAGTACATCTCTCCAACCAAGGGCTGGCCTGGGGCTGGGGCTGAGGCTAAGGCTGAAACCGTGGCCTCTCTGTCCCCAGCAGGTCGGTTTGTCTTTCTGGGGAAGGACGAGGCTGGCCATAGGGAGAGGCCTGAGCGGCAGGGTGTGAATTTCCTCTGCCCCTCCAATGGGCTCCCTTCTCCCCAACCCTCTCCCAGGAGGAGGGCCGGGGGCTGGTGGGGAGCCCCAGCTGTGCCACCGGCTTGGGGCGGGGGGTGGCGCTGCGGCTCCTGCGGCTGGAGCCCAGGTGCCCGCATGGCCAAGTCCGCTGTCGGCCCAGGTTAACCAACTGCAGTGCTAGAGTAACTCCAGCCAGCTTGTCACCGAGCACAAAAGTCATCAGCCAGTGAATGTTCTTTTCTGCACCACAATTAAGACGAATCAATACGACGTGCCACAAATGGTATTTTACTCTCAATAAGAACTCGAGCTGAGTTTATTCAGAATATTTTAGCGCTTCCCCGGGGGATTTTGGGCCGACGCAGATGGCAAATAAAGTACTCAGCCTAAGGCTACAGCACATTATGGTAATTCTAATGTCAGATGTACTTTAATATACAGCTCTATTTAATCACCCCATTATTTCACATTTCCATATGAAAAACCTGCGGCACTTCAGCGGCACTTTGCCTCTGCCACAGTGCCAAGCTTCCTCCAGCCGCTGCTGGCTGCCGGGACGTGGTCATCTCGCCAGGCACAGCCTGACAGTGCCGAAGTTACCGGATGCCCGGATGCGCAGCCGAGCTGCCTGGTGCCGCTAGAACATCAGAGGACTCTAAGATGCACCGAACGCCACCATGGGAGGTTATGGAAGGGAGAAGCTGCACGCACACGACATGCACACACACATGCAGGTTCACAAGAAAATGCAGGGGGCGGTGTGTGTCCACATAGCACACACACACCCACACACACACACACACACAGTGTACAGGAGAGAAACTAATGTCAACAAGGAGTCACACCCACGCCCCTAACACGGCCCTCTCCCGACACCAACACCCCAGCACGGTGGCTACTGGGTCAGCAGCTAGATCCAATCACACCGCTGGCTCCAGCCTGTGGCCCCCAGCAGCTGTGCTCCCAGGACTGCCCCCCACCCCTGAGGGCAGGATAAAGGCATCATCCACACCAAGGGGCAGGAGGAGGCCAGGCTGGTGACAAAGCCGGAGGGGAGTGCACGAGGTAGAGTAGGGGGTGAGAAGGGCTGGGAAACAGCTGCCCACACTGGGTGACCTGGAGCAAGGAGGCTCCCAAGACGACCCCTATAGGGGACTATGGGCACTAGGGAACCTGAAGCCTAGAGGTCCAGGCCCAGGGGAGGTGGAGTTCTGTGAATTCCAGGAGGCAGGAGCACCTCAAGGCTGGCTGGCCTGGCCGGCAGAAGCAGGAGTGTGGGCTGAGCCCGGGAAATCACTCTCAAGGCACTCCAAGGAAGCCCAGCACAGCACCTGCTGACAATCCAATTCTAGATTTCCCAAAGACAGGTTTTGCTGATGGATGCCGGCACCTGACCCTACTGGGTGTCCCAGTAATGAGCCAACATTTAAAGCCACATAACATGGAAACAGTTATAGCATATGTCTTTAAAACAAGGCACTTGGGCTGGGCGCAGGGGCTCACACCTGTAATCCCAGCACTTTGGGAGGCTGAAGCAGGCAGATCACGAGGTCAGGAGATCAAGACCATCCTGGCTAATACAGTGAAACCCCGTCTCTACTAAAAGTACAAAAATATAGGTGGGCGTGGTGGCATGCACCTGTAGTCCCCAGCTACCCGGGAGGCTGAGGCAGGAAAGTTGCTTGAATCCAGGAAGTGGAGGCTGCAGTGAGCCAAGATGGCACCACTGCACTCCAGCCTAGGCAAGAAAATGCAGTGAGAGTGAGACTTCGTCTCAAATAAAAAAATAAAATAAAAATAAATAAAAAATAAAAATAAATAAAAAATAAAAAATATTTTTTTTTTAAAAAAAGGCACTTGCCTGTGCCTTTTTTCTTTTCCTTTTTTTTTTTTTTTTTTTTTT
>NC_045439.1:7132915-7225977 GCF_002776525.5 Piliocolobus tephrosceles | reverse complement strand
GTAGCTGGGACTACAGGCGCCCGCCACCATGCCCGGCTAATTTTTTGTATTTTTTAGCAGAGACGGGGTCTCACCGTGTTAGCCAGGATGGTCTCGATCTCCTGACCTCGTGATCCGCCCGCCTGGGCCTCCCAAAGTGCTGGGATTACAGGCGTGAGCCACCGCGCCCGGCCGTCTGTGCCTTTTTTGTCTTGTTTTGTTGTTTTTCTAGCTAGGTCCCATTCCTAACAATGGGGGAAAAAATCTCTAAGGGAAGGAGGGAAGTGGAAGGAAGGAAAGGAGGGAGGAAAGGCAGTAAAACTTGAGAAAGTTCCAACACACACTGCCAAAACCACTGGCAAATTTCTCAAAAGCATCCGTTCACGAATAAGGCTATCAGTAAGCTAATTCTAGAAAGAAGAGTTGTCCTACAGCTCGGCATTGGGAAATATTTCAGAGAAAAACTGCTTGAGTGTTTGAAGGTACAGATGTCTGACCTACCTGGCCATTCCAACTCCTACAGGTGCGACTGTGACGGACAGCTCACCACCTCCACTCCCACTGCCAGCTTCAGCCACACGGGGGGTCACCCTCCAATCAGGGTCATCCTGTTACTTCTTTTTAAAATATGCTTTGGGGGTAAAATCTAACAATGGAAATTCAGTCTCAATTCTCAAGGCCGTTGATTTCACTCTTTTATTATTGATTATTCTTGAGCCTCAAAATAGATACTAATATTCCCTCAGGCCTTTTCTGGGTTGTTGTCAGTTAGAAAAAAACAGGCTAGAACAGTGGTTCTCAACTGAGGGCTGTTTTGCCCCTCTAGGAAACCTGTGGCAATATCTGGAGATGTTTGTGATTGTCAAGACTGAGGGGCTTAGGCTTGGGGTGCTACTGGCATCTAGTGGGGAGAGGCCAGGGATGCCACTGCACATCTACAATGCACAGGACATCTCCCCAGCAAAGGATGAGCCAGTCCACATAACAACTGTCCCAAAAGTGGGCAGCCCTGGGCCACACCCGTCAACTTAAACACTGGCTTCCTTGTGGGCACTGCCCCTAAATCTAAAAAAAATAGACTGAAAGAGAAAGTGGGGAGTCAGGAAGAGAGTGGGAAAGGGAGAAAGAGGTGGGGAGAATTGAAAAGACAGAGAGAAGAGGAGCGGCCCACACCATCTACTTCTGGCAATAAAGAAACTGTGGAATCCCAGTCAATTTCATCATTGTAGAAATCATTTGAATTCCAGAGGTGCCTGAAGCTGAAAATCCAGGGCTCCTAGGGAACTCCGCGCCTTGTGAAGGGGGAAGGCAGCCTGAAATGGCAGAGGGGGCAGGGGGACTGCATTTGTCAGCAATCCCCTGCCTGCCCGCAGCCCTCCAACAAAAAAAAAAAAAAAAAAAAAAGCTCTGAGTGACTTCCCTCCAGAGCTGGGCTTGGCCACTAAGGCAGGGATGTCAGGGGCTGCCCTAGATTTGGTGGCTCAGCTGTGAGCCCTGCAACAGCGGCTGCAGGAGATGAAAAACAAATATACTTCCTGAAGTCAAAGAGATAAAAATACAATTTCTGCTGCGTATGCCACTCTTTCATGCAGCAGCAACACTTATGTGGGGTGACGGGGGGAGGAGGATGACCACGCAAGCTTAAGTGATTTTTTTTTAAACGCGATCCAGAGAGATTACATAAAAAGTACAATTAAGGGACGCTCAGAATCCCGAGGCCTTCAAGAACGTGCTGCCTCCGGAATATTTTTAGAACAATCACTGGAGTGATTCTTCTTAGTTGTAGAAACACTCCAAATCAGAAAGTCAATTTTTCCTCTATTTGCAGAAGTGAGCTGGCTCCACTGGACGGAATGCGTGTGTTTTGCTTGGCGGCTGTTCATAATACTGTCTTGGCAGCGTTTCCTTGGAGCGCACACGGTGAACCTGGCTCTCGCATACAGTAGCACTTTCATTTTAAGCGCCCCAGCCACGCTTCCCTAATAACAGCCTGGGAACTGCAAAACCCCTGTAAGCCCAGCCCTTTAAATGGGGAACAGAGCAGGGCTTTCGGGGCCCCGCTCGCCACAATAGGGACTGTAAACTGGGGCTGGTGCTTTCAATCAAGAAACGTGGCTCTCGTTAGAAGGCGGAAAATAAAACAATGCCGGCACGTTCTGGGGACCACAGCATGCTACCTTTCGCCTCGTCCTTACCACACACACACAGGCCCAGCCCTGTGGCCTCCTCTACCCTCCTGCTGTCCTGCCAGGTACCAGGTGTACCAAACCGGCTGAAATTTGGATGGGAAGGGACATGGCAACTTGGAAACCACACTGGGGTTGGGGCTGTGGGCCAGAAAGATCTGATTCTCCTGCTTCCTAGCCTTGGCTGAACATGAATGAGTGAGCTCAACTGTGAGCTCCAAGTTCCTTATCCATAAATGCGAGTGACACCTGTATTGAGGATGGTGGGAAGATTCCAGAGCATGCATGGTAGAGTCCTGCCTCTGGTCTGTGCTCAATAGAGAATGCTATTTAACGATCAAAATGTAAATGAGTGAATGAATGAATGAGTGAATGAGTGAGTGGATAAAAGAGTGAATGAATGAATGAGTGAATGAATGAATAAATTAGTGAATAAGTGAATAACTAAGTGAATGAATGAATGAGTGAACGAGTGAGTGGATAAAAGAGTGAATAAATGAATGAGTGAATGAATGAAGGAGTGAGTGAATGAAAGAGTGAGTGAATGAAGGAGTGAGTAAATTAGTGAATAAGTGAATGAATGAATGAGTGAATAAATGAGTGCAAGACAGCAGGATGGGGCTAAGAGGGACTAAGATGACATGGGACTGCTCATGAACAAACCCCCAAACCCCTCTGTCACTGATCAGCCACTGTGGTCAGTCACTGCCACCAAGGAGTTGTCATTCAAAACGGGCCTTCCAGGTACAATTTCAGCCCCTCCCTGGCATCAAGAAACGTAGTGATTTCAGCCTCTTAGAACTGGCTCATCACCACTCTCTCCGTTCACACACTCCTCTTTCTTTCTCTCTATGTTGTTTACAAAGGTTTCATTATGTTTTCAACTAATCAGAAAGGCCCCACTAATACACAATTAACATGTGATTATAAAAAAAAATTAAAATAGCTTCCAGAAGAAGGAAATGTAATTAAGTAGAGAATGCTTTTCAATAAGTGCTTGCTTTAACCCATTGTCAGAACACAGTCTACGTTCATCCACAATGCCTGGAACAGATGCCAAGGGCAGAATGTTAAAAGGAAGTTAAAAAAAAAAAAAAAGGGACATTATCTTCTGGGGGAATAATAGCCATCAACTTGGCACAACATGCTGGAGAACTCAGATTCCAGCTACAGAGGAGAGACCTTCCCCCAGTCCTCTTACCTCTCTTTTCTGAAGAAAAAAAAAAAAAATTCTCTTCTAAAAAAATGAAATAAATGGTTAAAGCCAAATCTAAGATAGTAAGAATACATATAACTAAATAGAGAAACCAACAGCCAAACGCACACACTAACAAACTCCACTGCCAACAGAAGTTCTGGTCCCGACCATGAAAAGGGTTTGATAGCACCCCTTTTTAATCAAGTCTGTGATCATTTTGTTTCAAATCATTTCTGGCCAAATTTCAGAAGGGATCTGTCTTTTAAAAACCCCAAATCTAAAACGCATTTGTAGACTCCTGTTTGAGAAGCAGGCTGACCAGTCTGAAGGATTTTGTTATTTTTCCTCCTTCTCTGCAGCCTTCCCAAATCAGTGCTCCAGCCAATGAGATCCAGCCATTTTATCGGCCCCAGTGTTTGTCAATGTAAACGGGGGCACTGGGGGTTTCAATGGTTTCTGCCAGCCAATATGGCCCCAAAGCAAATGGCAAACTCACTGATTTTCCAAGGAATGGGAATGTTGTGAGAAATGTGCATGGCCCTGCACATGAATTCTTCCAAACATGATGGAGAAGACGAAATATCAGGAAACTCAGGGCAGGTGACAGGGCGACCACCTGGACACCTATCCTCCCTCCTCACAGCCCCAACACAGAGCAAGTGCTGCTGGCCCCGGACTGTCCCCTAACAGCAGGAGTCACAGTCAGCAAACCGCCAAAGCCTTCCCTGGACTGCACTGACTTATAGAACACAGCCAGGTCTGGTAAGATGGGCCCGCCAAGGAGCCAGTGCTCCTGGACTACATCCCTAGGGATGGCAGGGCCAGGAAGAGGCCTGTGGGCACGGCCAGAGCTCTATCCTTCTAGGCTTCTGCCCTGTGGACTACTCAGAACCCCACTCAGTGTTGCCCATGCACCTTGAGCAAAGGACTGAACACTTCGGGTTTCTATTCCAAACCAGCCATGACTCGGCAGTTATTAGCTGGGCAACCCTGGGGGAGGTGCTTAACTTCTCTGAATCTGTCCTTCGGTGTGAAATGCCTTGTCTGCCAAATGCCCCCCAGAGGAAGCTGATATTTTCCCTGTCACTCAGGGGAGAAAGGTGAGATTGAACTGGGTTGTGTGGCTGGTCCTACAGGAAGTGAAGGAGCTGGGACCCAGGCTTGGATGACTTGGCTCAAAAGCAGTCTCAACCGTGCAGCAGATGACCTTCGATAATAGCAACCCCCGAGGATGCAGACAGGCCTGAACTACAGGGACCCAACCAGTAGGACCTTGGTCAGTCTTACCTCAGCTCTTAAGTGCAGAAGCCAAGGATCAGGAACAAAGCGGGTCTACCCAAGGCCATCCAGGCAACAAGGCAGGTCCATCCAGCCTTCCCTTGCTTCTTCCACTAATAAGTCACCTTAGCACAGAGCCACCTCCCCCAGGTGCACAGATGGGAAAATGAAGGCTGAAAGCCCAGCAGGCAGAAAGTGCCTCCTGAGGTCGCACAGCCCAAGGATGAGGCTGGTGCAGGAACTCGAGCCTTCGGACTCCTTTTCTACCCAGATGATCAGGGGATTGAAAAGTACCTAAAGCCAGCCGAGATGCGTTCTCAGGAAATGTACGGAGCAAACCACCTGGCTTCCTGACCTGTACTTTCAAGCCCCACTGTCAAATCCACCACAGACACCAACACAGTGGTCCACTCTGACCCAGGGCTCCTCTGAAAGAAAAGGAAGAGAAGTTGCCCAGGACTCTCCAGTATTCCCCACACCTTCTCTGTGGGGCCCTCCCAGCACCTCCATTTCGCAGGTGAGATCAGAATGCTGAAGGCGAATGGTGCCCCCAGCATTCTATCCTTGCCCACCCCACCACACACCACAGCCCCCAAGCCAGGAAAACGGCACTGGGCTTTGCACCCCCCGAAACAATGGCTGGCCCTTGTTGAGCACTTGCTGAGTGCCTCGATGTATCTTCATGAACCCCCACAAGACTCGTATGCCTTGGAATCCACATGGAGGATCGAAGCTCAGAGAGGTAAAGCAACCCACCTGAGGTCACACAGCTTACATCCATCCCGGGGCCTGCAGCAGGGAAAGCGCTCAAAATAAAGCACAAGTAAGTTTCCTTGAGCTAGCACCCCACCCCCGGGATGACAGGCCCCTACAGAGTGGGAGCCTTGTCCCAGTCCTCCCTGTCACCCTTCACCACCCAACACCATCTGACACATAGTACGTGCTCAGCCAACACCTGCTGGACTGAGCTGACACAGCCCTCCTGCCTGCTGCCCAGAAGAGCCCTTAAAATTCTGCAGTCTGCACCCGCCCCTTGCGTCTGCGTGGCGCAGCGAGAACTGACAATTCTTCCTAGATAAATATCTGGAAAGAAGTCGGGAAACAATTAAAACTAGAAGCTAATAAATGATGAAGAAGCCCATGAGCCAAGTCCTGGCCCACTTCCCAGTCTTCATTCATGCATCAAAAAAAAACCCAGCGGTCTGAGGCTTCGAGAGGGCAGCTGGGTGGTGGGGCTGTCCAGCGTAATATAAATGGGAATTAGATGGGATCGAAGGTGCTCGTTGCATTCCCAACAGTGAACACCACCTCCCAATGCTGCCCCCCAGCCCACGTCTCCCCAGCCCAAGCCCTCTTCTCGGGGAACACATGACAGATGATCTTGTAACCAGGCAACCAGGGGAGGAAAGGTTCCAAAGTTCCTCTACACGAGCAAGGGCAGCAGCGTTTTTATCATAGTGGCGACTGGGGCACAGCACCGTGATACCTTCTGTGGACCTGAAAAAAACAGGGGCTGGGGGTGCACTAGCCACTCGTCCAATGTGAGGACCTCAGTGTCCTGGCATCCTCCCCTTCCCCTCCTGAGCCAGGCCAGACAGCCCATCTTTCAGGGAGACGGCTCCATGTCCCCGACTATCCTGGTCAAAGCTGTTCCCAGGGGGTTGAAAACCTAAGGGCCTAGGCCACAGCAGCTTTCACTTTGCAGCGGCTCATGTGCCCTGACCATTCCCTGTCTGCAGCTGTCTTGACAGATGCCCCCCAAGATTCCCAGGAGCTGAAGCCTCAGCAGTTCCACTGGTCAGCTGCACACTGGATAGATGACGTTTGCCCACCATCAGAGAGGATACCTGTGCCCATAAGAGAGGGGACCTTACAAACGGAACAGGAGCTCTGTGTGCAGTGAGTGTGCAAACCCATCCACTCAAAAAATCCAAATGCTTGCCAAGGCCGTGTGACACACCTCAAACGCTGAACTTTTTCACGTGAGCACCTCATAAGCCAGGCATTTTCTCAACCACGGCTGCACGGGATCCTCACCAGTTGGGATTATCACACGGCGATGTTGAGGCTCAGGGCTGGAAGGAGGAAAGGGAACATTTACCAAGAACTTTCCATGTTCCCGTTCCTTCCATGTTCGGAACCTGGCCCGAAGGTTTCGCATACATAATCCCAGGGAGTTTATTCTCAGACTGGAAGCATACCCATTTTGTTACAGGTGAAGAACTGAGGCCCAACACCAGACCAGAAGCTAAATGCATGCCTTTCCACCTCCCCAGCCTGCACCTTCTCGGGCTACACGACATCCCTTTGCTAACATCATTGTTTTTAGGGCACCATCTAGGGATACAGTTGGCAGCAGTGGGTCAGAAGCAATGAGCAGATGAGTGAGAAGAGGACCCCAGGGCAGAAGGGGACGCCTACAGGGACCCAGTGTATGCCAGGCACTGCCCTAGGGCTTAAAGACATCCCTGGCCCCTCTCTTGCCAGTCAGCTGAAGTCAGTATGCAAAGCAAGGTCTCCCACTCTGGATTCAGGGCAGAGCTGTCATTTTATCTCTTTCTTTCCAATATCCATAGTACCCTTAATAAAGAAAATGAGTGAAGTTGCAAAATTGAAGATTGGAAAGAGAATTTTTTTTTTCACGAGGCAAGCCTCCCGTTCATTCCTTTGGGTGTCAGAGGGTGCTGAGGGGTGCTCCAGGGAGGAAATGAAGCCCTTGCTGTGGGGAGGAGGATTCGCCTCGTATCTAATAAGGTTCTTCTGACAACGCCAAGATACACACCCCACACGCGCTCTTCCTCGCCGCGTGAATAGAATATGATTATTTCTAACGTCTCTATCTGAAAGGAAATGACCACAGCCAGAAACGAAGCAGACAGATGGCTGGAGCGGAGACTCAGAGACGGAGCCCATCAACTGGACAGCTGGGTGCGAGGGAGACATCCTCACCAAGTGTCCCCCTTTCTGGGTCATGCACCCCTAGCCCCAGAAGAGGACAGCAGACTCTGCCGTGCAGGCCCCTGACTTCCAATTTGAAGCCGCAAGCCAGGTATGGAAATCAGAGCAATAAAGAGACGATGCCTCCCAGATGCACAGGACGCTGGCTGTGTCGGGAAGCTATCCATCACAGCTGGCTGACACGCGTGGGCTTAGTGTGTATCCCCCTGATCCACCGAAGGGCTGGATGGTTTTCTGGGAAGTGGGAGGAGGAGCTGATGAAACCACAAGGTTGGCAGAGACTGCCGATGCAGAGTGCCCAGCTAGAAACTTTTCTTTCCACTGAGCAAAACTGACTGCAACTTTTGAGATCAATGTCACTGCACTGTCTGATTTTCAAGGAAAATTTTCTTCTTGTAGAAACCTTTACAGATACAGACAAGGATATGGAAGGAAATATAATCCACCAAAATAACTTCTCTTAAAATGTCAATGTTTCCTTTCAGTCCCTTTCCTGTGGATTCAGATAGACAAGAACACACAGACATCGAACAGCTGAGCTCTTGCTGTATACAGTTTTGATTTGTGCTTGACATTTTCCCACATCGCTAGAAGTGCCCTGACATCATTACTTTCAATTGCTGGGTAATGTTCCATCCTATGGCTGGGACATGTTTATTTCACCACTGTCTTTTCCACGATTATAGGGACGCTGCAGGTGTGTGCGTATGAGCCTATGCGTGTCCCTGGTTAGTCTTCAGGCTGTGGTCCTGGAAGTAGAATTCCTGGATCGAACGGTATGAAAGGTTTCGGGACACGTTCTCAGCCATACCCCCAGCCTTCCAAACAGAGTGCCCCTTCCAAAGTGCACTGCTTGGCACTCACCACAACAGCCCAGTCTGGGCTAATCCTAACACACGAGAATACCTGTTCCACCCCTCCCCTGGTCAGCACAGCAAAAAACTTTCCACTTAATCAATAGTTTTAGAAAACCTTCGGCGACTGGGGCTGGCAGACTTCTGACTCTCTGCGCTCCTCCAGGCTGACTAGGTCAGCCATCCCCAAGGGCACCCCAGCCCCGTGACACACCAAAGCATCTCGCTCAGACTCCCCGGATGCCACTTGCTCACCACTGAAGGACGCTTTGCGCAGGGCCGTTTGCACAGGGCCATTGTCCACAAACAATCATTTTCTTAAAAAACAAACAGAAAGGAAGCATCACTGACACTTTTGCGATACTTGTCCGCTTCCTGAAAATGTGAGATAATGAATAAAAATGTTCATTACTGAATTATTCGCTTTTCCTCCCTGATCCACGTCCTGGTAATTACCGTGACCAGCCTAATAAAAACTGCTACAAACCGAAGGTCAACTGGCAGTTAGAAGTGTTCATTTTCATTTCAATGTATTCATCTCTGGCTCCTAATGGCCTCATTTTCTCCCATGCTCCTTAATAAATACCACTGAATTACAGGTTAAATAGCTAAATTAAATTATTGCAATTACAGCGTGCAGAGCCCTGAATCTGGGTTTACCTTTCCCAGTTCAATTAGAGGCGAAGTTTCAACAGCCGAGGAATTCTGATTGCTGTCAATATCCTCAATGGCTGAGAATCTGCACAGACGCCCAGATATTTGGTGAGAGGGTTCGTTACCCCTTCTTGTTTCTGAGGGACTGATTGGAGCGCTCTCGACTGAAACAAAATCACACAATCAAAAGTGGTTTTTGGAAAGCGACCACAAGGCATAATTGATTCTTTTTGACTGAAAAGGGAGAAGACTTAGCAGGGTTCTGGCTAAATGCTATGTGTGTGTGTGTGTGCGCGCGCGCGCGCGTGCACGTGCGCATGTGTGCGCGTACACAAAAGAAAAATCCCCGTCTTCTAAAGGGGAAAAGTACATTTCAATAAATACAGACCCTCTGTTTTTCATGCCACCGGCCCACAATTATTTTACGAGTCCACATTAAAGAACTTCCTCATTATTTAAATATATTCGAACGCTTGTTGCTATTGCCTCACCACAGGATTAATTATCCAACATTCCTTATAAGACAGAGTGTCTTAATAATACAGCGTGCCTGAGAAGGAAAAAAAAAAAAAACCTCGCCAGTTCTGTTTTCCCAAATCCCAAGATATGAGAGTCTATTTCTTGTGAAAGAGCTCCCCCTGACTTCTCCATCCCTCGGCTTCGAAAGGCACCAAATTCCACCACAGACAGGGACTCTGGTCTTTTTTTTTTAAGACAGTCTTATTAACACACATCACGGGTGCATGGTGAAACCCCATGAGGCCCACTGTGAGTATTTGGGAATCCAGGACCCTGCAGGGGTCTACAGCTAAAAGAAGAGCCTGCTGTCCTGGTGCAGCAGCACAGGCGCTGGTCAGCCTTGGGGAGCTCAGATTCCACCCAGAATGGGCAGGGGAGGGGCACTGGGCTGAAGCCCCATTCGGAGCTCTGTCATTCCCACTCAGAAAGCCCAGGGCCGTGCCAGGCCAAGTGCTAAGAAGCCAATATCCATGGCTGGAGCTAGAAGACATGGGCAGTGCCCAAGATCACCGGCACAGGCACAGCTGGCCATGCAGGGCAAGGCGTCTGCTGACATCTGGAAGCCCTCCAACTGCAACAGGCCTCCTCTGGGGGCCTGGGCATCTGTCCCTCAGAGAGGTGAGAAAATCTCTGCCTGGGCCCAGGGATGCCACTTTGCCCAAGAAGCAGCAAGGCGGGGCATCATACCACATGGCCCACCCATCTGGATACCCAGCAAATGCCAGCCCCAGAGCTTGGTCACAGACCCCCATGGCCACATGTCCCTGGCATGGCACAGGAGGCTGGCACAGACACTACTGGAGCTAACCCAGGATGGAATGAGAGCCGGCAAGTCCTGGACAAGAAGCTTCCAGAGGGTAGAGACTGCCTGCATGTGGCTCACCTCGGGGCCTGGGACCCTCCCGCAAGGCCTGGCACAGAGCAGCCCCCGGTCAATATTAGCCGACTCAAACTGCATGGGAAGCAGCCCCCCAGCGGTCCACAGGCTGGCCAGGGGGAATCCAGCCTCCCTATCCTTTATCCTCTCCGACCAGACTTTGCTGGCTTGGGGAAGTGGCACAGCCAGACCCAGCATGGGAGGAAAAGCCAGGGCACCAAGGCAGGTCAGACAGTGGACACACAGCACCCCCCACCAGGCCTCCAGCATTTTCCTAAGAGCAGGATCAAAGCCGCAGAGGATCCCAGTTCTCCGAGGGACGTGGCCAGTAGCCCGTGCTAATCATTTCTACAGAGGAAAACAACCCTCACCAGGGATTTCTCACCCTGGAAGCAAAACCAAGGTTCATTGTAAAGAATGCCTGAAAAGCAAATTGACCTTCACCAGCTGAAGAGCAGTCGGTAGTTAAAAAGTTGTCACACACAAGTAACAGTCCAAATACTGTTTTAAGGGAGTCACAAATGGTGACTGGGCGATGCTCCTCTCTCATCTAGAGCCTGATGAAAGCCTGCGGCAACCTGAATCGCTGTCATCATAATCACCATATCACAGGGGGCTTCCAGCCTGCTTAGAGATGAGAAACCCAAGGCTCAGAGAGGTGGAGTAACTTGTCCAAGGTCACACAGCCAGAAGCCCCCACCTCCCATGACGAGGCTACTCCCTAGGGAAACAGACCTGCCCCCAGTCCCTGTCCTGGCCCTGTGTCCACCCTGCTCTGCTCCCAGCAGCCACCCAGGCTGTCTCTCTGCACCCTGTCCCAGGTCCCTGGTGCTGCACTGCCCCTGGCACATCCCAGAAGTGTCTCCTCACTCACACCCAACACTGGCATCCCCTCTGCCTTGTGCAGCTGCCCCTCCACTGTGCCCACCTGAGAAAGTCTTTGCCTCCTTCACATTTGGGCTCAGACTCCCTTGCAGAGCTCCTGGCCTCCCTTTGACCATCCCTGGTGTCTCGCACTGCTCCCGGGCTCTATGCCAGGGTGACCCCAAGGAGCTGAACCCTTCCTCTCTATTTCTGGTGACCAGAGAGTGCTAGGCTCCAAGGGGGGTCCTTGAGCACACAACAGGCAGGAAGAAGTCGGGGCATCAGGCAGAAACACTCGCCTCTTTTTTTTCGGTATAGACAGCTCACTCTGTTGCCCAGGCTGGAGTGCAGTGGCTCGATTACCACTCACTGCAGCCTCAACCTCTTGGGCTCAAGCAATTTTCCCCACCTCAGCCTCCCGATTAGCTGGGATTGTAGGCACGCACCACCACACTCGGCTGATTTTTTTTTTTTTTTTTTTTTTTTTTTTTTTTTTTGAGACGGAGTCTCACTCTGCCGTCAGGCTGGAGTGCAGTGGCGCCATCTCGGCTCACTGCAATCTCTGCCTCCCAGGTTCAAGCAATTCTCCTGCCTCAGCCTCCCAAGTAGCTGGGACTATAGGCGAGTGCCACCACGCCCAGCTAATTTTTGTACTTTTATTAGAGACGGGGTTTCACCATGTTGGCCAGAATGGTCTCAATCTCTTGACCTCATGATCCGTCTGCCTCAGCCTCCCAAAGTGATGGGATTACAGGCGTGAGCCACCGTGCCCAGCCTGATTTTTTAATTTTTTATTTTTGTGTAGAGACGGGATCTCACTATATTGCCCAGGCTGGTCTCAAACTCCTGGACTCAAGTCATCCTCCCACCTCAGCCTCCCAAAGTGCTGAGATGACAGGTGTGAGTCACTGCACAGACAGCCACTGGCCTCTTTATAAGCACCAGAGTCACTTGTTTCTGGTGAAAGTTTTGCATGTGGTAGGAGCTTCTAAGAGTTCTTTTTTCCTGCTTTTTCTCTTAATAGGCCCATCCCAGGAGGACACTTGTGCCTCCCAGCTTGCCAGCTCACTGTCCTTCCATCAGAGGTGTTGGGAGCAATTTCATGATCCGCCGAAAATGTGCCTTGATGTGGAAGAGGACAGCCCAGTCCTGGGCCAGGAATGACAAACAAGACAGCTTCCTCCTGAAGCCATGCACAACGCAAGGAGTGCAGCTGAGGACTCACAGGGATGGAAGGGAGAGAGAGGGAGGCAGGGCGCACAGAGCCCTGGGGAGGGAGCAGAGGCCACCTGTCGGCCACTAGTGCCCAAGTCTAACAGTCCTCGTGGCACAGTCCAACCTCCCCGGCCCCAGCCTCATTCAGCCTCGCTCACGGCAGGGAACAGTGAGTGAGGCCAAGGCCGCCTGGACCCCAAAGCCTGGGGTCTCATGCAGTGCTGCCCCTGCTGAGTGACCCGGAAGCGTCCCTTCTCCTCTCTGGGTTCTGGTCTCTGGTCAGGAAGGGAGTGAAGCCAGGCAAATTTAATTCAAACCCCCGCCAAGAATCCAGGGCCTCACAGCCCAAGTGCTCTGGGGTCAGACAGCCGGTGGAAAGCTGTTTCCACTAAGAAATACCCAGGGTCCTCTCATCCCGGCTCTCAGCTGTTCACTGTCCACACCCCACTGTGGCACGAAGCTGGGCCCTTCCATACTCGACCTCAATTCCCACCTTCTAGAAGACAAATTGAGGCTGTGGCTTTCCCCAGCCACAGATCTGGAAGGCAAGGGCCGCTCCACTGCCCCACGTGGCCCCGTTCTCATCCCCCGTGACCCCAGTGAGCGGAACAGGCCTAGTCAGCCACATGACCTGGCACCAAACAGAAGGTCCCCACAAGGCTCAGCTCTGCTCCTGCAAATCCTGTCATCAAAGAGGGAAATAATCCGTGAAGCCCCAGGACAGAGACAGACTTCTGAGATGAAAAGTTCTCACCTGACCCCTGAGACCTTCTCAGTGGCAGGATGCTGACACGCATGTCTGGGGCCAAGAGAACGCTGACACTGAATCCAGAACTTTAACTTCTTAAAGGCAGGTTCAAAGAGGTTAATAAAAGAAAAGGTGCACCACGTTCCGTCAGTGTCAGTGAGGATGAAGAAAGGAGAAGTGGGTTCAGAATGGGTCCACTGGCTGAGCAGCCTTTCCTAAGCATCTACTATGTGCGAGGCACTATGGGAGTCCTGGGAAGGTCCCTACTCACAAGGAGTTCATTCATTCACTCACCCATTCAGTGAGTTATTCTGTACTCTGTCATTGCACAAATGGGCCTGAACACTGTGTCTCCTGGGCCAAGCTCTGTGCTGGACAAGAGAGGACGTGGTTATGAAGGGAGCTCCCCTTCCCCCGACACTGAAAAGGCATCATTACAGGCCAGCACAGTGGAACCTTTAACTCAGGCGGGGATAGAGGGCTGCGGGTGGGGGGTGCACAGAAGGAAGCAGCCACCTCCCTCTGGCGGCCTAGTCAATCTCATCGCGGCGCCCCAAGCTCCCCTGAACCTCCCCCTCTGAGCCAAGAAGCGCTACAAGAAGGTCAGCAGTGCCCAGGATGCCATCGGCCCCCCAGTCCCACAGGCCTTTGCAGATGGAAAGATTTCCTCCTCATGGTCTTCCAGCCACTGCCCCCACCCTAGCCTTCCAGGCTCTACCCAGTGTCCAAAGCATGGACATTCTCCCTGCTCAGTCAGAGCTCAGCCTCAGAGTGGAAAACGCTGCCTTGGGGGTGATGACTGGAGGTGGGCGCACCAAAGGGGTTCACTAATGAGCCACCTGTGACCCCATCACTGGGCGGGCTGCTGCAGGCAGGATCCACGCACAAGCTGCCTGGTGGGCCTCTGGGGAAGTTTGTGGACACATCTTTCCAGGGGGTCTGGAATGAAAGCCTCTGTCTCCCTGGGGTTAGTGCAGAGAGGCTGAGGCACCTGTAACAACCTAACAGCCACTCCCCACCCCGCACCCACTGGCCTGTCCCGAGCACCCAAGCTCTTCCATCTGCAGTGGCCAAAGGCATTTTCACCACCCAGCAGCCTTGGGGTAGGGGACAGGGAGGCAGGCAGGGGAACTCAGAACTTTGCTCTCCCAGCCCTATCATTCACCCCACAGTGCTCAGGGAGGCGGGTGCGGCCACTCACCAACACCCTCTCCGCCCCACATTGCTCCGCCAGCTTCCTGCCAACGCTCAGCATCTGCTCATCCCGGGGCAGTCCCTGGACACCTTCCGGGGGCCAGGCCAGTGCTAGGCATCTGGGAGCCTAACAAGAGTCTAGAACCTTCTCCCTCACCAATAACGTCCCTTTTCCCCCACACCCAGGCAGAGCGAGAGCTCGAGCCCAAGGGGTAAAAAGAATGTTCTAGACAAAATCAAGCACCAGCGTCTTCCTTCCGTCCTTGGGTCTCTGAAGGCTGTCACAAAGGGCTGCCTGCATTCCTCATTCAAAAATATTCAAAACCTAAAGAAACTCATAAACGTACCCACAATAAGGCCACATGGGCAAAGCAAAACACAGACATGTAACTTGCGGCCTAAATTCAGCCCACTTCATGTGACAACACCGTTACAGTCTATCCCCTGGTCCTTGGATGGAGGCGTACCTGGGACAGGACAGGTGGACCAGGTCCCAGATCACCTGTGGGCAGGTGTTCAGGGGATGCCCCTCCAGTTACATTACTTTGAAAGGGAGCATAAAGTGGTCCTTACTTAATGGAAACAGCTCTTTCACAACAGTAGGAAGAGGGAATTAAATTAAAACAGGCCCTTGAAGGAACCGAGGGCCCTCCTGGGCTGTCAAGAGAGAATTCTACAGCTGGTAGTCATGATGGCGCCATCCTATCCGGCCATTTCTTCATGGAGTTGTGGCCACAGGGTCTCAGACCCTGAAAATGAGCACCCAGGGACAGTCCCTAACTGAGACGGCACAGGCCAGCAGGGCCAGTGGAGGATTTGCATTCACTCTGGTGCTCCACATGTTTGATAGTTTGGGAAAGTTCACGGGCTCTCCCAAAGCCTACATCTCCCACTTCTACAATGACTGGTTAAATGCAGCCAAAGACCAGGCGCTGGCTACACCAGCATGCCAGGAAAGGGGAGGACCGATGTGAGGACCTCCTGTGTCACCCTGTCCTGGGTCCTCTGTGAACTTTTGTGATGCCTGAGATGAGCTCCCTTTTCCAGGGGAGGAAAAAAAGAGCCCAAAATTTGACAGGACACTTGAAGCCTCCGCCTCCCCCACCCCCCAGCTTTGTGGAATGAGGTCAGGAATATGTAAATAAACAAACAGAGTACGTGGTAAGGAGCAGAATTCCCAGAAAGTTCTATTCCCACATTTTACCTCCAAAATTAAAAGAAACTACCAGCACACATACCAGCTCCCAGGAGCGGTAAGGTTCTCAACCACGGTGGACCAAGTCCAGGCAGTCAGAAAACCACTCCCACCAAGGTCTTCCTGCAAAGATCTCTCCTTGCAGAATCAAGTTGTTGAAGGAAGGTTAGCTCCAAAGAGGCAGCCCTTTGTAGCCGGGGATTGGGAGGGGAGTTTTGTGGGAAGGGAGCCTGAAGGACCCCCGAATCCCTCAACAGAGGACCAAGGCTTTGGGGAGGGAACACCTGAGCCAGCGAGGGTTCATCCGATGGAGGCCAGGGTCAGAGGCCTCCTGGACCAGACTCTCTCTCCAGGAGCAGAGGAAGAGGGTGGTCCAGGGACACAGAACAAGAAGATCTCAACCTCCAACAGGGTCAAGATGGGAAGATGTCACAGTCATCCATCAGGGTAATACTATCTCTTATCTCTGGGAGCCTCAAACTACAGGCCATGGATGTCTGCCTGTTTCTGTAAATAAAGTTTTATTGAAACAACAGCCACAACCTGTTCATTAATTGTCCATGGGTACTCTTGCGCTACAGTGGCAAAATTGAATGCAGTAGCTCCCTGCTACCCATGATTTCACTTTCTAGGGTTTCTGCTACCCAAGGTCAACCATGGTCCAAAAATATTAAGTGGAAAATTCCAGAAATAAACAATTCATCAGTTTTAAATTTTGAGCCACTCCGAGTAGTGTGATGAGATCTTGCACCGTCCCACTCTGTCCTGTCCAAGACCTGAATCTTCCCTTTGTCCAGCATATCCATGCTATAAGACACTGCCTGCCCCTTAGCCACTAGTAGCCTTCTTGGGCATCAGATCAACTATGGTAGTATTGCAATGCTTGTGTTCAAGTCACTCTTATTTTACCTCATAACGGCCCCAAAGCGCAAGGGCAATGATGCTGGCATACTGTTACAACTGTTCTATTTCATTGTTAATTATCACTGTTAATCTCTTACTGTGCTTAATTTATAAATTAGACTTTATCATAGGTATATATGTATAGGAAAAAGAACACAGTACTATAGGGTTTACTACTACCCGAGGTTTCCGGCATCCACTTGGTGTCTCGGAGCATATCCCCAGAAGGATCAGGAGGAGACTACTATCGTTGCAAGAGAGACCACTTGGCCCACAGAGTCTAAAGTACTTCATTATCTGGTGATTTATCATAGATAAAAGCCCGATCTTACCTGAAAAACCATAGGATTAAGCCCTCCAGGCTTGCAGTTGATCCAAAACTCTCTATGCTGAACTATTACTTACTTTCCTAAGTGAATCAGAAATCACAATGTTTCCATTTTTGGCAAGGCTGCCAGGAAGCTCAGAGGTAAATTCTAGGTTTTTATGCATGCAAGTTACTAGGACTACCTTTTCTGTCCCTTGATTGTATGATTCTCATTCTTTCACCATCATTTTAATGCTTATATTACTGGTTCACTTAAAGCAAAAGACTTCAAATTCCTTTTATTATGACATAAATAGAAAAGAAAGAAAAAACACAAGAGGACCCAATAGCTGCTCCAGCTCAGGGGACCCCCTGCACCTTGATGAGCCTTTGCAGACCTAACTCTCAGAATTCACCTGGCCAAGAGCGCCTCATCGCTTCCTTTCCAATCTAAAGTCCCTCTAGCTGAGACCTTGGGACCAGAAAATCCCCCACGAAGCTGGGGGAGCTTTGGGCACTCACGTCAGTCACTTCCAGTGCCCTTCCTGTTTCTGGTGGGCAAGCAGGTTCCAAAAACACCCCCTATTCACTCAGACCCTCACTGACCTCCTGTGCACCCTGCGTGCTGCAAGCCAGAGCCAGAGGCATCAGGCACAATCCGCACCCTGGAGGCCCTCAGGTTCCACACAAAGAGGATGTGACATCATCAGCCAGCCCAGAGGCAGGTGCAAGTGCTGCCTGGGGGAGCTTTTCCCGGAGAGTAAACAGGAGCTCCCTCGGCTGCCTGGGGACGCCGAGGGCTTGCTGGGCAGAGTCTGGCCAGGCCAAAGGACAGAAGCACCCAGGAGCCCAGTGGAGCAAGGGGCCCAGTGGAGCACAGCTCAGCTGCCAACAATAGCAGCCCTGAGGGACAGGGCTCTGGCAGATCCTGTCCCCAGCTCAACCTGGAACTGAGCTCCCACCAGCTGAGTGGCCCTGGGCAAGTAAGAAGCTCCTGAGTCTCCATCTCCCCACACCAGCAGAGCAGCATTACTGGGAGGACTGGAGAGAGCAGGTGCACCATGCCCAGCACGCAGCGGGTGCTCTGTCAATGAAGGCTACCCCAGCAGGCCTGGCTGGGTGGTGGCGGTCACAGGGCGGCATAGGGAGATGAGTCCAGTAAGTCCCAGGGGCCATGCATGTCGCAATGAGGAGTCTACTTTCCCACGGGGGTGTCTGACAGCCCAGATGTTTTAAAGCAAGAGGCAAAGGCTCTTGTCCCTTGTCCTTTCGAGTGGCACAGTTTGAACAAAGATGCCTGCTCAGGCCTGGCATCCCTTCCCCCACTGGAAAAGCCTGGTGTGGTCACCTGGGTCACAGTCACAGTGCCTCGGACTTCCCTGAGCCCCAGATCCCAGGCGTGGACAAGGAGCCTTCCTCCACAGAGGCCAGCATCTTGGGGCTGCAATCCCAGTTAATCACCATGTTATTTATTTGGAGTTTATTAAGCAGTTGCTGCCACTGGCCGTTGGCAGGCTCTAATGTTTACACCTAGCTTTCCCAAGGTCTCCTGAAGCGCTGCAGTAATAAAAGGACCATTCCTTCTAGCTGCAGACAGGGAAGCTAACCCAAGCAAGACTGAGCACGGGGCTGCACTTAACAAGAGGAAAGGGGGCTTTCAGGTTCCCTTTGGCTTCAGACTCGATTCTAGCTAATAACGCTGCCTCCCTACTGTCCGGGCAGGCTCAGGGCAGGGCCCCTTCCCAGAATCCGCTGGGCCCCTTGTTTGAGGCATTTCTGACCCAAGACAGTAGTCAAGTCTGCGCAAAGGAGTGCTCGCTGGAAAAGTCGCTCTGGCTCCATTCACCCACCCAGCAGACATCAGGCCCCTCAGGGTTGGACATGACGCTGATACCAGGACACAGAGGTCATGAGGCTTGTCCCTGCCCTCAGCTCCAACAGCCGCATACGCTGCAGCCAGGCCAAGGCCAATGTGGACATGGAAACCTCGAGCCCCCAAGAAGTGGGAGAGAGAGGCTCCATGTGGGAGCCAGGACACGTCCCAGGGAGCAGAGCACAGTGACAGCAGAGGAGGCTGAGATGGGCTACACAGTGGGGAAGAGCTCTACTAAAATGTGTCTAGGACAGGGAAGGGCTACAGTCTGAGACCTGGTTACAACCCCCTCTCCGCCACTCTAGAGCTGTGAGGGCCCACAAGAGGCCCTGGACTGCTATGAGTCCCAGTTTCTTCATTTGCAAGACGGGAGCTGCCATCCTGCCACAGAGTCACGATGAGGGCTCTGAAGGGAAAGGGCAAAAGATAGGCCATGGGGGAGGGGATTCCACCCCTCACTCAGCTTACAATCCTACTGGACCCCAAAACTCCGCTTCTTGTTTATGAAAACACACGGCCTCCACTGACATCTGCAGGGGACTCCTGGGCGACCAGAGAGCAGGGCACAGCCCTGGGATGGAATCTGTGGAGACCGTGGAGGCCACGTGACGGAACAAGCCTGGTCGTGGGCTGGAATGAGGTCAGTGCCGGGGCCAGCCCAGCCCAGAGCTGTGAGCAACAACAGCTGCCAGGGACACTGGGACAACCAGGGGAGAGAAGCATGCACCCAGCACAACCTCAGAAAGGTGCCACAGGGCTGCAGGACAGGACCCAGCCCCTGGGGAGCCTGGCCCCAGGCAGGGGAGAACCGCAGCCTCAGGCTGGGTCAGGGCCACAGCTGCAGGAAGCCAAGAGAGCCAGGAGGCTGAGGGTTGGGGAAGAAGCCCGAGGGTGGATGAGAGGTGAGTGCCCTGGAGTGGACTGGCCAGGCCAGCTGTCCTCTCTGCCTCCAAATCTATGACCTCAGATCAAAGCCTTGCCTTCTGTGCACCTTGACTGCAAAACCACCGCAAAAATGCAGTGCTCAGGACGGCCTGACGCCCACTAGCCCTCAACAGGGCAGCCACTATCTCCACAGCGGCAAGACTTAGGCCAAGGCCTCCAGCTAAGTCCCCTCAATGGTCCCATAACCAGGAAGACCTCTGAGGCCCCCGAGACTCTCACCAAGGGCTGAGGAAATGGTGCGAGGTGGTACACTCTCTTACTATTTCCTCTGAGGAAAGTCATGCCAGGGCAGAAATTAAGTTTCAATTCCTGGGCCAGCATGACTGATTAGCAGAGGTGGCCCTACCTCTCAGCTTGAAGCATCCAGGCCAGGACCCAGGGGAAGGAGGTGCTGTGATCGACAAGTGATGTCTGCTATGGTATAGGACGGAGCAATGGAAGCACACGTGCTACGGATGTACCCAACTCTAAAATGCACCTCTGGACAACCGCATCCTATTCCTTGCAGAAGAAACAAACAAAAGAGACAGAACAATCACTACAGGAAGTAGAAAGGTTGGGAGAGCAGGTCCAAAAGAATAGCCAAAACCAGAGAAGGAGAGGAAGAGTTGCCTGCAACTGCCCTATATCCCTGGGCTTTCTCAGCCCACAGTAAACAGGAGGCACAGGTTTTCTAGCCCATCTTGACTGGAGAAGTGTGTTTACTGAGAAGGTTTTATCCAGGGAGAAATCACCGAGAAGAGCTCTCTCTCCTCAGCTGGCCACCTCCCTGCTCCTGTCCTTTCGTTCTGGGTCTGGAAAAGGCTCCCACAGGAGCCCAAGTAGCTCATGCCTGAGGACCAAGAAACCAGCTTCCCCAGCTTTGGGTCCATGGCCAGGCTTTTCCCGCTCAGGTGTGGACGGCCACTCTAGGGAAGAGAGGGACTGAAGATAGGGCTTCCCAGTGGGGAATAAGGATGTCCCCAAAGCCAGATCCAGGAAAGCACTGCAGCCCCAGAGTTGGTCTAGCAGCGATGACTTTGACACTGACGTGTGCAGGAGCCCAAGGTGGGACTGGGAGGAGCCCAGTCTTCACCATCACCTCCTCCTGCCTTAGCTGCACTTGGGGCCACAGACCCCTGCATCGCCGTGGAGAAGACACCATCCCCTCTAACAACGATGACAATGACCATAATAATAAGATCAATAGCATATCCCCTCGCTGAGGCCTGCACATGCGGGTCCAGTCCTGAGTCATCCACACATGCCTACCCAGGTAATACCGTGATCTCCTTTTAGCAAGTGAGGAAACTGAGGCAGGAAGATGGAAGTGAGGGCCAAGGTCATTCAGTTAAGAAGGCAAAGCCAGGTCCTGCCCAGGCCTGCCTGGCCCCCCGTCAGGCTCTCTGCCTCAGAAAGCACCGTGGGAGAAGCAGAGGTTCCAGTCCCCAGCCCAAGCCCATGTGCAACCAGGGAGTAAAGGGGTCCCCACGAGAGCCTGTAGCTGGACAGCCTCTGGGCCCAGGACAGAGTCAGGTACTTGGATGTTGTCTGGGCACCTCACTCCGTCCTGGCCTATGCCTTTTGCTGCTCTGTCCTCCTTCTCACGGCAGCTGGCCACAGAACCTGGTCTCAGGGTGCAGCATAGAATTGCCGTTGCCACTCATGCATCCATGGGCACACACATGCACACTCACACATGCACTCATGTGTGCACAAGACATAAGCGCACACATGCATGTACACACGCACATGCATCCACATGTACACAACTGCACTCATGCACAAACACACGTGCACGCACACCCCCCTCCACCTGGTCCCTCAAGTCCATCGTCCTTACCTGTCAAGGCTGCACCTGACCTCTTTCACATGTGTGACTCTGACCTGCTGGTGCATTTCCCAGCCAGAGGTTCACACCAAACTTTGCCCTGCCCTCTGGAGTACCCCCCGCCGCTGGTTCCTCGGTTCTAAACTTGTGTTTATTTTATGGAAAACTTAATGAGTAAACAAAGTCTGCTTTTCCAGCCTGTCTTTCTCATCATCTATGCTTCTTACTTACAAAAAGAGGAAACTTCAACTTAATACAAGTAAATGAACTTGAACCCCTGCCCTTCCCCACTCCCCAACACACATCCCAGCAGAAGAGTTGGTTCCAAACTCAGAAACCACACTTTGGATCAGATTCCAAGCCCAAAGCTTCTCCCATCCTGCCCACCGACTTCCACTCATTCTCGTCCTCCCTACACTTCGTCTTCTTTTCCAAGAGGTGCCATCAACCCAAGGAACTGCTCCTCCTATGCAGGGATTCACCTGAGCACTGGGGGGCTGGAGCAACTTGCTGAATAAAGAAGCAAAAGCAAAATGGACCTCCCCAAAATTTCCAAAAATCAAATGGTGCACCCAAAGCCAGAGAGGCAACCTTCCAGGTTGGTCTGACAGTCGCAGCGTGTGCAGCTCAAGCCCCATATTGTCCAAATGTGGAAACCTGCAGCCTCCCCTGGGCCTAAGCGGGCAGCCAATACGGCGGGAAACTGAGGCTCCGAATGCACCTGCCCTGGGTCTCTGGCCACAATGGGTGTCTGCTCAGTCAGCTTCATTTCACTCAATTTCACTTCATTCACAAGCGCTCACGCAGAGCCTTATGGCGGCCAGACCTCCGCCCGGGCCTATGGGGACAAACAGGGCCCAGGCTAGCTCACAGCCTGGTCTCCCAGGACAGCCAAGGAGACAGGAAAGGAGACCCACCCCGTCATAGGTGTCTCCATGGGGAAGTACAGGGGCCCATCGGGGAGCGCACAGGTGACACGGACCTCAGCCCTGAGCTCAGCAGAGACTTCCCAGAGAACAACCCCTCCATGCCCCACCCCCAGGAGCTGAATCTGGAAGCAAGTGTCCACTTGCCTGTGACCCAGGCCCTGGGGGGGCCCATGCGAGAGGCAGAGAGACTGCGCTGCAGAAGGCTACGCCCAGGACCATGATGCTCTTCAACCTCCTCCACCTGCTTGGCTGCCTTGCCCCAGGGCAGGATGTGCTGTCTTTAGACAAGAAGTCTCTGGGTCTGTCCCCAAACCCAGTGACATCTCCTGCTTTGGTTCCAGTCTTGGTCATTGGTGGCTTCTGGGAGGATAAAATAACATCACTGAGGGAACAAAAGCAAGACTTTCTCTACCTTCACCTGAGCAGGACACCCACCAGGGGAGAGGGGACCCTAGACCACAGCTGTGCCGGCGCAGAGTGGGCGACCCACTGCCATCTGCGTGAAACTCACATGAGCAGACAGACAGGGAGCCTTTTCAGCTGGGCAGGAATCATTTGCAAGAATCCGATGCCGAGACCACGCCGAGGCTCCCAATGAGTCCCCGGAATGAAGAAGGGAACCCCAGAGGCTTGGCCGACCTGGGTGCGCCAGCACAAAAGAGGACGAAGGCCCCGAGCTGCTGCCTCTCAAGTGCAGCAGACACAGCCCCAACTAATCAGACAGCTGGGGCTGCCACCCAGAATGCCCCGCACGTTATTCAGCAATGAGGTATAATTGAACGGATTAACATGAATGCGACGTTTCCCCTCCAAAAATTCGAGGAATGCCAAAATGACGCTCATCTGGGCTGGTATGACTCATGTTTTTAATAGAAGAACTTAATTTTCACTTCTGAGAAATCTGGGCTCAGGGAAATATTGTCTAAGAAACCCTCATTTTACTCCACGGGCAATGGTAAGTCCTATCACCCCGAAAGTACAAATGCAGAACCCCAGCCTGTGCCTGTCTCCCACACTCCCAGACACCACAGGCTGCAGAGTCCATGAGCTTTAGCAGAGCACAAAGGTCTAAGGGGAAGGCGTAGGGTCCAGTGTCAGCCACATGTGTTCTAGCTCAGCGCAGGGACTTGGGGCACGTCCCATCCCCTCTCTGGGGCACTGCTTGGAGAGAACCTGGCAACAAGGCACAGGGGCCCTTGGCAAGGGCCCCTGAGGGGCTGCCCAGTGCGCCCAGGCACCAGGGTACTGCTGGGGCCAGCATCTTGCTTCTGATGCTGGAACGCTCAAGGTGATACATCCCAGCCCTCCAGTGCTCCTCCTCCCAGCAGGGCTGGAGAGGAAGCAAGTCCCCAGAGGCTGGGCCCCAGGACACTGACTCCTCCCTCTCCCCAGACCTGGTCCTCAGACCCCACAGAGGACAGGCAAAACCTGGGCTCAAGTGTGGGAACAACAGGTCACCATTTACCAGCTACCTAATTAGTGGAGAGGACATTACTGACCCCCTTGGTGAAACAATACAGAAGTTCTCCTTCCCTCCTGGCACGGTCAGTGTCCCCCCATCCACGGCCCTGCCTGTTCCTAGCTTCAGTTCCCACAAAGACCCTGCCTCCCAGGGACACCTCAGCCTACTGCCCTCCACTCCAGATTCCAGCGAGTGGCAACTTCTACATAAAATCTGAACCCAGGTGTGGCCAGGTGTGGTGGCTCATGTCTGTAATCCCAATGTTTTGGGAGGCTGAAGAGAGAGGATCACTTGAGGCCAGGAGTTTGAGACCAGTCTGGGAAACATAGCAAGACCCTATCTCTACACAAAAAATTTTTTAATTAGCTGGGCATGGCGGTACACGCCCATAATCCCAGCTACTTGGGAGGCTGAGACAGGAGGATCACTGGAGCCCAGAAGGTTGAGGCTGCTGTGAGCTATGATCATGCCACTGCACTCCCGCCTGGGTGACAGAGTGAGACCCTATCTCAAAGAAAAAAAAACCAACAAACATGCAGCAAAGCACCATGGCACACGTTTACCTATGTAACAATCCTGCACATACTGCACACATGTATCCTGGAACTTAAAATAAATTTAAATATTAAAAAAAAAAAAAAAACAGGATGAGCATCTGGATGCAGCCTTCTTAGGAGCATGGGGACCTGGCA
Source organism: Piliocolobus tephrosceles (assembly GCF_002776525.5). Taxonomy (NCBI): domain Eukaryota; kingdom Metazoa; phylum Chordata; class Mammalia; order Primates; family Cercopithecidae; genus Piliocolobus; species Piliocolobus tephrosceles. The sequence goes on along the minus strand of NC_045439.1, from coordinate 7,201,337 downwards.
GGATGGTGCTGTTCTGCCTCTTTACCTTCCCAGCAGCATCTTATTCCCATGGCCCCAGCAGGTCGATGTGCTTCTAACTGATATACTTCTCCCCTGAAGCAGGGCAGGGGTCACAGGGGTCAGGAAGTAAGTGCTGGCTTGAGGCTGCAGCACCCAGGTACAGCCATCTCCCAGCTGAAGAACTCCACAGGTGAGTTCATCAAGCATGCAGGGGTGCGGGATGCTCCCAGACCACCGTTCCTCCTGACAGCACTGTCACCTGGACAGCCACAGCGGAATGTCCCTTCTGAGCGCTGCTGACCTCTCACCGAGGGCTCCATTGGCTGCCTCCATGCCCAGAAGGACCCCCACCTCCCCCAGCCCCCACCCTGCAATTAAGAACAGAGATCCACATTCTCCCTCCCCAGCCCTTCCCCACCCCTGCTCCGGCCAAGGGAGAGGCACTAATTTATAAGTTGCAGATAATGTCACCCACCATTCATCCAAATGTGTCACTAACATCCCATTAGACTGTAATTATTTTTTAATTAAAACTAAGAAAACTGGCATGCCTGAGCCGACTTTATGCATCTGTTATGGGTTAAAATAGCTTTTAAAAAATGTTTCGGAGACCGCAGTCTATTGTGGCCGCGGCCCCTGCCAAAGAAAACGCAAGCTTGCTTATTTTCTCCATGGGGCGCAACAGTGCCTATGTGTGCCGGTACAGAATCGGCTGGCCGTGAAAAGAATTCTAAATAAAACACAAACATGGAATTTGGCAACGCCACAGAAGCAAGCTTAAGACTAATTCCAGCATGCGGACGGCTCTCACATAGTAAGTCTGGCTCCAGCATAAACGAAACCAGGCACTGTAAAATACCAAGGCACGTTGGAGTTTCAACTTAAAGGGGCAGAACACTGATTCCAGGTATAAAAGCTTATTAAGCCGGCTCGCACTGCCTCCATAAATCCATAGGTTATTAGCTGTTTGCTTTCAGCCAATCCCTTCTTAAAGAGAGGTATATTAAGAGAGAGAAAGAGAGAGAACAACAAATGAAAACCATCACTTTGCACTTGACTTTTAGTGCAGTGGTTCTGGAAACACTGTATTCATTATCTCAATTAGAGGAGAAAGAGACCTCAAATACACACAAACCCGAAACTGAGGAGAAAAGCAGGGAAGTAGCGGCTGAGAGACGAGAGGATGAATGCGGCCCCCAGGAACGGAGGGCAGTGCCAGGAACAGACGAAAAAGCCCCATGGACCCAGGAATGCCTCCACCCGGGGAAGCGGCAATGACAGTGATTGCAATAATAATAATCATAGTTATAACAACAATAGAAATATAGCAGTAATACCTGCTACTATTCAGCCCCTTTCACAGGCCAGCTGCTGCTTAAGGCCGCACAGTGTAACAGGGAAAGACTGACTCTAAGGTAGGATAAAGCAGTAAAGTGTTCTGAAATCAGACTGCCTCCATTTCCTTATCTGTAAAAAGGGGATGTGAAAAGTGCCTTCCTCCCAGAATCGGGGTGAGGGATATTGAAGATGAAGCCCACAATGAACGCTTAGCATAGCACCCCATTATCACTGCTAGCCGCCCACTCTGTCATGAGATGGTGGTGTTCTCATGCCACAGGTGGGAAACCAGATGCACACAAAGGCTGAGCTACCCGCCCAAGGCCAAAGCTCAGAGACATCCGAGTGGGGATTTGAACCCAGCCGTTCACCTCCACAGCCCTTATTCTCTCCGCACTCACTCCTGGTGGGTCACACACCAGACTGGCCACATTTCCCAGCACTGTGGATTGTGGGCTCCCTCTGAGATTGGGGGTGGGGGGTCAGTCTCCCCCAGGAGGTACTGAGAAGGTGAATTCAGCTCTAGAGAGAGACTCGCCCTCAAAGGCCTCAGCAGGCCTCAGGATGGACACACACCACAATCCAGGAAGAATCAGAAAGTTCAGGGAAGAGAAATAATCACAAGTGCCCTCACCATAAACACAGAGCATGGGAGGTTGGGAAGGGCCTGTTCTGTGCTGATAGTTCTCCCTGGACTGCACACACACACACACACACACATACACTCAACATGCACATATGCACATACATACATGCTCACACAAAAAATCACACACGCACATGCACACACATATATGCACATATACCACATACACTCAGATATACACATATGTACTCACATATGCACATACAACTATCCACATATATACACATATGCACACACGTGTGCACATACAAACACACACATGCTCTCACATCTACACATATATGTGTATGTATGCACACACATACACATGCATGCACATATATACACTCAGACATGTACACACATGCACATCCCCACATTCACATATACACTGACATGCACAAATACCCACATACACATGTGCACACACAAATACGTGTGTGTACATGCACACATATACATAAATATGCATATATACACTCACATGTACACACATGCATGCTCATATATACACTCAGATATGTACACACATGCATGCTTATATATACACTCAGACATGTACACACGTGCACACCCACACATACACATATGCTGACATATGCAAATACCCACATACACGTACACTCACAAATACATACAGTCACATATACACATGTACACACATGCACATGTATGCACATATACACTCTCACACGTACAAACACACACACATACAGACACACACACACACACATACAGGGCCTTTTATTACAGATCTGTGCCAGGCACAAGGACCCTGGCAGAGGCAATGGGAAAAACCAGGGAGAAAATTACATGAGGCAATGTTTGGCTCCCAATGAAAAAGCCGTGGAATGTTTTCCCTCAAGTCTTGGTTATTTCTTGCAGGTCCGCTCAGACCCTGTCAGGTCCACCTCATTCGGGGGGAACTCCCACCCCCTGGCCTCTGAGCTGAACCAGCTGCTGTTCTCTCAATGCTACCGGCTTCCAGATGGGGAGTAGCCAGGACATCCCAGGCTCCAGCACCCACAGAAGCCGCGGTAGGCTGGTGGAACACCTCTCCTCAAATACAAGCTCAGTAAAACGGTACTCAGAACTGGGCTCCTTAACCTCTGACCCCGCCGCCTGCCACCACCCCCTCCCCACAGGCCTCAGGTGTACTCTGACTTGGTGACATCATCACATGCCAGTGGGCCCCAAGCTCCTCTCCCTGAAAACATGTATCATATCTTAGAAGATGCAAACTAAAAATACTCCTGGCTTCTCAGAGCCAGTTGACAAAAATAATTATATTTTCTTTTAAAATCTGGATTATAGGCAAGTGTGTGTCCAGTTATTTTTAGCTCCTATTCAACTCTGTTAATTCTCATAATAATTATTGCAGATTTTTTTTTTTTTTTTGAGACAGTCTCGCTTTGTTGCCCAGGCTGGAGTGCACTGGAGCGATCTCGGCTCACTTCAAGCTCTGCCTCCCAGATTCACACCATTCTCCTGCCTCAGCCTCCCAAGTAGCTGGGACTACAGGCACCCACCACCATGCCTGGCTAATTGTGTGTGTGTGTGTGTTTGTGTTTTTAGTAGAGACAGGTTTCACTGTGTTAGCCAGGATGGTCTCGATCTCCTGACCTCGTGATCCGCCCGCCTCGGCCTCCCAAAGTGCTGAGATTACAGGCATGAGCCACTGCGCCCGGCCGCAGATGTTTTGAAACCATCCCCCCGCCCTCTTGTTAATAGCTGTGTTCTGACTCAGCGTGGGGGCAGGGCTGGGGGCCACTGTGACCACACTGCCTTCCATAAACACAGAAGTCTGAGTGCTGGCCGAAGGGCCAGGCATTTCAGAATCACCACATTCCTGAGAAAAAAGGAACATGTGTCCATCTTGTCAAAAACCAACTCCAGGTTCAATGCAGGAGACACTTGGGGAATCCCCTGTAAGTGCCTGAACCTGTCCCAGACCTCAGTTCGCCGAGGAGACCAGCTGGGTTTCCTGCCTTGGAAGGGCCTACAATCCAGCAAGAGGCATGCAGAGAAGATTGAATGGGGCCACAGCCAGATCCCAGGACCTGTAAATGTGAGCTTATCTGGGGAAAAGATCACTGCAGGTGTGATTAAGTGAAGGCTTTTGACAAGATCATTCCGGATGGTCTAGGTGGGTCCTGAATCCAAAGACAATTGTCTTTTTTATTTTAATTGTTCAGAAGAGAAGACAAAGCCAGAGCGGAAAGCTGTGCGCGCAGAGGCAGGGAATCAGGGAGCACGGCCCTGCCGACACCTCCGGCTTGGACCTCTGGCCTCCCAACCTGTGACAGAATACATTTATTTTCTTTTCTTTTTTTTTTTTTTTTTGAGACAGGGTCTCACTGTGTTGCCCAAGGCTGGGGTGCAGTGGCACGATCTCAGCTCATGGCAGCCTTGACCTCCCTGGGCTCAAGGGATCCTCCCGCCTCAGCCTCCCCAGGCATACACCAGGATTACAGGTGTATGCCACCATTCTCGGCTAATTTTTTTAGAGAATGGGTTTCACCATGTTGCCCAGGCTGGTCTTGAACTCCTGGGCTCAAGAGATCCATGCACCTCAGCCTCCCAAAGTGCTGGGATTACAGGTGTGAGCCACCGCACCCGACCACAGAATCAATTTCTTATTGTCTTAAGCCACCCAGTCTGTACCCATTTGCTACAGTAGCCCTGGGACGTTAATACAGGACAACAGAGAGAAAACACAACCACTAATAAAGATCATTGCAATTACCATCCCAATATACAAAGGACCCAAGGCCACTCACTTGAGATTCCCTGTCCCCAGTCCCTCCCAGCCCAGCCAAGGAGGCAAAACCAGTGCAATGATTCCCATCAGGCAGGGAGACCCCACAAGGCTGAGAGAGGGCCAAAGCGTGCACAGGACACCGAGTGAGCTCTACCTCGCTCCTAGGGATTCTGATTCCAAATACGGGGTTCCTTCTGCTAAGTCACACTCAAATCAACACCCTGAAGACACAACAGAAAGAACAATGGAAATTGTCCATTTTTAGAATTTTCTTCCCCAAACTATCAAGGTAGCTAAATGTTCAGCTTTGTTTAAAAAAAAAAAAAAAGCTGTCCTGGGAGACAGAGCTGAGAACTGTCATGGGGAACCATTTCCAAGAGAAAGGGGATTCAAGACCCTCAACTAAAACATACTGAAGGTGGTAGCCCCCAGCAGTCTGGCGGTGACTACAGGTACCACACCCAGGCCGGCTGAGGCTGGATTCAAATCGCTCTCAGGTTTATGACCCACCTAACTTGGGACAGTTGTCACATACCTGAGAGGCAGGTTCCTTGGCTATCAATTCCAACTGTCCAAAAAACACTAAAATTACCCAACAGTCAGATGAGGATGCGGAGAAATGAGAACCTTTGTGCACCGTTGGTGAGAATGTAAAACGGTGTAGCCACCGTGAAAAATGGCCTGGCAATTCCTCAAAAATTTAAATATAGGATTACCCTTTGATGCAGAAACTCCACTTCTGGGTATAAACCCAAAAGAACTGAAAGCAAGGATTCAAACAGATTATTGTCCACCCATGTTCTTAGCTGTGTCATTCACAATAGCCAAAAGCAGCCCAACTGTCCATCTACGGATGGGTGGATAAGCAAAATGTGGTCTATCCATATGATAGAATATTATTCAGCCTCAAGAAGGAAGGAGATTGTAACATATGCTACAACATGGATGGACCTCGAAGACACTATACTAAGTGAAATGAGCCAGGCACAAAAGGACAAGCACTGTATGATTCCACTTACCTGAGGAACCTAGAATAGTCACATTCAGAGAGACAGAATGGAGAATGGGGGACTGGGGAGAGGGGAAATGGGAAGTTAGTGTTTAATGGGGCCAGAGCTCTGTTGGGGATGAATGCTGTGCACTTAAAAATGGTTAAAATGGTAAATCTAATGTTTATCTTACCACAATTTAAAAAACTCACAATCGAAGCATTGTGGGAATCACTGGAGATACACAGAAAGCCCACAGCACAGAGTGGACCCTTGATCAGTGGTATTTTTTAAGATTAAAATGCTAATAACTGAGCTGGCTAATAAAACGCAACGAAATTCATGCAAAGGAACCTGAGTCAGAAAGGACTGGTTAAACACAACACCAAGAGCAGACTCACGCACCCTCACGCACCCAGCGGGCCTCGCCCCACCAGCTATTCCTCACTTCTTAACAAAGGCAATAATTAAAAATGTCCGGTTTTATGAAAAGATTCCAGCGGCCCCCATTTCTGCAGGGAGTGACTCCATTTTTGCATTCACTTCCCTGGAGAAGTCCTGAGCCCTCTGATCCCTCCCTTGAGAATCATACAATACTGGCGTTCTCATTACCCGGGGCTCAGGCTGGTCCCGCAGCAGCTCCGTGATTCACGAGCTCACTCCTCTCCCTTGGCTGCTCCTACTCACACCTGCCAGGTACAAGGCCGGGTGGGAGGGGCAGGCCAGGAGCCAGACGCAAGGACAGGAGCAGGATGCCCACATGGGCCGCAGGCTCGAGGAGGCCTGAATTCAAATCCCGCCTCTGCCGTCCACCAGATGCACAAGGAAAACAAATTCGCATCTGCAAAAACCAGGAGCAGGTCCTGTCACCTCTCACCTGTGAACTATGAAAGGAGCTGCCTGGAAAGCTCAAATTCAGATCTGGGAGAGAAGGCTCCACCTGGGGCACCCCCACCGCAGTGAGTTCCTCTAGGGCAAGGACGCTATCATGCCCATTTCTGGATCCCTACACTGTAGCCCAGGGTCTGGCACATGTATGACCAGTGTATGAAGGAAGACCTGGGGGACCCTCCCGGGGACCATATCTGAGTTTGATCTGGTTTCCCCGACATAATGCTGGGCCCCACAGAGGGGCCCCTGCCCACCGAGGGTTCTGTCCCACTTCTTTTTGGGTAAAAGTGACCAGCCTTGATTATGTTGGAATAAATATATATCATGGTTTAGACTATTTGGGTTTAATTGTGAAATATACACAGAACACAGCCCCTCCACTCCGACCCTGCCCTCAGGTTTGAAAAGTCAAGTACATTTGGTTCCCCTCTCCCCCCACCATAAAAACAACAAAGAACGCCTCAAGCTTTCTTAAGGGCTATGATTTCTTTCACTCCGCAGCAGGGAAAAAAAAAAATGGATTCCACTGCCCTGTGTACAAAAACAAGGAGGACGCTCATAAGAGAATGTGGCTAGCAGCGTTCTCTGTGTTTCCTCTGCTTTCTCTCATGGGTGTAGACACCACCTTTTCTGGGTCTTCGTCATCCCCCAGCATCTCCTGGGCACCTGCTGGGACTCAGCCCCGCCCCAGCCACTGCAGAGACAGAGATGAGCCTGGTCGAGGAAATGGACTTGGTCAAGGCTGGTGTGGGACCACATGCCAAGTCCCTGACTCCCAGTCAGACCCCCAAAACCCAATTTGTGGTGATCGGATGAGAAAATCTTGCCCATGCTCTAGCCCTCTTCTTCAAGGTCAAAACTGCCTTCTGGTGGACTGAGGATAGGTGACTTTGTTTCCCTCTACGTCCAGCCAGGGCTGGAGGAAGCTTGGAGTCAGCAGGCCCCTTCCCAGAAGACACCACATCCACACCTGTCACTGCCCACAGTGGACTGGACCCTCGGCCTCACGTTTCCCAGCGGTAAAACCCAGTAGATGTCCCAACCCTCCCAGCTCCCGTAAGCCCAGCCCTTTCATTTCTTTCTTTTTCTTTCTTTCCTTCCTTCCTTTCCTTTCTTTCTCTCTTTCTTTCTGCTACAAGTAAACTTTATTTGATGTAAATGTAATACCACATTTTCAAGTTTCACAATGAGTATTTGACATAAATAATCATTTAAATTAGGAATATAAGTATGCACGGTCACTTGAGCTCATTTGCAGTTCAGGGGTTGGTCCAAGCTTTGTCTGAAAGTCTTTCTTTCCTTTCCGAAAGAGTAGCCCTTCCCTTTGCCTAGTAAGAAACACTGTCAATGGGAGTTGGAAGAAGTTCATAATCCACCTTGGAATTCCAGCTGATCTGTGAGAGGACAGCTTTCTGTATTCTAGAAAAATAATATTCTCTTTCAGTTCATTCATTTTTCCCCATGGAAGATATCGGCACTCTCCTCATCTACTGTCTGCCTCCTTAGCTGCTGCTTATTACATAGGATCTTTTTTTAAAAATATAATATCTGCAAAGAGATCTCTTCTGTCCCCTTACCTGCCCCTCATGTCTACCATTTTGTGGAGAGGGTAGGGTGGTGGGAGCCAGGGGCCAGAACTGCTTAGGCACACATTTGATTTCAGGTACAGAGAACACAGATTCTCTGAAAGGAACCCCATGGGGGTCGGGAGCATTCTCCAAAAGTGGTCCGGGTGACCTTCAGTTCACACAATTCGGTTTAATACAGCGCTGCTCCATGAGGATGAACACGTGAATGCCCCGTTTCCAGAAGCAGCACCACCTTTCATGGAAAAACTATGACTGCCTCGCTTCTTCCACATAACACACGGTTATGGACCAGCCGTGGGCCCACTGCACCCTTGGATAAAATGAGAGTCAAAACCACACCAATAATCACGTGGATTCCAACGCAGTCAGGCCCCACTTGTGCTTCATTCAGGTAAAAATCCCCGCAGAAGGTACCCCCGTGCTCAGTAGTGTTAGCACGGGGACAAGCTGTCCTCAGACGGAGCACCTCTCCATCCTGAGATCTGCTCCTGAGCTGCGCCACGGCAATAAGGGAGAGAGCACCCGGGCGGCAGCCAACGTATTCATTTTTTTCAAATAGAGAGAGGCGCCATGGAGACACGCATTTCATATCCACTGAGTGAGGAGGCCCTCCATGGGGCACCTCCACCATGGTGAGTTCCTCTAGGGCAAGGACCCTGTCATGCCCATTTCTGGATCCCTCAGTCTAGCCCAGGGTCTGGCACAAGGATGACCAGTGCATGAAGGATGACCTTCAGGACCCTCCCAGGAAATAAATCGGAGTTTGATCTGGTTTTCTACCAGCAGCTCCTTCTCTGTTGTCCACTACAGCCCAATGGGAGGCTGGAGGGGAGAGCTCCGAGCACAGCTGGGAGGCTGGCCAGACCTGAGTCTGAATCTCTGTTTTGAGACTCTTTGTCCAAGTTCTGCTATTTGTGTGCTGTGTGACCCCTGGTGGGTTGTGTGGCCTCTCTGAGCCCCACTATCCTCATAAGCAAAAGGGTGGGGGAGTGCCTCTTCTTGGGAGCGTTATGACGATGAGATGTCATGCCTAGGACTGAGCTGGCCCTTTAGCAAAACAGTGGCAAGCCCCAGGAATGCTGATGATGTTGGCCCTTCCTCTGCCTTCATTCATACTAAGAAACTCTCCCAGGCAAGTGGCTTTCTAAGAGCTAAGTCATCACCGGTGTGCTGGGTACCCAAGGCCACAGTCTCAAAAGGCTTTCCAGCAGCTCAGCTTTCTCCCTCCTTCCCCTCCCACTGGCCTTTTCCCTCTGATTCCCCCAGGCACTGGTCATGGACTATGGCCACACCCAGACGGTAGCTGTTCGTGGGACCTGCCAGTGGAGGCATGGTGAGCAAATACTTCAGTGTCCCCATTTTACAGATGGGGAAACCGAAGCTTGGAGAAAGGAAGTAAGTGGCTAGCCTGGGATAACATACTCACACCCATTCACTGCAAGGGAAGGACCGAGATGGCCCCATCTCTAGAGCTTCCCACCATGCCTGCAGTCTAATATGGGTCCACAGTGACATTTAACTTCAAACACGCATCCATGCCACAGAGCCCCACGGGGACAGGGCAACCAGCTGTCAAAGCACAACCCCAGAGTCTCAAACCCAGGATGTGCCCAGTGTGCTCCCACTGCAGATAGTAGAGCTGAAGGCCAAGGCGCCCAATGTGGGGCTCCTCAACATCAGAGCTCTACCTGCTGCCCAATCTCACCGCAGGTTTCACGCTGAGCCTCACGGTCAGGCAGAGATCAATCTTTAAGTGGCTCCCACTGGGTAGTGAATTTCCTCTTCTGGTTTTCAATGAAAATTCAAGAGGGGCAGTATGGCCTAGTGGGCAGACCCAGGTATATGAGTCAGCTGTGCCACCCACATGTCATGGCTTCATCCCCACTGTCTTCCTTGGTTTCCCCATTTATATGATGAAGGGGTTGGAGGAGATGATCTACTGGGATCCCTGGTCTTGGATTGTTAAAGATTGACTTGACCTCAGGTCACCCAAGAATCCATTTCTGGGCCAGTCCGCTGCACAGAGAGGGCAATGCCAGCCTCCTCTGCCACTTTCCAAGTCCCTTTAAAGGAGAACGGGGCTGCCTTGCTCTGAGGTCTCTGATGTCCATGGCCAATGCTGCTTCTTCACATCCACTAACTGCTTGAAAGCGCTGCATCCAGCACTGCATTAAAAATTAATTACACATGCTATCTTATTGCCAGTGCATAATGTAATGAGCACCAGCTGTGCTAAACAGCCAAACTCCTTTTTAAGACAGCTATAAAAAAAAAAAAGGAAAAAAAGAAAGAAAGAAAGAAACTGCACTTCCAAATGCCTCTCCTGTCAGAGCAGAAAAACAGCAACATCTTGTATGGATTTGAGCAGAATTCTTTGATTTAGCTCTGCCTTCAGAACGTCTGAAGGGCCAACTCAGAGAGTGAAATGGAATCTGGCGAGGCTGCAGCAATCTCCACTCAGGGATTTGCTGGGGCCTCTTTTATCTAAGGACGGTCATGCTGGTAGGTGCCCCACCCCCAACAGAGCCACAGTGCAGCCCTTCTGTTGTCCCCAACTCCTCAGCTCCTCTGGCCGTTGCTGATGCTGTAGGAAATGTCGCTTTCCAGCTATGTGGGATAGGGGACTTTCTGGCATCCACCAAGCCCTGCCACCCTTGGCTACCTCCAGCACTCTGAGAATCAGCTTCCCCCACCCTGGGGGCCTTGCAGCTCTCCATGGATTCTCCTGGCACTTCCTCCGGTCACAGAAAGAGGCATTTGGGTTTTCAAGGCAGGCGGGCATGGACAGCCTCTGCAGCAGTGTGACCTCAAGAAGCAGGCAGGTGCTAGGGTGGAATCAATGGCACTTGCATGCAGGAAGAGCAACAGCACTGTAAATGCTGGTTTGCGGATGCTGGGACCACCAGCCCTTGGGCAATGTAGACATTGCAAGGCATACAGATGACTCTCTAAATTTTTAATAACTCCCCTGAAAGCCCTTTTCCTACATCGAGCCAGCCCCCATCAACCCTGGGACCTGTCTGGTTAGCCCTGAAGGATCCTAACAACAAACATTACTTTGCAAAGGGAATCCCATGAGCACGTTTTCCAACCTTCCCATGACGGAGCTCTGCTGTCCACACACACTCACTCACACGGTTCTTTTCGTCTTCACCCCCATACTCACCCCTCCCTCCAGTCTCAGTGGCCGATCTAACGCCCTCCTGGAGTGCCTCTGGCACCCCCTGCACCAGAATCAAGGCGGCACATCAGAAGGGGCCTGGTGAGATTACCATTTCTGTCTGCATCACCGTTTGGCTTCCCATGGATCCTCCGGTGTTAATCAAACCCAGTCCAGAATGAAACTACAGCTTGCTTCTTGTTCTGGTATGAAATGTGCAAAGCACAGACCATATCATTAACATAAAACTTCCAGAAATAAGGCCACTTTCCAGGCAGACTGTATTAATTGCATCAGGCTTCCACAGCTAGGGTGGTCTAATCCACGGCGCCCCATTGGACGGCTCTGGTTATAAAACCAACACAAAATGAACACTGGGATATAATTGAAGGAGGAGAAAAGGATAGATTCTATGGTTAAACCCTACTATTTACTTACAGGTATTCTTTTATCTTTATTGTCCCTTTAACCCATGCCAAGAAACCCCAGACTAGTTAAATAACACAGCAAGCACAATTTCAGTAGAAAAGTAAATTGAATTTAACTTTACAAGATTGCCCTGTGATTTCAGCATATACTAATGACTGCAACTGACTCCCTCTATTAAAGCCAAACACTTCCACTTCCCTGAGCTGGGATCCTGTGTGTTCTTGCGTGAGACCTTGAACTTCACCAAGTACACGTATTAATCACTGTGGCTGATGACCATTTGCAGCTTTTAAATATGCAATGAAGTGTCTCAGTTCCTATTCCACCTCCCAAAGCTGGTACAAGAGCTGAGCCAGCCAAGAGGCTAAATACTTTTAAGAATGGAAAGCGAGGATCCAGCTTGCAGCGAGACCTGACGGAGTCTCAATGTTGTGAAACCCATTCGGCTCGTGCATGGACTCTAACTTCGACAGAGCTCACTCGGCACATGGCGTTGTTCTCAGCACCTGGCCCGTATGATCTCACACAATCCCCAGAACGACCCTTCAGAGCCTGTCCTATCCGTAGCTCCATTTTATAGATGGGGAAGCTGAGGAATGGAAAGGGGAAATGACTACCCGGGGCAGAACAGCCTTCACCCCCAAGCAATCTCATACGCTTGACGACCGCCTTCCAATTGTGGAAGCCTCAGAACAGGGAAGGGTCCCAGTATGCGGGGCACAAAGCCCAAGAGTGTCCAAACCATTCTCTGAATGCCCCACGCCCTGCCCTGGGAACCTAGCTAGCCCCATGCTCACTCCATCCACAGCAGCTCCACGCTGACCTGTCTCAGAAACTAACACGAGCCTCATTTTCAAATGTTGCATACATACACATATACATACAAAGATGTATTTTTACAGAAGGGGAAACTGAGGCAATGACTTCTTTAGGGCCTCCGGCCAGCTGAAGCAAAGACCAGGACCATAGTCTGAGGCTCTTGACCCCACAGCCACTGTGCCAAATCCTCTATGTGAAATTTCTCAGGGAAGAAATTTCAGTTCCCAGGAATGCCTAGACTCAAAGCCCCACAATCCTTCAGAAGGGTCAAAAAGAGTCAGGATCCCCGAGTCCCTTCTCCGCAGTGCGACCGTTGGAAGGAGGTCTAGGCTTGGGGTCTCGGGAGGCAGGACCACCTGGGATGCTGCCAGCCCAGGGTGTGCACAAACACACATACCTGTGTGGTATTCTCCCCCCGGTTAAATCACATCCTTCTATAAATAACTGCGGATGCAGTAACAGGCACGCAATTAACCCGTGTGAAACACGTTTACACTGGGGTTCTCCGTATTAATTTGAAGAGATGGGTTCAGTGCATCCTGATCTGAAAAGGGACAAAACCAAGTAAGGACGGCAGGCCCATTCCATCTTTACAAAGGCCTGCTTCTTCCTAACGGGCTACTGGGAACTTAATGACTCCATTCCAACTACTAATTAAACAGGCACTAAAAACACTTAAGCAAACAGCCCAGTGCCAAGGACACAAACCACAAAGGGACAAAAAAAACACCAGAATAGGATAGTTTCAGGTATTGAAACTGATCGGGAAACATGGTAGTGCAAGCTGGTGCGGGCCAATGAACTGGGACCGAATGAAAACAGACAACTGTACTGGACATGGTGGTAGAGGGCAGGATGTAAGAGCAGGCCCCTTAGAAGGGTCTCCTGGAGCAGTCCTAGGGGCTCAGCTTCCTGCAGTCCCAACCCCAGGAACAGGACACTGCCCTGCCCCACACCCCTCCCAGAGCACTGCAATCAAGCATTGGTTGCTCACAGGCTCTGAGTCCTGGCAGCTCTCAAGGCCTAAAATCTAAAAAGGCCTTTAATGCCAGATGAAGAGCCAAAGCCAAAGATGCGGCAGGTGCTGGATGGACAGCCTGGGATCAAATCCCACCTCCGCCACTCCCTCCCTCCCTGCTCCTCTTTCCCCTTCTGCAGGTCCCCATTCTCTGCCCTCCACACCACTAGACTGCAAGCTACAAGAGGGCAGGGACCCGCCTGCCGACTCTTCCTGTGTGTGCACAGTGCTACAAACTAGGGGCCTTCCAAATGGCTTCAAGCTAAAGAATGAATAAATGGATGGATGGATGCATGGATGGATGCATGGATGGATGGATGGATGGATGCATGGATGGATGGATGCATGGATGGATGCATGGATGGATGGATGGATGGATGCATGGATGGATGGATGCATGGATGCATGGATGGATGGATGCATGGATGGATGCATGGATGGATGCATGGATGGATGCATGGATGTGAGCTGTGAGAACTCAACGTCTCTGAACATTTTCTCATCTGCAAAGTGAGGAGAGTGAAGTATTAGGGTTGCTGTGAGGGTTAAATCCAAGAAGGCACACAAATGCCCAGCACAATGCAGCACACAGCAGGCCCTCCGTAAACAGTCCTCATAAGGATCCTAGTGGCATGTATGAGGACTTGCTGATGGCAGAGTCCCCCAGAGCCAAGGCAGTGGAAAGCTCATTCGACCTCCCGTGGATGTCAGCAGAGGCAGTGTGGCTCCACAGGAAGAGGGGCGGCCTTTCAGGAGGCATCCAAGGACAAATCCCCGTTCTGCCACCCCGGCCAGCCACTCTCCCTCCCCGAGCCTTTGCTTCTCCATCTGCAAAATGGGGATGGTAACAGCTCCTGCTCAGCACCATACAAAGATGCTAAGCGGGCCTGGCCACATGAGGGAAGGGCTCAGTCCTCTAGCTGAGTCTCATCTACTTCAGCAACTTCTAAGTAGGGCCAACAGAGGGTTAAGCAAAGCCCTGGGTGAGCCTCTGGCGAGATCAGATTTCTGTACCACAGAACTCGACCGCGTCCAGTAATAAACACTCAGGCTGATCTTTGATAGCACGGCCCCCCCAGTGGCTGCAGGGGCTGCAGCGCTAATGACAGGAAGCCAAGAGAGCAGGGCAACCACCCAGACAGAGCAGGCAAGCAAGCAGGGCCTTCCACAGACTCACAGAACAGATCTACTGAGCCAGGACAGGAGCCCCGAGCACCTGGGGACCAGCACAGCCCAGAGAAGGGAGCCGGCGTCTTTGCAAGTGGTTCCGACTCCTTCCCAGGAGATGTTGGGTTTTGCTTTGTGCGTTTAAGGCACAAGTCCAGTAAGAAACCAGAACTCCCTCTTGGAAGCCAGATCCTATGATGTCACCACCTGTCACAGCAGGGAGGGTATACTAAAGGCTCCAGGCCACCCTACAAGGGAGCTCTGGAGCCCAGGGAGCTCTGAACCTTGGAGCAGGGGCTGCCTGTGGCCTTTTACAGAGTTGTGGCCATGGCCTTTTGCAGAGCTGTGGCTCCAACAGGGACCGTCCCTGGGGACAGCTTCAATTAAAAACAAAACCTGCCCAATAAAAATAGTCTTCCTTTCACAACTCAAGTCAAGAGAAAGCCTGCAACATGCCTAGTGACAAAGCAGGGACCAATCAAATCTGCCCCGGCTCTGCACCCCCCCCTCCTTTCCTGCCCTGCCACAGAAACCAGGCCACGGCCGCTCACCACATGTATCTGTGTCAGCATCCTGGCTTACGTGGCCACAGTGCTTTCACACCAGGCCCTACCGAGATGCTGGGGGGATAGACTCGTGAGAGGGCCCTCTGCCCTTGAATTCCCGGGGACTCCAAGGATTCCCAGAGACCCTAGGCAGAACGAGATCTTGGGTTCCACTTGGGGAGAGGCAGGGCATGTAGAGGAGGCCAGTGTGTGTAGCCACACTGCTCCATCTGCCCATCTGTAGAATGGGCAGCCACACCGCCCTCCCAGGAGAGCGGGATGAGTCGGCACAAACAGCTGTGTCTGGGTCTGGCCCAGAGCCGGATGCACAGCAGGTACTCAGCCCCCACCCCCACCCCTCACACACGCCACAGTGTTTCACTCCCTCTCGTGGCCGGCCGCAGCTTTTTAAGAGGCTCCTTTTGAGCCACTTTTTTTCTTTTTCAAAGCTAATGGGCAACACATTCTCCCAAAGAGAAACTCAGCATTTTGGAAGGCTCCAGCAATGTACACAGACAACCAAGGACTCTTCCCCTAGCCTTGTCTTGGCGGGGCAGGGGGTTGGCTGGGGTGGGGGAAGGGGTGGCAGTGGCAAGGGCAGAAGAAAATATCAGATGTTAAGTGTTATCCAATTAAGCTGCAGCTAAACAACCCAAAGAAGCAGGATTGGGAGGCTGGGGAATGCATTCTGGGAGCAAGACTCTCAGAATGGGTGGGGGCACCATGGGGGACTCCTGACCAAGGGGCACCGGGCCCTGGCTCATAGTTCAGCGAACATTCCTTACCACTTCCCCTGGCACCCCAAAAAACCTTCTGGTTGGGAGCTGCCCTTCCTCCCTGGGTCCCCACCTTGCTCCAGCGCTGCCCATGGCACAACCCGCCATCCCGGGGGCCCACCCCCCACCGCGGCGTCGTCTGTTACCTGACAACTGACACTGGCATCCAAAGGGAGCCTCCGTCTGACCCTCACCCTGAGTCCCGTCACCCGAGACCGGGCGCGCGCTGCAGCACGGCAGGGGGAGGCAGGGCGGGAGAGCGCCCAGGGCACGCAGAGGTGAAGTGATCACGGATGAGTGAGGGTGGGAGGAGGCAGCTATGGGGGCCACCGCTGGCAGCTGGGCAGGCCTGCACGGCCCTGGAGAAAAAACAATAGAAAAGACTGGTCAGTCGGGCCCTGGACTGTGTGAGAGGCACAGGGTGGGACGGGGCTCGGGGCGTGGGGCTTGGCTCAGGCCACCCTTCGGGGGTGGGAGGCCCCCGGGGTGCCAGGCCCTGCAGGGAAGGCAATCGGGACACAGACGAGGGAATGGGCTCGAGGAGGTTGGCAGGGGGCACTGGGGAGGGCCCTGTTTCCACAGCTGCCAGGCTGGGCTGTCGGGGAGGCAGGACTCCGCCTCTGAGGGCCTAGTGCAGGGGGCTGGGTGAATGGGGGCTGTCAGGGCCCCACTCTCAGGAAGGACCCCCCACGTGGGGGCCTCTGGAGCAATCAAACAGGTTCCATTTGGGGATTTGTTTCCAAAACTTCGGGCTACCCCTCCCTGGAAGAGCTGGGAAGCACAGAGCCTCCCGTTTGCTATAGCAGGATGTGCTGTTGGTACAGGCCCGGGACACCTCAGGTCCGTCTCCAGGTGTCTGGGCACTGTTAGCCTCCTGCGTGGCAGACCACCAGCTGGGGGCTGTCTCCAGCCCCAAGCACTGAGCGTGCTGCATCCAAGCCCCAATGCCCTTCAGAAGGTTCACACCCCCCACCACATCCCAAGAAAACCCTGGCGCTGCTCACCCCCTCCTAATGTCTCAGCCTGGCTTGGGAGGCCTCCCGCCATGTGACAGCAAGGACACAGGGCCAGGGCCAACCCCGCCTCTGCCCAGCCCCACAGCTCGCTCAGCTCCGCGGCAAGGCCTGCGTTTGATTTAGCCGTTTATCTTAAATGGCTAAGAGACCACCAGGGCAAAACATTTGTGTGAAGCCCTTGCCAAAACCACAAGTGAAGAAGCCCAAATTCCCTGGGTAAATAATTGAGCACGGAAGCATCAGAAAGACAAAAAGGAAACGTCAACAAGAGGATGGGCAGCTGGGCCCAGCCGGCTTTGCCAGGGAGGCCCAGCACAGGTCTGCATGGGTGGGAGTCTGCCCACTCCAGGGCCCCCACGTGGATTCCCCCATCGCAAGGAGGGCCACGGGACCCTGCAAGCCACCATGAGCCAGGAGCCTGTCAGCCTTCATTGGACTGAACTTCCTAACACACTGACGGGGGCTGTGGCTTAGAATACCCATTACACAGACCAGGAAACTGATGGTGTGACTGCAGAAAACTGCAGGCATCAGCAGCCCCATCCAAACCCCAGCTGTCTGGCCCCAGAACCAGGGTTCTTTCTCTGTAGCCCTGGTTTCTCTAAAACATGGGTTATCCAGGATCAAGGCATCGGGGCATTTAAGAAGACCCCCTGCTTAGGGACTGCAAGCTGTCAGTGTCCTCTCAAGAGGTCAAAGTTAACACTAACACTGCTCGGACCCCTCTGAGCCAACCAAGACTTCATACTAGGTTAGGCCTAGGGCCCAGGGTATTTCTGAGCTGGGGATAGCCTTGGAAGGATGTGGCTGAGGAACCAGTAAACAGTTTCAGCCTCAGATGCTGATGGGAAAGCCATGCTAGATTTAGTGACGTCCCTCAAGGAAGGTCAGGACCTGCCTCCTCCTGGAAGCCTGCCCTAGCCTGAACCTCCCAGCACTGGACACTGCGTTTGATCCTGTCCACACAGGGTCTCAAATCCCTATGCAGGCCTTCCCTGCAGACCACCGAGGGCTCTGGGTCATCCATCGTCATGACAGCCACCTCACTCAGCAGAGATCCACATTCCACTGGGGGAAAACTGAGGCTCAGGGAGATCTGAGACTGGAACCCAGTTGTGTCCCCAAAGCCCGCAATGCTCTGCTTCCCTCTAGGGCTGCAACTGGGTAAGTGACCGTGGGTCCTGGGATCTCTAGAGCAAGGGCCACGTAGTGGGCGGAAGTCTGAGATCCCTGGGCTCAATCCAGCCATTGGAAGTTGCAAAGGCCAAACCCAGGCTCCGGTCCCTGGGTTCTGGGTGAGGCCACGACACAGCCAGCACCATTTATCATGACTGAGAAACCAGCAGAAGCACCTCGAGGCCTGGTAAGGGATGTCCCAGGTGCTGAGGAGCTGACTCTGTCTCCATGATGGGAGGAACAGTTGCAGAGCAGGTAAAAACAGGCATCTGGCCATGCCCTTCTCCTGGAAACATGCAAGGTGGGGCTCAGGCCAGGGTCTGTAAAGGCGATGTCACACACCACGTTTTGCTCCCTGCATAGGGATCAGAGGCTAGGCCGCCCTGGACAGCTTTCCCCAGAGCCTCACTAGGAATTCTGACCTTGTTGAAGTCCACCTGCTCCAGGGGCCAGCTCAACTGAGGCAGGGAAGCGGGGCAGCCGGAAGAGAGGCTTCTAATCCCAAGTTCTGCAGGGCCTCTCTGGGGCTCCCAGAGCACCTTCTACCCTGGGAGAGGTTTCCCCATGGGGCAGCTTAAACCCAGAGCCCTTCCCAAAGGTGCAACTCAAGAAATCTGAAGCTGCTGCAAAAGCCCAAAGTGATGAAAGGAGCCACATACTGCATAATTCCATGGATATGTAATGTGCAGAAGAGGCGAATCCATGGACGCAGAGAGCAGTGGTTGCCAGGGGCTGGGGGGAGCCGGTAGGGGTGGGAGGGGTGGCTAATGGGTATGGAGTTTCTTCGGGGGGTGATGGAAATGCTCGGGACTTAGTCAGGAGTGACGGCTGCACGACATTGTGAACAGATTCAAAACCACTGATTGTACACTTTAAAATGGTCAATTTTACATCCTGTGAATCTTAACTTAAAAAAAAAAAAAAAAACAGCCTCAATACCTGTCCCAGGCTACCTCCCAGCCCCCACCCTTCCTCAGAGGAAGGCTATTTGCCTTTAAAAGCGTAGCTGGGAAATCCAGAAAGCACTTAAGGAGCCCTTGAGACCTGGGGACAGGGTATGCACCCACACACGCACAGAGGAAGCCACCAGCGCTCCCAGGCCTCACAGCCAAAGGACCATATTCAAATTCCTCCTCGGCAGTCTCCTGGCCTCGTGACCGAAGGTGAGTCACTTTCTCAGAGCCTCAGCTCCCTCAATTTTAAAGGAAGAGTCAGGTCAGCCCTGAGCTAGAGCCAGGGATCCAGGAAACACTCACCAAATAGTCACTATCATTCTCTTACTTTTCATTCTGAAACTTTCCCCACTCCCTACGGTCCTTTCCAAGGCATCATCACTGCTCAGCAAAGAAAGCAAGAGGATGTGCTCTGAACACAGCAAATCACCCTACAAAGACCTGCAAGACACTCCTAAAAAAACGCTTTCTTTGGAGGTCTATGCACAAAAAAAAAAAGTCTAAATATAAGGCCCCTAAAATCCCGCTTCTTAGGCTCCAAAACAGGGCAATGATAAATAAGCTCATTCTTGATGCCTTCACGGGTTTAAGCATTCCACAGGGGTCTGTCACCCGTCTCTCTTCTAGAGGGACTTTGCAGATGCTCCGGCTCTGTTCCTCACACATGCGCACTCACCCAGCGAACACGCCCACCGCCAAGGAGCGTGGAGACACAAAAAAGCCTGGAAAAGCCCCAGCCCTGTTTTGGGGGGAATTCGAGCCTTTCCCACCCCTGAAGCCTCTGGGGCGTCCCCTCCCAAATGGGAGGATTACAGATTCCATGTTCAGAGCTAGAGAGAGGTGGTCTGGAATACACTGTGCAGGAGACGTGTATTTTTCTCCCTACTGGTGCCTTTCAGTTGATACATTTTTTTTAAGCTGAGAACTCCTACCGATAGTGCAGAAATGAGTCATAGATCAAGGAAGGAGACAGCCAGGGAGGCAGCGCGCGTGAGTGAGGGACACTGGCAAGGGAACCTGACAGTCCCCGCGCCCCCTCCCCCCATGCCAAGACATTAATTCTCACAAGTCGGAGAAAATTACTATGCATGAATGCAAAAAGCATGATCAGGAGTAATTAACATGGCTTCATATGCAAATTTTATTAATGCAGAAGTACAAAGTCATTATGCAAATGAAACTTACGTCAACTCTCTTGACAAATATTCATCTCTGAGGCTCAAGTTTCTCCCTTTTTATTTATTTATTTATTTATTTTTCTCTCCCCCCCCCCCCCTTTTTCTTGGGGTTTTTTTTTTTTTTTTTTTTTGGTTGGGGGAAGGACAGCGGGGGGAAGGAGGTGGCGCTGGTGGACGCTACAGCGGTGGCAGCAGCAAGCCACAAGGACTGTTTGACAAGTTTGCAAAGTTGTTTTCCAACCAGAGAAATTTATTCTTGCATTGTTGATTTTTTTTTTCTTTTTTTGGTTGTTGGCAGGTACAAGACAGCTCATAGGAGAAGGGGGAAAAAATTAAAAAAATAAAAAAAAGCTCTGGGCAGCAGGCAGCCAATCAAAACGCCAGAGCCTGTAATGAGGGCGATTGATGGCTGTTTGGCTTTTACTGCAGGGTAATGAACTAGAATTCAGTCTGAGGAGGGGGAAAAATATGAATATTCATGAGACTGTGCTCCTGCCTTTGATGATTAAAGAAATTTTTAATATTCAAATAAGCGCTTGCCAAGTGATTAACAAAGAACAAGCACGCAGAAATATGGAAATGGGAGCCGGGAAAGATTTGAGAGGCAAACGCACTGTGCAGGAAAGGCAGCGCCAAATTTCATAAACAAGATAGGCAGATAACCCAATTCACACGCGGGCAAATAAAAATATTTCTTTCTGATCACTTAAATATTTTGCCAGCTACTTTGTCTTAAGGATGATAGAAAAAAATGCTATGTATTAAGAGGGTGGGGGGGAAAGAAATAACATGAAGTCGAATGTCTGGCTCGCATTTCAAAATCATTATCCTGATCCCAGCTCATCTTCTCCCACCCCAACGGGAAATTAGGATTCTTTTTCCGGTTTGCTACAGAGGGAAGATGGAGGAGAAGCCAGCACAGACTTGAAAACCCCAATGCGTGAGATTCAGGCCTGCCTGTTCTGGGTAGGCACAGGCATGAACTGTGGTCATCTGGCACTTCTAGGCTGGTCCAGAGGGAACCTTGATGTCTAGAGGAGAAGGGATGTGACACTGGAGAGCTCAGGCCTCCTGGAGGCTCAGGCCCTGGTCTAAACACAAGGAGAAGATGGTCTTCGGGAGAGCAGGGGCACCTCTTGAGAAGCTGAAAGGGTGCAGAACTTCAGCACAGGGCCTGGCCCGGGGATCTTCAGGGCTGTAAGGAAAAGCCCCTCCACCCATCCCAACGGCTCCAAGAGCTGTCTGCTAAGACTGCAAGCTCATATTTTAACAGCTCCACCATGGGTTCACATTGAAGCACATAATAACAGTATTAGCTGGTAAAATGATACTGCAGTTAAAATACATCTAATTAGCAGCCCATGACATCCATTTTGGCAGTTTCCTATTTGAAAGAAGTGGAGTGCTACCTTAAATGAGACAGGTACTGGGTGTTCACCTGACAAGACCGGCCTTCTCATCATTTGTCTTTCTCTCAATTCCCTTTTTTTGGGGGGGTTGTGGGGGGTGTAGAGGGGGAGTGGCTGAGACAGCAGGAATAGAGAAGAACAATTTTAGGGAGCCTTCTTCGTTTGCTCACTTTCAGAGCTACACAGGTCTTTGGGGGTGGGGGTGACTCAAAAAATAAATTCCTTCACTCCACAGGTATTATTTCATTTCTTTCTTTTTTTTTTTTTTTTTTTAGTTTTTTGTTTTGTTTTGTTTTTTGTTTTTGAGATGGAGTCTCGCTCTGTCGCCCAGGCTGGAGTGCAGCGGCACAATCTCAGCTCACTGCAAGCTCCGCCTCCCAGGTTCACGCCATTCTCCTGCCTCAGCCTCCCGAGTAGCTGGGACTACAGGCGCCGGCCACCACGCTGGCTAATGTTTTGTATTTTTAGTAGAGACGGGGTTTCACCATGTTAGCCAGGATGGTCTCGATCTCCTGACCTTGTGATCTACCCATCTCGGCCTCCCAAAGTTTTTTTTAGCTTTTAATTATGAAGGTCTAGGAACCAGCAATGACTGGAACTTGTTTTCCATTTCACTGTAAATATAGACCAACAATCATCATCATCAAAACGCAGAATGGAAAGGCAAGCATGTAGGTGAACATGCGGGTTACCATGAAAAGCTGCAAGTCTAGGTTGGGTCCCCAAGGCAGGACCAGAGAGGGACTGGGTGTGCCACACGGCGCGGCTCACTGCCCCGGAGCATTTGGGGGACCTAGAAATGCCAGGCAGGG
The DNA here is from genome assembly GCF_002776525.5 of Piliocolobus tephrosceles. NCBI lineage: Eukaryota > Metazoa > Chordata > Mammalia > Primates > Cercopithecidae > Piliocolobus > Piliocolobus tephrosceles. The sequence goes on along the minus strand of NC_045439.1, from coordinate 7,178,686 downwards.
CGACGGGGATCCCCAGGCCCCACCTCCCACTCCTGGATTCTCATTCTCCATCAGACACCACTGTTTTGTCCGGGCACCCGATGACCATTACAGATCTCTAGTTCCTTGCTGCCATGGGTTTTGGTTTGGGGGTGAACGTGTAGGTGTCCTTGGAAAGAAGAGCAACGAAAAGGGAAAATCAGGTCTCACAAGGGTTTGCACAGCTGTGTTTAAAGAGTTCCTTCGGGGTCATTACACAGAAGACATAAAAACAGTTTGAACCTACGTTTGGCCTCTATGCGGGCAGCCAGCTGAAAGACAGCAGTCCTTGCAGGTGGCTGAGGACGGTAAGAATTCAAATGCAGGTGAAAGAGCCTGTCCAGCATCCCTCATCAACCATCTAAGCCCTAACGGACCCAAAGAGGGTCACTGATGGGTGCCAGGCTGCAAGAAGTGAGGTGGGTTCGCCAGGGGCCTCCAGGAACATGAGCAACTTGCTCATCTTTGGGCTTGAGACCACTTCTACCATCAGTTCCACAAATGACCATCCAGAGATCCCCATAGGCCACCCACAACCCTGTGTGGCCACCAGGGTATCGCTCTGCACCCCCCGTGAGAAGGCTCCGCCATGAGGGAGACCAGAAGCACACCTCGGGGAGCACCCCGAGCCAGGCTGCCCCACTCTAAGCTCCTCCTCTTGGAGCACTTCCGAAATCTCGTCTCAGAAAATGGAGAGGCAGAGTATAGGGGTGATTGTGTCCCCCAACGACACTACCGAAACCTTTCTCCTCCTTCCACCAGAGATTGGAAAGGGAACATCCTCCCCGGTAGCTGCCTCTTGCAATTTAGAAGCAGGCACACTTGGGCACACCCCTTCCCCAGGTCCGAAAGCACCTGTTTCATTGACTGCCAACTCCAGTTTCCTCAAGACGCAGGCCGCTGAAATACTCCAGGGCTGCCAATCCCCTTTCTGCACCCTGACCCAAGGACTGGTGAACTTACATCACAAATTCCAGCACCAAGGCCTCTGTGAGGGAGCAGAGGACACTTCAGATGTTGCTGGGGAGGAAGGGCATCCCTCAGCCATCTTCTGTGAACCACGGAGGTGGAAGGGGCTGGCCGTTCCAGCCCCTAAGTGGGCATCTGCAGGGGGTAGGGGGGCACGGTGAGGGACACGCAGCTTGGACTCTTCTTTTGCTTGTCTCTCGGGGAAAATCCTGCAGTGCTCCTAACTACTGAAATGCAATAAACCACAACCACTTGTCCTCCAGCCAGGATGCTCATCCTTCCTTTGCTCCTATGCATCACGGCTTCAGGACACAGATACAAAAATGAATATAACTCCTCCGGGTGACCTCAGGCAGGCAGGGTCCACCAAACTGGGGCCCGCCATCCTGGAATGGGCAGACCTGAGGACAACAGAAGGTGAAGCCATGTGTCGCACTGGTTGGAAAAATGTGTGCATGCACATCTATTACCTATAAGAGAGGTTCTATATACATATACATATGCACATACACACACAAACACTCATCTATCAGCAATGTGGACATGTTAAGATGTCTTGCGTGCACCCAACCAGAGTCCATAGACGCCAAGGACAAATTGCAACTGAGAGATTCTCGAAATCTCACCAGCAACATCAGCCAGTCAATACCTAACAGAGGAATTGCCCCTTTTCCTCCCAATTTAGGTATTCTTATCAGAGATGCGGTAGCTGCTTCAACCTTCAGCAGTCTCTGCTTTCTAAGACAATTTAATTCAAGATCCTTCAGTAATTTTCTCTCCGGTTGCGTCCAGAGCCACAAACAGTATCCTACATGTCATCTGCATGAAGCATAACTCGACAAGGAGTGAGGGCAGGCTGCAAACCAAAGTAAAGTTGATAGATAAATCATTTGGATTCCAAGCATAAAGAATGCAGGATTTAGGGCTGGGACCCTGTAGCCCTTTCCCAGACAGAACTTAGGGGCCAGACTCCAATGACAAGCTTGGCCAGGCATCCCTCAGATATGTTCCTATTTCTTCATTAATTTAGAGCTGGGGGTGGGAGTGGAAATACACAGTTAAGGTAGAAGTCACATGTCACACAAGGCAAAAACCAGGAAACTCATCTTCAGATTGGGTGCCTACAGTGACTTTAAACTAAGAACATCTTTTTCTATCCCCTCAGCATCCACTGTGCCTGACCTTTGAGGAATGACCCGGAAAACACTGAATCCTGACGCGTGTTAAGAATGTCGCCCTCTATAAAACATGTTTACAAACTGGGGAGTTCAGGAAGTTGTGGTTCCAAGGTCCCACAAACTCCAGTGCTGGCTTTTGCTCAATGGCCATGCACAGACAGTGCAATGGAATGAACAGGAGGAGGAAGGCTAAGCTGCGAGAATCCCGGAGAATTAAGAATGAAAATAAACAGCATGGCCAATAAAAAGAACATAAAGAAAACGGAGTGCCCAGCAAGGAGGTTATTGGGATGACTCAAGCCCAAAGCAGCCAAAAAAGGGAGCAGAAATTTCAGGTGCAGATGGAGTCATGGATATGAGGAATGTAAGCATCATCGACCTTTTTAAGATCAGACCATAAAACTCTACCTGAGCAATAAGGGAACAGACAACCACAGGGCCAGCAGGGTTTCTTGTTTCAGATGGAACAGAAATAAACTTGGTTAGTAGAAGGTTAAAAAGAAGGAAGGAAGGAAGGAAGGAAGGAAGGAAGGAAGGAAGGAAGGAAGGAAGGAAGGAAGGAAGGGGAAAGAAAGAGAAAGAACGAAAGAAAGAAAGAAAGAAAGAAAGAAAGAAAGAAAGAAAGAAAGAAAGAAAGAAAGAGAAAGAGAGAGAGAGAGAAAGAAAGAAGGAAGGAAAGAAAGAAAGGAAGAAAGAAGGAAGGAAGGAAGGAAGAAATCAAATTGCAAAAAGGAGGACCCTGCTATAGTTTAAATGCACATTTTGTTTTGGGTTGCATTTAATAGAATTATAGGCAATTGATTTCTACTATTGTAATAAAAAAAAAAATCCAGCTCTCCCCTGGATTTTGTTGATGATTAAATCTCTTTTTTCCCTTTCATTTCTTTTCCCCTTTTCCTAATGGACTTACAGAATACTGAGGTTCAGTGCTTTGCATTACATAAGAACAAAATCTTTCTATGGCCTCTTTATGTTCCTAAGCCAAGTCTGAAATGTCACTGACTAAAAAATTGAACAGGCCTGTAATTACTTTCAACAAAGTAGTTCCTTTAACTGCATTTTCTGTAGGTAGATGGCATTTAATATACATATTGTAAGCCTTCTTTTCAGCACAGGTAACATTTGATGACAAAAATCACAAATTTTCCTCTAAGGGAGCAGTCTGACAGCCACCTCCTTACTTATTTTTTGATGTGAAATCCGTTTTCATCTCCTAACACACTAGCGGTGACGTGCAATGTGTGCACAACAAAATTTGTAAAAATTAACACTTCGCGGGATTAATTTAATAAAGATTGTTAGCACATTAACACTAGTAACATTGCTCCTTCCGATTCATCCAGCCACGCTCAAGACGCCGCTGTAACAGAGGTTTACATTCAGCTGAGGTTTATACCGCTATTTAATGTAATTAAAGAAACCGGCAGCGCAGTCCTCAATGGAAATATCATTTCTATTGCAGAGTATTCCCATTAGAAATTGGGGGAAATCAGAGCACGCTGACTTTGATTTTGTTGTAATTTTATTTTTCCTCGGCTGTCTTTGAAACAGAGCTGATGTGCTGGACCTCAGACAGAATTTACTGCAGAAACTCTGCAAAGATTCCGCGATAAGACAAGCCTCTTCTCCCTACAGGAGTGCCCAGTATTTATATGCCACTTACTTGGTTTTGAAACTGTTTTTTTATTGTTTTTTTAAAATCTACAGCCTCTGTTAGGCTGTAATTACCCAGGAAGTTCTCTGCCCAGCACCCCATCCTGAAATATACCCCAAAACAACATGGTAGATAAGAGCCCAGAGGCGGGGAGGCCTCCGGGGCCAGGCTCACACATAAGCAATCATAGTGTAGCTAGGATCCCAACGAGCTCCAGTTCCTGATCGGGGCGAGAATCTAGCTGTCATCTCAGAGGAAGAAGGCAGCAAGCATCGCTCAGGAGGCCTCAGAGACTAAACAGACACAAAACCCAAAAGAAAAAGAAAAAAAAAAAAATCTTCGCACCACATCACCAAAATGGCAGAGAAAATTAAGTCTTGGGGCTGAGACGAAGGGAACCTGACTCAGCTCCTCCGCCTCTGACAGCTGCCTCCTGCCCTTGGAGCGGCCAAGTGCAAACAAAAATGAGACCTTTCTTCTCTAAACCTGCTGTCCCTGTGCTGCAGGGGTGACCACGTCGCTTTTTTCCCCTTCCCTAAGTGCATTTTAATATCCTTATTCTACATCCTAATTTCTTTGAAAAAAAATCAGTGTCACTAAAAAAACGTCACTCTGTTTTGCAAAATCCAGCAGCTTCCTTGGCAGCGAGAAAGGCTGGCTGGCATTATCCCCTCATTTGACAAAACTACTATTTCTGGGCATGTGCTCAAAAGCAGGTAGGAAGCAAATGCTGAGAAATAAGGAAGTAAAAACAGCCAACAGATTTTTCACTACCGAGAACGCCAAGCGTAAACATGATTTATTTAGCTGTGTTTAACGTGTCTGTCCTCCACTCAACTACAAGCCCACTTGGGTTTAAGGAAAGGGTGGATAGAAAGGGACAGGAAAAGGGGAGCGGGGAGGACATCAGGGGAGAGGGAGCAGGGGCAGGCGGCGCTGAAGGGAGACTTCCTAAACGGTTCGGTTCAGAGTTTTAGGACAAGAATCCTCTACCCCAAAATACATGCGTGTGTCAAAAGAAGGCAGCACTAATCTGCTGGTTAATTAACGAGCTGCCACTAACAAAAGATGGAAGACCCAGTTCAGACAGATAGTATTTACATGGGCGTTGCGTGATCTTGTCCCCCTGCTTCCCTACCTTTTCTCGCAAACCATGTGGGCTGGGTACAGCCACAGGCGGAGGGGCCCGTCAGGTTGGGTTACGAGTCCAGCCGTGGAGAGGGGAATATCACTACCTTCCTTGCCCAGCCTTGCATGCCCACGTGGAATGTACTTAGATCTGTATTCAATTAAGAAGCACCAGACAGTTCCTGGCTCCAAGTCTGCACCATCGCAGACTCCGGGTATCTGCCGTTCCCCACTCCAGCCCCAATGCCAGTGAACAGGGGCTGGGTCAAGGCCCCCATGGAGAAAGGAGAAGACCACACTCTCCCCCCCCACCCCACAACTCCATCCCGAAGTCTTGGCCCAGCCAGGATGAACAAACCAAATACATAAAGAAAGCTTCTGCATTTCCTAACTAACAAGGCTAATCCAGAGGTTTTGGGCCCTGCCAGAGGTTATTTTATTAAAAATCTAATTCAAGTCATCCAGCTTTAGCTGGGAAAAAGAAACCAGGCCTCTTCCAAAGAAAAGCAACAACCAAAAAGTAAAATGGAGTCCCAACAGGACACTTAGGCCCTCTGGCTTCCCTAGTGAAGGTACCATTTCATAGCAGCTAGCTATGCGCTCCATGGGGATGAGTACCAATTTTTGTTAGCTCTGAGAGGCAGTGAGAATTTCCTCACCGGTCCACTTTGAGTTCCTTCCTCACTGGCACCTAGCAAGACTGTGCATTTAAAGACTGCTTGCTGTATGCATTCCTCCCCAATCCAAGTCCGTATGTTCCCTGTCCAGCTCCTCTCCTTCTGGGGCCTGGGACCAAATATCAGGAAAAACACCTTTTCTGGGGTATTCGGGTTAAGGGCAACAGTGACACTACTCAGTGACAAGATTCTGAATCACGTGACAATCCCAACAATAACAAGGAGCTGGGGTGGGGGAACAGTCCTCTAAAATGAATAGGGAGGGGGGGAGTTTCCTATTGGTATTCAGTTACTAAATTGAAAACCCAAGCACCCCCCTCCCCACATAAACCTCCTCCCAAAGCCCCTAATTCTTCCTTCTTGCAGTAAAAACTTACACCCTCTACAAGTAGCTATTTGATTCCTTTCCCTTTTGCAAATCAGTCACCCTGCCCCCATGGACTGAACAATAACAGTTCTCCATTTTTATGATGTCTTTGAAATCAGCAATTGCTTCACTCCTACAAAATCCTAAAATGTACAAAAATCCTAAAATGTACGGGTTTGTTTTCATATCTGAACAGGGACAGGGAAGTAAACAATTGGCTAGCCCCATTTTATAGATGAAGAAACTAACAGATGAACTGGTTTGCCCTGGGCTGTTTAGGAAGTAAATGTATTTGAGACTACCCGACACCACAGGCCAACCTCTAGATTCTGCTGCTTTAACAGTGAGACGGCCCCTGACGCTCCATCAACAACAAATATTATTGAACCTCTAAGCAGGACTCAGGTGCCACTCTGGAAGCCATCCTTGTAGGAAATCCTATACGAAAATCTAGATTTCTCAGAGCAATAAAATTGAAGATGCTTAACACAGCACCTCCGAAGGAGGCTTCTCCAGGATCCCTTTGGCTACCAATTGCACTGGTATTTCAACATGATCCAGCTGACAGAACCCCCGATTTCCAGGCAAATCTCCCACACATTGCTCCTAAAAAAAAAAAAAGAAAAAAAAAGCAAGGCAAGTACCCTACAGACACATGGCAGGGCTCGGAACCACACACCGCAGGGCAGCCCACCCTGCCACTCAGGCGCAGAAAGTGTGTGCCCTGCAAAGACGCCAGAGCACCCTGGGGGCTACCAGTTTTCCTCGAGGAAGATCCTGAACAAGAGCCTTCCAACACACTGTCCAAGCCTTAGCCCAAACCTAGAGGGAGAAATCACGCATAATTCTGATCACTGTTGAGCCGTCAAAATAAAGAAAAGGAAAATGAAAAGTCAGCCTCCCCGTCAGTGTACCAGCCAATACTTCAGCCAACCACAGGTTACCTGTCTTTCAAGCAAAACATGAACAATTACCCGCCCCTCCCAACATACACACCCCTGGTCTCCAAAAATCCTAAAATGTACATCCCTTTAAATGAACTGCAGAGACCTAGGATGGGGCCCCTCAAACACACACACAAAATTAGCGTTTCATCTTTCTTTCTGTAAAGGAATCCGGTAACATAAATACTAATCAAACACGAGAATCTGCCAGTTCGTTTTGGACCATTATGAGTGCTGGATTGTGATCTTTACCCGTATTTACAGATATTCAAAGGCGGATTCTATCTTGTTAGAACTGTTATAAATGGACGTCTGAGAAATCAGCGAGCAAGTTCAGACAGATACGAAAACCTCCCTGTCCAGGACTGGCAGTAGCTTTGAGCTCCCAAGTGTTGAATTTGTTACCTTTTCCGGAGGCCTTTCAAAAAATAAATTGACAAATGCCTTCAGATTCCTCCACCAGAAAAGCTGGCTGCTCAAAGTTCGGGTTAGCTAAATCTGAGATTTTAAAATCAACTCTTACTCAAAACGCCATGATGGTGCCGTTTACACAATACTTTAGCCTTGAGAGCACAGCAAGTGTAATATACTGTTTCATATTATAAGTATATATGTATATGCATATTTTTAAAACTACCTTGACTCTTATTATAGCAAATCTATTCTGCCTGGTTCAGATTTATTTCTGAAAAATGGAAAATAGAGATGTGGCACCAATCCTAGCCTGGAAAAGCTGTCACAGTGAAGGTAAACTTTTAATCGGCTACAGGCGAACAGCAGACAATTTTATTTCCAGAGTAACAACTTTGGGAAAATGTTTGAACATTTTCTTAAGAGCATTGTGGTGGACAGGCTGGGCGTCCAACCACTGCTTTTCTGGACCTGTAAGGGCCCGATGAAGTGCTTTAAACAATTGGAGGTCAATTTTTAAGACACAAAACTAGAGACTCCTAGCAAGGTGACGATTTGCATACAAATACTTGTCGGAAGGGGTTATCCTAAGAGAAGTCAGGCAGGAAGGAGGACTGACATTAAGTCCCTGTGATTCCAGGAGCTTCCGCGTCCCACTCTAGTGGAGGGTTCCATTCCCACACAACTGGGAAAACACTTTTGTCCTTGAGAAAAGCGGGTTTACTCTCCTCCCACTCGGGAAGAAAATAAGGTCCCCACCAAATCCCCACTTTGAGATGGGGCTGTTGCCCCTGAATGATCACATTTTTGTGCCAGGGAACTCCCGGGGGCTCCTTCCGTCCCGGCCTCACCTGGATCCCGGGAACCGCCCGCTCTGTCCCGCCAAGGTGGGCTGAGGAAGACGGTGCCACTCATCAGGGCAATGGCGGCGGGCGGAAGAGAGATCCCCGTGCGCCCCCAGCACCCGGGAAGAATGCCACCCGGCGAGGCGACCTGACCGGCGCGGAGCGGTTTCGGGGAGGGGACCACTTCCACATTCCCCATGCCCGGGAAGGTCACGACCCACCCGGGAGAGCGCCCAAGGGCCAGAGAGGAGGCGACTGGTGGAGGAGGGGCGGCCCCGTGCGCACAAAGGGGCCCGGGGCCGGCTGGCTCCCCGCCCTTGACCTTGGGTCTCCGCCTCCATCCATCTCCGCCGGCTGCCAGGGAAGGGGGCTGGCCCGAGGCCAGGGGCGTGCTCGCAGGGCTGCTGCTGGGCTGGGGACCGACAGGGGGCCGACAGGGGGCGGGGGAAAAGGGGCCAGGAAAAAAGACTCCAGGACTGCAGAGTGCTCCGAGGAAACCTGCATTCCACCTCCTCCGAGAGCCGGTCTCGAGGCGGCTGCGATTCACTGCATGCCCCCGCCCCCCAAAGCAAAAGTTGCACGGATGCACGAGGGAAACCTCTCCCAAAGCTAGCCCTTCGACTCGCCCACCCCCCGCCTTCCTCGGACCCAGGCCGAGTGGGGGAGGGGAGTGTCAGGGGAGGAAGAAAAGAGCGCGCCTTCCCAGGGAGGCCAGACGCGGGCTGGGTCAGCTGCGCCTCCGCCCGCCCTCGCCGCCCAGCTCAGGCAGCTGCTCCATTAAGCCCCCGAATTATGCATGGACCTTGAGCCCTCTCGGCCCTCCCGCCCCACCAAGGCACAATCAACTTGCGCAGCGGGGCCGGGTCAGAGAGAGAGGGAAGGAGGTGGACGATGGGCGCAAGGCTGTGGGCGAATCAGAGGCCGGCGGCCAGGCGGGGGCCAGGCGCGCCCGAAGGCCTCAGAGCAGTGCCGAGGAGCCTCCCGACCGGGCCAGGGCCAGCCGGGAAAGGGGCAACGGTCACAGGGGAGGCCCCCGCGCAGTTTTGAAGTTGCCAAAGTGTCCGCGCCGTGCCGGGTGCGGGGTCCGGGAGATGCAGCTGCCCCCGCGGAGCTCTGCGCCCCTGGCCTCGGGGAAGGCCATTGTGTTCTCCGGTGTGGCAATGAAAGGGGCTGTGGACCCCAACCACTGAACCCTCGGAGGGCCTGAGTCCCCCGCGGGCAGGGCGGGGGGAGGCCGTCTCACGGGCGGCGGAGGGGATGGGTATGAGTTGCTCGGGATAGGCACCGTCGCGGGGAGGGGAGGAGGCCAAGCTTGAGGAGGGGCTGCTGAAGATGGAAGGAAGCGAAAGGAGACTTGTAAGTTGCAATCGTCGGGGAAACCGGAAAATTGCAGTAGTGGGGAGGCAGGTGGCGCCCAGAGGTTCAGAAGCAGAATTAGGAGGACTTCGATGTTCACCCCGCAGACGGCGACCCAGGCTCCAGAGGACTCCGCAGCCTGGGGCCTCGCGTCCCGCCTCTCCGCAACACGCTGTTTTCAGCGTTCCAGACCACCGCGCTGCAGTCTACGCTGCCCTGACGCTGGAGTGTGGACCTTGTTTTGCTCCTCGGGGCCGTCTGTTTCTGGAAATTACTTCTCTCTCTCTTTCCCCGTCTCCCCAAAGCAAAGGCCAGGTCAGGAAAATTACATACTTCGTTTTCCCAACAAATAAAGTCGTCTAGTTTGCAGGGAAAGTTTTACAAGCCAATGATGCAGAGAGAAGACCACACTGTTTAGCTTTCTTAATTGGCTGGCTTTGAACTTGAGGTGGGAGGAGAAAAGAACCAGCTCCAGCCCCAGGAAAACTCAGTTTTTAGCCAGCTGCTGAAGGTGGGAAGGAGTCGCTGAAGGTTTGTCCCATTTTCTCCTGAACAGAGAAGAATTCAGACAGTTGCTGTCTCCCTGAGCCCAGGACAGCCAGTCTCTGCCCTCAAACCCCAAGGGAGGAGCCTGGAATCCCTGGTTGGCTGGCTACACTCTTCAGAAGGTGTGTGTGCTCTGCCCTGAAAAAAGGCTTTGAAATAAAGCCACCTTCTCCACTCCTTTCCAGGATGCCTTTGGCACCTGCATTCGTCAGGAGGTAGACCGCTGTTTTCTGGACACTCTTGTGGTTTGGACGGATGGCTTCATCTGTGCCATATCACTAGAGGCAAAGCCTAGGCACTGGGGCTACCAGCCCCTAGGGCTCTGTGCCTCTGGATTCATCGTGAGTAGACTCTGACCCACGCACCTGTATGCCTGCACCTTTGAGGTTGTGTCTACACCCGCAACCTGAAGGCCATGGAAGCTGCCCAGGCTCTCAGCCCCCAGGGCAGGGGATGGGGGAAAACAGCCCTGATCAAACATTGCCTTGGCTTAGAGACCAAGCAGGCTGTCCTGGCCTGGGGGGGGGCTCACCCTGCCCTTGGCTGGTGCATCTGAATAGCTGTCTTCTCTCCACACCAGGAGTGGGGGAGTCTGACTTTTCACCTCCAGCAAAAAGGCTATTTTGTTACTATTTTTCCACCCAGAGAAGCCTGTGGTCCCAGCTTCCCAGCTGTCTGAGCAGCCAGGGGCAGATGCTTTCCCAGACCTGGGGCTCATCAAGAGTTCCCACCGCCCTCCCTCCCTGCTCTCCTCTCCCAACCCTCAGCACAGATTCCTCCTTTCCGAGACACCCCAGGGCTCTCCAGACCAAATCCAGCAGACCAGCAAGAAGGCATCAAGAAAACTTTAAAAAATAAATAAAATGAAGCCTAGGGTGCCTTGCTTTCTCCAGCAAGGCCTCTTCTTCCCTGGGTCCAGTTCAAGGCTCACAAGTAGTGATCACACCCTGCCCTCAGGAGGCTCCCACTCCCTGTGTGCCCAGAGGTCACTGGCCACCCCCAGCAGGCTCTGGGCCACGGTGGGTCCAGATCTTGCAGGGCCCAAGGTTTATACAATTCAGGGTACACTCATCACAAAGAAAAGAATGCCAAACCACACAGGGACATTAGGGACAGGGCCTGGTCACACGAGGGGCTCTGAGCTTGAACTGTTAACCTCACAGTGAGTGGACCAAATTCTCCCAGACGGATCTTCATAGCCTGGGGCAGAAAGACCTAAGCTTTCAATCTAACAGTTTTCATTTTCACCACCAATTTCTTCAGAGAAAACTGACTCCTAAGTCTCGTTAATGTGAAAAATGAGGAACGTTGGGGAAACTACTAGGTGGGAAAGGAATCGAGCTGGGAAATCCGTGACCTTCTGCCTGGCTCTTGCAGCTGTTAGAAACCACTGGTGACTCCATCTCACATTTCAGCCCAGCGGGCTCAGCCCCAGAGATGGGGAAGATCTGTCTGCTCAAGGTCACACAGCACGCCAGCCACAGTAGGATGCCATTCTAGGTCTCAGGCCAAAGTCCACTGTGCCTGCCTCTCCCCACTCTGGACTCAACAGGGCCACTTGCCTATAACTCATGATGAGGAGGGAGCCAGCTCCTCCCAAAATGCAGTCAACATGCAACTACAGATATGTGCAGGACAGGTGGGTGCCCGCTGTCTTGGTTCTTTCACCCCACTCTGGAACCCAAGTCCCATCACCAAGATTCGACCTCAGAGTGGGAATCACTCATTGCCCAGCCAGGAGCAGAAAGGGCCTGCACCAGCCACTGTTCAAGAACACGGGATCCCACGAGGCCTGGGCTCCTGGGACACGACCCAGTGAAGACCCGGGGCCTCCCTGGGAAGTCAGGATCCTATCTTCTTTTCTTTATTTTAATTTTAATTTTAAGTTCTGGTGTACAGGTGCAAGATGTGCAGGTTTGTTACATAGGTAAACGTGTGCCATGGTGGTTTGCTGCACCTATCAACCCATCACCTAGGTATTAAGCCCAGCATGCATTAGCTATTTTTCTTAATGCTCTCCCTCCCAGGGGCCTAGTCTCTAGGCACAACTGAGCCGGTGACTCACAGGACAACTGTGCAAGGCACCTCTCTATGACTCAGTTGCCTCATCTGCAAAATGAAAGTAATATCTGATTTACCACCCTCGTGGGACAGAGACGGTGGATGGGAATGCAGGCACACTTATGACCACAGTGAAGAGCATAACTGCCAGAGTTAACACCCTGGGACCTTACTCACCGCTGTGTGACTTTGGGTAAATAACTTAACATCTCTGGGCTTCAGTTTCCTCTTCTCTAAAGTAGGGCCGATATTAGTATATCATAAGGTCATAGGGAGTATTACACCAGTTAGTATCTACAGAGTCTTTAGAATAGTGTCTGGCACACAGTAAGATCTAGTAAGTATGAGTTAAATTCAACATCAGGCTGGGTGCGGTGGCTCGTGCCTGTAATCCCAACAGTCTGGGAGGTCGAGGCAGGCGGATCACCTGAGGACAGGAGTTTGAGACCAGCCTGGCCAACATGGCAAAACTCCATCTCACTAAAAATACAAAAATTGGCCAGGCAGGCGTCTGTAATCCCAACTACTCAGGAGGCTGAGGCAGGGGAATCCCTTTTTTTTTTTTTTTTAATTCTTTTTTTTTTTTTTTGAGATGGAGTCTCCCTCTGTCGCCCAGGCTGGGGTGCAGCGGCATGATCTCGGCTCACTGCAAGCTCCGCCTCCCGGGTTCACACCATTCTCCTGCCTCAGCCTCCCGAGGACCTGGGACTACAGTCGCCCACCACCACGCCTGGCTAATGTTTTGTATTTTTAGTAGAGACGGGGTTTCACCGTGCTAGCCAGGATGGTCTCAATCACCTGACCTCGTGATCCCCCCGCCTCGGCCTCCCAAAGTGCTGGGATTACAGGCCTGAGCCACCGTGCCCCGCAGGACAATCTCTCGAACCTGGGAGTCAGAGGTTTCAGTGAGCTGAGATCGCGCCATTGCACTCCAGCCTAGGCAACAGAGCGAGACTTTGTCTCAAAAATAAATACATAAATTTTACATGAAATTATGAAAAACTCAATCTCTTTGTTTCCTCAGTGAAAAGATGACCCCAAAGAGACGGGGTGCCAGCCAGCCAGCCTTATTTCTATAGATTATCAGCAGAACCCACTCCTAACAGATTCTAGACCTGGTGGTTAATGCATTAGCCAAGCATGAAAATGAGCAACAACCACCCAAAAAAGCTGTCAAATGCCTGATTAAAAAACTTTAGTCAATTACTAACCATTTACTGTCAAATAGACAAACTAAGAATAATAATATTAACTCAGGCTGAATGTTGGTTAAGTTCGCCCCTTGGGAGCCCAGCTGCCTTTCTCTCTTTTTCTTACCTTATCTCTCTCTCCTGTTTCCTGAATTACTGCTGGAAGTATGGAACCACGTACATTATAAATAAGGCCTCAAACCTTAAGAGGAGAAAAAAAAAAAAAACCACCCATTTATGTGACCAGTATGGTCTCTTTTTTTTAATCCAATAAAACTTTCAACTACAATTGGGGCTGCCGTCACCTGTTTTAGCTGCACACACTCTTGACGTTGGTTTGCACAGTTCACATGGCAGGTGGGTCTGCCGTCTCCCTGGAAGGCCAGTGGGACACGAAGGGCTCACCCCCTTTCTCAGCTGAGGAAACTGGGACTCCACCAGGGGAGATGGCCTCAAGCTACAGGGCTGGGCACCCTGGGATGGCAAAAAGTCACCTGTCCTGACTCAAGGTAATTGGGGTCTGGACTCAGCTCTGCCAGTAACTAGTTACGTAAGCTCAGGCAAGTTACTGAGCAGGTGAAAAGGGAAGAGTTGGCAGCAAGGTCCTTCCGGGAGGCTAGGAAGCCAGACCCTTCTTCTGGATCCCACCGGCAGGATGTGCATTATTAACAACAGCTAAAACCCACAGGAACCTGTTCTATGTATACCTTGTCTGAATCAAACCTTATAACAAGCCCAAAACACAAGGAGTGTATCTCCAGTTATAGGGACCAAGACCTGGGGAGGCGAACAGTTGGCTGACAGTCACATAGCAAGTCCCTGGCAAAACCACAATTTCACAAAATAAAACAAATAATTTGTATGTATGGGGGAAAAGTCTATACAATAGTGAATATAAAATAAAAGAAATAATTGTATATATGGAAAAAAATCTAAAATTCCGGCCCAGGTGCACCTGAATTTACATTGGACTGCGTTCTTTGTCATCACTGATCTCTCCAGTGCCCTCATTAGGAAGTACAGGACAGTATACACAAAAGCCACAGACTGCAGGTCACAGTCCCTGGGAATCTGAGGACTCCTGGCTGTGTCTACAGGGTCCTATCTGGGATGGACTCCAAAGACCATTTTGGATGGGGTCAGAGGTAGTGCCTGTCATCAAGGCCCTACCAGCCAGACAGACAAGAGTTAGAATACCCATCCCCAAAATCCTCCACACCCCTTGCTATCCAAGGAAAGCAGACAGACCCAGGTCTGACTCTGCTTTGCTGTGCGACCTTCAGCAACTCCCTTAACCTCTCTGAGTGCCAATTCAAAGTGGGGTTAGAAATATATATTTCAAGGTTGGAGAATTAAGTGAGATAACCCAAGAAAAGGATCTAGCACAATGAGGGATACCAGGTAGCGCCCCCTCTTCCCCACCACCCACCAGCCCAGCCCGAACTCTGCCCTGTTCAGCCATCCCAACACCCAGACCCCAGCCTGAGCCCAGGGCCATGTCCCTCAGACAGAACACCGCACTATTCCTCGGTGCAGACAGAACTAATAATTAGCTGTCACGATTTAATAATAAAAAAAGATAATCCATGCCACCACACACATGGATTTAACTCATCTTAATTTGAAGGGAAAATAACAACTCTAAATAGATCAAGCATAAGTTTTTGAAGGCGACCTGCAAGTGGGGTTTATCTCCAGTTTCCAGCACAAGCAAGTGATTTAGTTTCTCTCACTGGCCAAGCTACTATTTTTTTTCACGTTTATTTTATTTATTTTTAAAAGTCTGGAGAGAACATTCTCAAAGCAGCATGTAAATCCCTGGGCTCATCAGAAGTCCTTTCCTCTGACACGTTTTGCTTAGCAACGGGTCACTGGGACCCCAAACCAAACCCTATCTATGCCCCATCTGCTAAGAGAATCTCCCAGGTACATCCCAGGTCCTCCCTGGGTTACAGATGAGGACATATCAAGTGGGCAGGGGCATTGCAGCCAGGGCTGCCTGCCACCTCCAAGCCCAGGGGAATCTGCCACCTCCTGTCACCTGCTGCCTATCTCCACACTTCTCCAGAAAACTGACAGTTGGGACTTGCAGAGTTAGGGAGGCAGGCTTATGAGTGACAGCTGATAGTTAATTCCTCCCTCTGTAGCTTCATTTGGTTATGGAAGGGCTGATAACAGGCAAAACCAAATTCGTGGTGATCAAGCACCTCCCCTTCAGCGACTATCAAGTGGGAATTATACAGAGGAACCTGTAAGGAAATCACCGTGAGAGCAATCCCAGGTAGGTGATCATGGTTTTGACCAAGGAAAGCACGCACTCGGCATGCTGCCAAGCAGGGTCCACGCTTCCCTGTGCTTGGCTTTCTAGAAGCATCTACTTCTCCATCATCTGCCTCAGGCCCAACCTGTGCCAGGTGGGTGCTTCCTCATTTCATCCTCAGCATAACCCAAACGGAGGTGCAGACGAGGAAACCAGGCCCCAGAAAAGTGAAGTGACTCACACAGGTGGCCAGCAGTGAGTGATGGGGCTGGGATTCGACCCGGGAGATGCCAAAGCCTGTGCTCCCTCACCCTGAAACCCCCCGCCAGCTCCCCAGAGTGCACCGCCAGCGAAGAGATCCTCAAGGGACAGTCACCTACCAACAGGCAGAATGGAGGGGAGAGAGTCTCCCCCGTGCCGACACTGCCTGTGATGGCGGATTTAGTCCCACAACCCAGTGGTTGTTTATCCCAACCCTGACAGGAGCTCAGTGCCAAGAAGACCGGTACAAGCTGCTCTAACGCCCGAAAACGCCGCGGAGGAGGGAAAGCCGAGCGCCAGGAAAAGCTCCTATTTGCAGCACACCTACCCCCACCGTGTGCCAGGCACTCATCATAAATGTCACAATGACAGATGAGGAAACCGCGGCTCAGAAGGTCAAGTCGCTGCCGGAGGCTGGCAGGGAGCAGGGTGGGGCTCTGACTCGGGCTCTGTTCTTTCCCACACAGCAGCAGACAGCCTTTAAACCCCAAACACCCTGAAAGCCCCTTTCTCCTCACCCCTCCTCAAAACACCCCTCCCAGATAACGGCTTGGCAGCGCCACGTGCTCTTTGCAAACCCTGGAACACCTCTCAGCTCCCCCAACGGACGGGTCCTGTGCTCCCCCAAACCCCCCACAGAGGCAGGGAGGATGCCACAGGCAGGAACCTTAAGAAACATAAAGAATGTAAACCTATAGGCAGCAATGTATCAGAAGCACCACAGCTGCCCTGAGTCAGACCACCGGCTAAAGACCCTGCCTCTGACCAGCTTCACCCCATCCCCACACAGGCCTAAAACAAGCTTCCAAGGACCTCCTCTGTCCACAGCGAATGCTCAGCACGAGCCGGGTCCTGGACCCAGAATGCACACGTCAAGAGCTGGGCTGCCGCCAGCTC
The DNA here is from genome assembly GCF_002776525.5 of Piliocolobus tephrosceles. Lineage (NCBI taxonomy): Eukaryota > Metazoa > Chordata > Mammalia > Primates > Cercopithecidae > Piliocolobus > Piliocolobus tephrosceles. The sequence continues at coordinate 7,161,924 of NC_045439.1, read as the reverse complement.
ACGCTCTGCCCGTTATCCCCATGTCAGACGTCTGCTCCCTCCTCTGGGGGCTCTTTACCTGGGGATCCAGGTGGGGACACCCAGGGCAGAGGAAGGGTCCCAGGTGCTCAGCTCAGTTGCTGAATGAATGAATGAATGCCCTCCGGAAAACAAAGCTTCAGAAACTTCCTCCCTCTACCTTCCCACTTCTCTATCATTTACCAAAAATAAAAAATCACAGTAATTCTCTCCAGATTGACTGTCCTGAGGAAACAGCTGATATGGGGCCCACAGCCTAGTGTGATGATTGACAGAACCCCCCTGCAGTTCCCACCCTGGGATCTCCCTTAAGGGTGGGAGGAACTCTCTTCGGGTCTGTCTCTGGAGTCCCCACTTCTAGAAGCACCTGGTAGCAAGGAAGAGCGGGGACCTGCCTGGGCATTGGGAAGGTTGCTGGTCCTGGGAAAGGCAGGACCGTCAGGGCCACAAGGACCCTCGAGGTCACCTGGACTCCTCTGTGCCTGGACAGCCAAAGCCAGAGGCAGAGTCCAAGAATTAACAGCCACCCACTCACCAGCTACTGGCCAGGGTCAGCAAGGCCCTGGGGACAATAGCAGGTCATGGAGGGATTGGAGGACTCACTGGAGTCCCGGCCGGGAGGCAGAAGCATGGAGGGACAGCCGGCCCGGGGGCCAGGAGCGTGGGCAGCAGCTGGACGGGTTTCCGGAAGCCCGGGCGGAGAAGTGCCCGTGATTCCTAGTCCCCCTCTTAAAATATAAAGACTCAATTATCTCTGAGCAGCTTGCTTTACACATGAATTGACACATTTATTTTACAATACATAACTGAAAGTTATCTGTGTTTCCTTTACTGTTAATCTACACAGAGAAATAATAAACAGGGCTTGTCTACAAAAATGCAACTACTGCAGTCCTCAGAATTCAATTAAGCTAAAATAATTAATGCTCCCACCATATTAAATTACTTTATACATTTGAGCCACTGAAGTTTTATTCTTTAATCTTTCCTTTTTATTAAATAAAAAAAGAAAAGAAAAGTTGGTGCCCAAGTAGGCAGGGAAATAGGAGGAATAGGAGGAACTAGAAAGGCAGGCGCATGGTGTGCTGTTAAAATGGGATGGTCGTCTTCAGCTGACACAGCATGTAGACTGTTTTGTGCCTTTGATTAAAATAACATTTTAAATGCTTTGAACAAACATATCTCTTTAGACTTCTAAGGGATTGTTTTACATATTTCTTCTAGAATGAAGAAATCCATTCGTCCTGTTGCTGAACAGAAAGGCCAAGAATATCTTTCGTCACACATAAAATAAAAATACTGTAGCCTGCTGCAGTATCACAACCCAGAAAAAAAAAAAAAAAAAAAAAAAAAACAGGGGGGCCAGAGGGTGGAAGGATGAGGACAAAGCTGCCTTGGAGATTAACTTTGCCTTTTATGAAATCACATTTAGTCACTTTCTTAAACAAACCTGCCACAGTGATCTGCAGCCTCTCACTGGGAAATGCCTTCAATGTGAAATGAGGATTTGGATGTTTTTGGCAAAAGCAGCAAATCTTTCCATTGAAACATAAATAGGTGGCCCAAGTCTCCCTGGCAAGGCCACCCCTGAAAGATCTATGTGCACTGAGGCCAGGCATTGACACTACAGGTGAAACTGTCCCCGGAACATCAATCAATAAAGACAAAAGGCACCCAGCACCTCTCTGGCCTCGTGGCTCAGCCCGGTGAAGAGACGCTGCTCGGGTGTTCACAGCACTCTGAGAAGCCAGTGTTTACATGCCTGTGGCCTGGACATGTCTCAAAGCCCCTTGCATCTTGGAAAGCTTATGAGACACTTCATGCTAGGGCACCCATCAGAAGGCAAGGCCCAGAGGCCAATCTGGTTCACTGATGCCTCCCCAGTGCCTGGCAGGAGGCTGCAGGAATCTGCATACCACCAGTCTCCCCACAGAAGAGAGGGCTCACTAAGTCCCTTGTACAGGTGAGCAAAGTGAGGCTCAGTGTCACAAAGCTTTGGAGACGTGGGGGAGACAGGTTTGCAGCATTACCCTGACTGCGTCCTGGGTGATGGGTGTTGATGAGTGCCCAAGCCCATCTGTCTCACCCTCCTAGAAGCATCCAAAGCCTGAGTCCCTCCAGAGCCCACGATACCTTCCATGATGGAAGCATGGTAACGATCAATTCACTCGTTTCCCCAGCCAGCCACCTACTTGCATGCCGCAGAGCCAGAGGAGGCCCCTGAGAGAGAAGTGCCACAGGGAAAAAACTGATTAAGAGCCCCTGCTCATCTAATCCTCACACCAGGCCTGCTAGTATTACCATTTCTGTTGACAGATGGGGAAACTGAGGCTCAGACCCATGAAGTGGCTAAACCAAAGTCAACCATCAGGATTTGAAGACTCGTCTGCATAAACTCTGATGCCCATCTTGCTCCAGGACGGGCTGCTGCTTTTTAGGGAACCCAGGCTGGCCAGGCCCTCCTTTCTCCCCCAGGCCTCCTGGGCTCAGAAGTATAAACCAGAAACAAACACTCTGGTTTGCACAGAAAGCAGTGGCTCCCCGGAAGAGGCTCCAGCATGCCATGGTGCTGGCCAAGAGGGCGGGACTTCATGCTAACTCACTGTGGTAAGCAGACCCATGCCTGGGGACAGAGGGGCCCTAGACCTGTTCTCAAGGTGGTAAAACCAGCTGTCCCAGTGGTCGAATGAGTGAGCATGTCAAAGGGCATGTCCAACCTCCCCCAACGGGCACAGTGCTCCAACAAGTTCCCACACCCCTGCCTGGGACCGGCCCCTGGGGTCAGGCAACGTCAGAAGCAACGTCTGAGATCAGGGGGCCTAACTCCTCTTTTCACACATGGGAAACTGAGTCCAGAGAGAAAGGAGAGGGGAGCGAAAAAGCACTCTCATTCCGAAGTGCCCACCAGGTCATGCCGCGTGCAACAGCTCATTAATCCTCACAGCAACCCTAATAGGTGGGTTTCCTTAGCTCCATTTCATAGATGGGCAAACTGACATGTCCAAGTTGTGAAGACAAAATCTAACCCAAGACTGTGTAGCTTCAAAATCAGGGACTAAACCGAGATCAGCAGCAAAGAGAGGGCCAACCAGACTTCCAAATCTTCATTCTGTGCTTCTGACCACCTCTGAATTAGCCCCTGAGACAGAGTCCCCTCACCAAAAGCAAGTAGCCATCAGTCATGTGGACCTCCCCCGAGCCCCAGGCCTGTCTCTTCCTGAAGGTCACCTGGATGGTGGACCCTCAGAAAGGGGGAGTCCTGGCTGGTGGCCCAGAGGCCATCCTGGAAGCCCCTGGGCCTTCCCCTGCACCAGGACACTCAGGCAGAGGGCGTGGGACCCCGGAGGTGGCTTCTGCAGCAACCAGGCAAGCGCAGCATCCCATACCTGCAATGTTCTCCTGCTTGGGACAGATGCCTTTCGTGGGCGAGAGCAGGTGGTCATCTTCGTCGGGGGTGACTTGGATCCCGATCTCCACCGGCTCGGACACTTTCCTGAGCTCAGAGCGTGAGGAGGGCGGCGGGCTGTCCTTGTCCAGGGCCTTGTCATAGCAGGCACCCAAGCTGCCGCCACACTGCTTCCTTTTGTGCTCTATAAAAACCAGGATGTCCCCCAAGGGGAAGTTCATTTGACACTGGCCACAGGTGAGCAGGTCAGGGTCGGGGCCACCCACCATCAGCCCCAGGCCACTTGGCTCCTCTATCTCCAGACCCTCGTCTTCTTCGAGGATGGCAGCCTCCACATGGTCAGCCTCTGCTGGAGACAGAAAGAAGAAAGGGAAGGGGCAGAGAAGATAGAGATGGGCTTAGGCGGTCACAGCACCCGACTTCCGGTCCACCCCATCCCCACCAAGAAGCAGACCCCACTGCTGCTGGCTGCTAGAGCTCACCAGGTCCTCCCTGGGGTTGGGGGCTGGTGAGCATCCCCCACGGGACAGACGGGCACACACTGAGGCTCTAGGAGCAACGTCGTGCCCCCTGGGCATTGCCATGTAAGTAGTGCTGATCTTACTGCATTCTAGTTTATTTTCTGCCAGTTTCTCTCCAACGTAGTATAAGAACACACACGAACACACGTGCAAACACACACACCCTGGCTGCTGACAGCATGAGGTCGTGATATGTCTCTCAAAGTTTCCAGTATCTGAGAATCACCTGGAGGCTTTGAAAAATCCCAAGGTCCAGGCAGCACCCCCCTGACCAATTACCCTGGGAACAAACATGGGAATAGTCTTTCAGACTCCCCAGGTGATTCCAATGGGCAACCAGGACTGAGAACCAGTGAGCTGGAACCCTTTCCCCCTGCTGGGCTAGAGCCCCACCCCTCCCATCCCTTACACCTTCATTCATGCCCTCCCCATTCATGCGAATCCCACTGACATTCCTCTACCTGGGACCTGGAAACACACCAAACTAGAAAACAGAAACCCAGATGGGCGTCTCAGGGTCCGTCCTTAGGAGAGAAGGAAGCCCACATGCTCAGAAAGCAACAAGTGAGTGTCAGGTTCCAAAAAAATATCTCAGGAGAAAGCACTGCAGCAGAAGAGAGGCTGGAACCGGCTTGCAGAGTTGGGAAGCCGGCTCTCCCTGCCAAGCACCCGGGGCCCGGTCAGACTTCCCTTTCTCTGTAGATTTCCCCATACTCATCAACTCCCCACTGTCCTTTTCTGTTTGTTGATTTTATTTTCACTCCCAGAAAAATGAAAGAAAGAAAATTCTCCAGACTCCAAAAGCATTTCTTAGAAGATATCAAACCACACTTTCAATGGACAGTATGTGTTTATATTTCTTTAGCAGCCGATAGATTTCTCTTGGGTTTTTTTTTTTTGTGGGGGGTGGGGAGTAGGGAGCCTAGGACCCAAATATTTGGAAGCTAATAAATGCCTCAAAAAGCAGCAACCTCCTCAAGGGAAAACTGGAAGATTCAGCAGCAGAAAGTGTCATAAATAAAGAGAAGTGGACAGTGTGGAGGTTTCATATTCCCCTCGGGGTCTGAGCAAATTCGGGCTGGAATTTTTTGAGAGCAAATGTCAGTAGTCGTAGAGAAGGCACGAGTGGCAGGGTCTTCAGAGAAGCCAGAGGGCAGCCAAAGGTCTGAAACCCGAGGAGGCAGGTAAATTTGAAGTTGTATGGTATTTAGGAAAGGATAATGAAAACCACAGAGGAACGGGGAGAAGGGATGGGAGGGAGGAAAATACATTCCGTGGCAGTGAAGTTATTGAAGTGCCAGAGCCAAAGAACAGATAATTTAAGGAAAAAATTCTGTGGCATCTCCCATCCTACACATAAATCACTGTTCTCTATTTTCTGAACACGAGCCTATGCAGGGCCTAGGAGAGTCCATGTGTGAAACTGAATATGGAATATACGACGACACGTGACGTACAACGCACACGTATGAACTGTGTGTGGACAGGTAGCAATGTAGGTATCGCTGAGAAGAGAAACTACAATTTGAGATCCCATCTGTGGTTACAGAAAAGCAGACAGAGCCCTCGATGAATTAAATGTAGAATGCATCAGAAATGTGGCAGTACAAAAACGCCCCGCAGACGAGGAAATCCTAAATCTGTTGCCTGCATCTCTCTAACAAAAAGAACCTACAAGGTAAAGAAACAGTCCTCACAAAGCCAGTCCCAGAAACCATTAATTACACTTTAAAAAGAAATAGGAGTTTACTTAAAAAGGGGTTTGAAGACAATGCCACGTAATTAATTTACCAATTTATTTTATGAAAAGATGCTTTGCTATGGTTAAAATGTAATCACAACCTTCCCACCAAACAGAGGTTCTAGGGGAGACTGGATTCCTGTGAACGGTTTGTCAGAATGTAAAAGGTAATTATTTGGTGCCTCTTTTTCCCTTTAATGATCTAACATTGAGCAATACTGTTTATATTGAAAAGCTCGCACCTTTAATTACCAATTACATATACATAATTTCAGAGCCAAAGCAGAGGGCTGTAAAAACAGTTCTTTAGAAATATAAGGATGTATTGTGCGCCATTTTTACAGAAGGTGCTCTAATAAATGGGAGGAGGATGTCAAAATATTGTTTTGTTAAAAAATAGAGAGAGAGGCACAAAAGAAATGAGCTGAAAAGCAAAAAAGGACATAATGAAAATGAGAATTCAAACGAAACAGGGGCGAGGCGCGGTACCTGGTACTATTTTAAATGCCACCCTGTCCAGGCCTGGCAAACTCCTGCATCGAGGGGAGATTTGATAAAAACAAACAACAACAAATCCACAGGGCCAACTTGACCGTCCTTTCTGAGGGCGAAGAGGTTTTCTTGGTTTTTTAAATTTAACCTTCGGTTTTACTTTTTTGTTTGTTTTTTTATTAACTTTTTCAGCCTCGTCCGCCCTCCTGAGTAGTTCTAGCAAGCCTAAATATCTCCTCTCTGCTAGGAGGTTTTCAACTACATAATTTCAAATTCATTTTCTAATTCAAAAGAAACACAGATGAATTTAAAAATTAGCAGAGGTCACACATGCCTGTTCGCAAGCACCTCTCCTTCTCAGCTTCCTCTTTTGCCAAGACTATGTACCAGCACTTTTTCCTTTCTCTCCTTTTTTTTTTTTTTTTATTTTATTTTTGGTAACATCTGGTATTCTTTCCTTTTTTTGGCAGTCTCTGCCTTTTCACTTTCCTCATGCAGCAGCCCTGCGAGCCCCTGTAATTGGGTTTGAAGGTGTCCAAAGCCGTTTGCTGTGCTGCAGCTCTGATTTCTGCGTCAAGTCCTAGCAGCCAACCAACCTGGGAGCCAGGCCCTGCTGGCGTCCCCGAGACAGCCCCAGGATTATCCAGGGCTCCAGGGCTCAGTTCTGAGCTGGGATCTCCACCTCCCAGACCAGAGATCCAACTCACTGCCTCTAAGGGAGTCTGGGAGGAAAAGAAACAGACAAAAACAACCTCCTTCCCCTCCCACTTTCAGCGTTGAAAGTCAAACCCCCTGAGATGACAGGGTGTTCACCCGATTCCAAAGAACAGGGTTTCCTCTCGCCACCACCCCGGCTGTGGGGCTGTGCCTTGGCCTGCTGCGTGCGACACTTCCCAGGAAGGTCGCAAGGTCACCCCCAACATCAGGCAGCAGAGTCACCCCCAGCCCCAAATTTCTGGGTCAGAGTAAAGTGGACCAAGTGGGCCTGAAAGCTCACGTTCAAGGCCTTTGTAGACACCCCCAAAGACTGTGGTTTCATTTCCGCTGGCAAGCTGATACCAAGCTGGGCGTGTAGGGTGCCTGCATAAGTGTGCATGTGTCCCTCCTCAGAACTGTATCGATAATGGAAGAAATAAAAGGAGAAAAACATTTGGCCAAGCCCTAGGAAGGGCAAAGGGACACCCCGCTTTCTCTGCCCTATGGACACCTGAGTGTCCCGGCTCTGCACAGCCTCAGAGAACCAGGCCTCTGTTCTAACAGGCAGAGTGGTCCAACCTGCCACCCAGAGACGAAAAAGCACCAGGAAAAAGACCAATGAAAACAGCCTTTCAAATTCCCAGACCCTACAGACCAGCCTCTCATGCGGTCTTGTCCAGCAAACTCGGGCCTTAAAAAAATAAAGCCAAGATGAGGTTTTCTTCTGAGATGATCTCTGCTTCCATGAAAAGCTCCCCAAGTGTCGGGCAGCCCTGCAGAATATTGCTGCTCTCAATATATTAGGAGCCGAACAAAGTAGAGCAATTGCTAAAATGTTTGACTCATTAAGAGGAAAAATGAATGGATGCAGCAGGCAACTTGTTCAAAAAGCAGATATCAGAGGGCTGAGGTGGATTCTGAAATGCTCAATCCTAAAGTGCAGGGACAAATCTGTATTTACACACACACACACACACACAAACACACGAGTTAGATTTTCTTTTACAACAAAACCACATTTTATTTACAAGGCCAGGCCTCCTCCCAGCTGGTAAATGCATTTAGAAGCAATGAAATCAGGCTTCACAAATAATAATGGACATCGTTGTTAAGTGAAAAGGGAAGCACTTGATCCCAAGACAAACTTCCCCATGCTGGGCTTTGCTGGGAAGGAATTTGAGGCAGAAGACAGAAATGGAAAGACATCGTTAACACAGGCCCAGCCAAGCAGCCAACAAGCCCCCAGCAGCTGCAAGCTTTCAGCAGGGCCTTACCTGGCCAGTGACTCCCCCACACAGAAGGTGCCAAGGGCCCCGCCCTCCCTGTTCCATCTCTAACAACTGCCCATGCACCTGCCCTTAGGGGAACTCCAGCCGAGAGGTCTGCTGCCTGCTGTCCCCAGAGCACGGGGCATGTGCGTGGCTGCCTGCACACACACATGTACATTGCTACATTCACAGCACATGGGCTGCTGCTCCTCCTTACCCTGCATTAATTCAAATCCAACTCTCTTATCTTTAATGGCTAAGCTACAGTCCAGGAGAAACATATACAGAATTATTGTTTCAGTGATGACGACGGGGGTGGGAAGGGGAAGGATGTGGGGGGATGGGTCCCAGGCTCTTAAAATCGTGTGCCACCAACGTCACAACCGCCATCATGATGTGTACGCATGTTTACAAGAAATGTTCAGCATCCATCCGCCTGAGCTCTGCATCCGACTGGAGACTTTACACCTGCTTCCTACGAAGAGGGAGCTCTTGCCAGCAAGCCCATGCTTACCCATAATCTACGAAGAGATCTTTTCATCTCCTCTCCGTGAACACTCGGGGAGGGGCTGGGACTCCAGGCGACACGGAAACGCCACCACACGCACACTCGACGGAACACAACACTTTCTGAGCTGCCATCCATTTTTAATTTATTGGATCCAAGAGAAAATAACAACCGTAGGGAGGGGGGACGAGAAGGGTGGAGGGGGAGAGAGCAGGAATCAATTCTTGGTGGAGAAAATAATCTATGACTAGATGACGCTTAAAGGCACGACAAGAGATTTTATGAAGTTCCCCTAACGGAGGGAATAATGAAGTGCCCGGCAGAGAAGGAAATGGAGATAAGAGGGAGGCAGGTGCCAGGAGGATGTCCACGAGGGGTCTTGAAGGGTTATTAGGGCACAAGGTAGGGGTGGGGACCCTGGGAGGGCACAACCAGGTGGAGTCGGAAGCAGGAAGCATGACCCAGATCACCCCTCTCTGTCCTGACCCTCGACCCTCTCAGTAGACAGTCAGAGGAGTCCAGCCTGCTCCAGCTCAGCTCTGCACCCCCCTGACACCCTCCAAAGGCTGCCTCCCTGGAGGGACAGATGCATACCACAGCCACCACCCCATGAGGTCCTGCCTGCCCCTCCTCAGCTGAGGCACACACCTCGATAGCCATTTCTGTCTTGTGGGAGGGAGGGCAAGGGAAGGCGGCCGGTGCAAAACATGCTTCCCACTGTGGGTTTCCCAGGAAAATGATCAGGGTCCCGCTGACTCTGTCAGCGGGGGAAACTCTGGGCCTGGCCTGCAGGCCAGGAGGTGGGAATTCCAGATCCACGAAGAGGTTTTAGATACAGGGAGAGCGTCACTCCCATACCTCTGGTCTACAGACTCCAGGCGGGAAAGTCGAATGTTTGGGGAGGACCTCCCAGTGTACAGATTGTTTGCAGGACTCCAGTCTGATTTTAGGATGCTGAAGCAGCTCCCTGAAACATTTTCTCAGTTGTTTTATGGAGTCCAACCGCCTTCTCTCCCCCACTCCACACACCTCTCCAGAACCCCAAAAACTGAGCCCAGGAGTCTGGGTCTCCCCAATACAAGAGCAGAAAAAAGAACAAGTGAATAAGGAAAACAGTACTCAGGTATATCCACAGGTCTCAGCCATCACTAAAAGGTTACAAATTAAAGGCTTGACTAATAAAACAGGCGCTTTAGAGAAAAAGAAAAGGAAAAGATTTACCACAATAGCAGTCCTTCTCAACACATTTAGCAGGTTCTATAAAACTGCAAATGCCTTCCATCTTCAGAGCCACAACAGGCTCCTAATGATGTGATATAAAAGCACTCTTTGTGGCCAAATGAAGAGATTTGTTTTTATTTAACGTTATGCTTTTTTCAAAGGTGTGGAAGAAAAGAAGGGCTTCCACACAGGACACTGGACCGCAAGGCTTTAGCTGGAGGAGTTTGGATTATCTGAGGCCAAGAGCAAACAGCAAGGGCAGGAGTACTTTCAACATCTCTTTTCCAAGGTAGGAATTTAAACATGACCCCCACACACACATTTCTTTTTTTAATTCTTAGCAGCGAATCCATTTCTGAGGCACATGTTAATCACAACAATATTGGCATTCAACTTTTCTCGGTCATTTCCGCATGTTGTTTTAGTAGAAAACTCACTAGAACATTTCACAAATGTATTTGTATTTCAGCAGTTCAGCGGGAGGGGGGCATAAAAAAGAAGTTATGTAAAAGAGAGGATTTTTTTTTTCTTTTTTTACTTTGAAGTGACTTAATTTTGTGTGGTCTGGGATTTCATTACAGTAAAATAGTTCAGGCTGGCTAATTCAACACCCAAGTAAATTATCAGCTGCCACATGAAAACGAAAAAAGACTGAATTTCTTGAATTTCAGCAACTGCACAAAAGACTTGCATATGTCAAAATGCTGGACCAACGTCCCGTGAATGTGGCACCATTCATCGAGCCTCCATCTAGTGTCACTTTTGCCAGTAAAAAACGAGGCTGCTTTGCTCACCCTCCTCACTGGCTTGTGCAGAAGAAGCAAGAAATGTGTCCTTCTCTTTCCACGCATCTCCAAATAGCCTGCTCTCGGCACTTTTTACCCACGTCCTGGGAAACCTACTGCTCAAGGGAGGCAGTCAGCACACGGCGTCTCTTGGGGAGGGATGGAGAAACGGGGGGACTGAGCCTGAGCACATCTCCCTGACATTTGGCTCCCTGGGACCGGAAGGAAGCTGAGTGGGATCAGCGAGTAGGGACAGGACAGAGCGCCCAGGACCTCAGACCGAATGGTGTGAGTCAAAAGAGTGTCGCAAAGTGACAAAGCATACTCACGGCAGCTGGATGATACAGACATTCATTCCTAGTGTCTTCTGTGCCCCTCCCCATTAATAAATACAAAAGTGTGTCTATAGCTAACACCATCTTCAGAGAAGTATGCTCTGAGGGTATCAATAACTCAAGCATGTGGTTCAGGGTACAGCCCCCAAAGAGCATTTACTTTCTCCTTGTCCTCCCCAGATGTGAAGCCAGCATTAACTTAGAGGCCAAAGTCCTTGGAGAGTTTCAGCTAAAGGTGAGGCCTAACCAGGCAGCCAGAGGGTCCACCCTTAAGCCATGGGAGATGAAGGAGAGTCTCCAAGGGACAAGAACTTGACCCCCTCCCATTCCCTCCCCCATATATTTTTTTCCTGCATTGTCTTATCTATGATCTGTGTTTAGTTACAGCTTGTGAAACTCCCCTGAGTTCTAAGGCAAAGGATTGGAGATTACTAAACTGATTTTTTAACGGTTGTCTGCAGCTCAGAGACCACCGCCCAGCCCAAGACTTCGAGCTGACGGTGCCTTTTCATCTCTGAGTGGTCCAGTAAGCTCGCTGCCACTACATGCTTACAACTGGCTCGATTCAAACATTAAATGAAGTAGAGAAATAATCAGATAAATTGCTGGCCCTCTGTACTGGAGAGTGAAGGCTCTTTCTCCAGCTGATGACAGCACTAGGCTTTTGTCTGACCTAATTTATTTCTCTTTTAGGTTAGAATAAAGCACTCTTTCCTGTCTCAGAGTAACCTCTTCTACTCATATATTGAACTCTAGCATAAGACTCAGGGTACAGTCTGCAGATTTCTTGAACTTGGGAAAGAAGACATTATAAATCCAGAAATCCTATGATCAAAAGCACATATATTCCCCATCACTAAATTACATGTTTAGGGGAGAAATCGTCTCATTAAAAACCATCCCTAAAGGACAACTGTTTGGGGTGAAAGATGTGATCAACACTGACTCTAGCAATCACATACTCTTTCCAAACAAAGTTTTACATGTAATTTGAGTTGGCATTTTAAATCTTTGGGGAACGGTACTATTTCCCTTAGTACAGTGGGAACATTACCTAATAAATGGAATTGAGAATCCAAGTGTTATAAAATTTGAGCTAAAAGGATTTCCATTCATCAAGCTGTTTTAGGTACACGACTCCCAAAAGCAGCAACTCTCGACTGTTCCCTGGGTCTGTGACATACAAGACAGAAATGAGCAGTACACCTTCCCCAAAATGATGTGCAGTCTTCCCAGACCTACGGAGCAGTATTTTCAGAACGTCAAGACCATGGACAAATCAGGGAAAACACACCCATTCAAAACTCACAATTTTAATTGTTAAAAAAGAAAGAAAGAAAATCAAAGAAAAAGAAAATGCCCCCATCTGCGAAGTGAGGGCTTGTAAATCAATGGCGATAGCTTGAAAATAGATTTCTCAAACTTATATTCTCATTTTGTCCTGCACGAATCTCTGCTGGAAAATCAATATTACAACTTCACACTTAAGACATTTTGCAGCAACGTAAACTGCCGCCGCTGCTGATGGAAGCCCGTTCCTAGCCCATTGTAGCGAAGGCGCCAAGCCCATGACACGGGCACCGAGCTCCCCCTAGCTGCCAAGTGGCGCTAGGCGCGGCTCGGCGTTTCAGCTTGCCATCAACCAAAAGCCAATTCAACTGAAAGTTTATTTTGGAAAGTATTTTATCACAACAAGCAACAGAGAATGCAAAGCAATCGAGATAGGAGATGAAAAGGGGATAAGTAAAGGCTGGTGCAAGCCGTGTTCTAAGCTATAAGACAGTGCCAAGAACTCGATTCTGAGAAGGCGCTAGAAACTGGTATCTGTAAACGACTGTTTTCTGTGCTTCCGTCTCACCTGAGACATAATTCTAATTATTCTCAAATGCACCCAAAGTTGGCCTTCCCTTGGGTTGAGTAAGACCCATTTGGCCCTCCGCACTGGTCACTGACGCAACACACCCAACCAGTTAACCCCAGCCTCGATGTCGTTAAGGCCAGCTTCACAAAAGCAACTGTATTCACCCCAGCACTTCAGAAATGACTAGTTTTCTGTTACGAAATATTTCAAAGGCCAGACAAAAAATCGCCAAGGCCAGGCACAGGCAGATAGCAACTTCCCCATCAAAAAAGAAAAAGAAAAAGAAAAAAGAATAAAAGAAAATAAATATGCATATATACATCATATCATTCAGGTAGGGAAAAAAAAAAGACCCTTTTAAAATATTAGGGGTTGTTAAAATATGCTCACTGCTGTTTTCTCTCAGGTGTGAATTACAAATGAATAAAATCAGCCTGGCATAACACCTTTGATGAACACATTTTTATTCTCCCGTTGAATCAGAGCAGCTGACTTATATCACACTTCTAATGATATGGGGTTCCCTTCTGTGCAGAAGGGAGAGGAACTTCACTCCCCCCACCAACTAACCAGAAAAAAAAAAAAAGAGGGTTATGTCTTATGAAATTTATCGGAGGCCCAATTTTGAAAGACATGTGGACCATGGGAGATATATTATACCCTGGGGAGTCAAGATCATTGTGAACGCCGCCGCCTTCAAAACATATAGCTACAGCAAAATCTAATTTAAAAGGCAACCATGGAATTAACAGTTAGCCTAACTTTTGCATTGAATATTGGGTCTCTAGTTGTTTTACAAAATGGTGAATTCATACGGAAAATTACTAATCTTCCTAGGAAACCTGTTGGTGGGTTATTGAGAAAATCATCTTGATTGGGATTACGCAGTTTACCGTGGACATCTTATTTTCCTTGGTCTCTTCAGAAAGCATCAAGCTCCTTCTCGGGCTTAAGCACTCTTGCCTTCACCCTGGCCCTGTCTGGCACAGCGGCCTCTGGCCCTTTCCTCTCCCTGGTCAGTCGATCCCCCTTAACCTCCCCTCGGCACGATTGCCACTGTGTTGTTTTGTTGTTTGTTTTTTTTTATTAATAGCTGTGTCTGTCCTCTGCTTTTAAAAGCCATATCCATCTGGGTCAAACATTTTGAAGCAAACCAGAAGCCCAGGTTTCCATCACCAGCTGTCTCTCACTCTTTTTTACCTCACTCCTCTTGTCCCTGGTCCTGTCTGTAAATTTAACTAGCTCATTATGGAGCCCTTCTCAGACGCTCCCTCCCCCCCCTCCCTCCCCCCCCCCTCCCCCCCCCGCCCGCCACCCACCCACAAAGACCATGCATGCTATTTGTGTGCCCTCCTGTTTCCCAGGCCATCAGTTATTTGCAGTTGCATCATCCCTGAAGGACCTGAGGCTGCTGCCCCACAGGCCTGGGAGCTGCCACCCCACTGATAAAGATGGACCATGTTTTAAGGGGTATCTTTTGCATTTAAAAACTAAAATGTGAACCCCAAGTGGAGGCTGCGACAGCACCCGCTTTGCCAGCCAGGGCTCCAAAGCACCCTGAGTCCACGGCTCTTGCATCATTTGTGGAGAGGCACCTCCAGAGGCCACAGAGGCTAAAGTGCACCCCATTCCTGCCTTTCCCCTGCTTGCACTCCCACCTCCCTCCCGGGTGACACAGGACAGACGAAAAGCCAGCTGCTTTTGGATAATAAATAGCCTTGTCTGAAAACTGGTTGGACCACTCTCCTAGCTTAAACCCGTACACATAGCCTGGGCTCCGTGTACCCCTCCAAGGCAGGCGGGCTTTCCTTTGCCCTCTGGTCTCCTTCCCCTTTTTCTCCTCACCTCTCTTCTCCTTTGCCTCTCTCTTTTCCCTCCCTGCCACTGCTCCAGTGTCAGCTGGCTTTCCCCAGCGCAGCTCTGAGCAAGGCTGAGTGAGACAGGGAACAAATGAAGGATGGGAAAGTGCTGCACCAGGCACCCCTCACCCTCATGCCCAGCTGCCACCAGTGGTCTGGCCAGGGCTCTCGCCTGATGTCCCAGGAATGCCAGGAGAGGGACAGCCAAAGCAAAGCGAACCTACCTGCTTCTTCCCCTTACACACAACTGCAACCACTCCTGGCTCGCCGCTGCTGCCAGCTTGGCAGTGCACCCCCATTCACTCCCCCTTCCCCGCCCCCCCCCCCCATTCCCCCTCCTCAAAAACAACCCTTGCAATTATACAGAGGCTACGTGGGGCAAATTGCCTCCTGGAGAAATTAAGCCTCTGCAAGTATAGACGTTTTAACAACCACCCCATCTAAAGGGGGAAGGGTGTAGAATAAGCGATTGCTGTGGCTTGGTAAAGGATCGAAATGTCAACTGGCAAAAAAGACCTTGATCAAACCAAGCTCAAATCTGGCTGCAAAACATTTTGTTTTAAACGCAGCCGGCGAGTCTTCTTTGATGTTACAATGGTGAAAAATAAAAGAGAAGTCCTCTTCCCTCCCTCCAAAGAGGCATCCCTCTCCCAAGAAGAATCCCACTTTAATTTCTATTCCCCCCCAAAAAAATCATAATAAATCCACAAATTCTTACTAATGTATCTGCTGTAACAAAGGAGAGATGGCAACAGCAATTGCTCCGAGCAGATGGCTCCTATGCTGGGTTTTCAGGGGAGGGGAGAACCCCTTTATATATTTATTTATTTATTTAAATTTTTAAAAATATAACATAAATATTCGGCTCTCGGCCGCCCCGCAGCCAGTCCTCTGCGGCGGCTGGGCGCGCAGCCCTCTCTAGCTCCGCGCGGGCAGCCCGGCCCCAGCCCGGCGAGGTGCGCGGCGGATTGCAGGCATACAACCTGCCCGCGGTCTCGATGGCACCCAGAGGATGTTTTATTTTTAATGCAATGGAAAAAAAAAAAAAAAAGGGAACGGCGACCCAGGCACCGCGAGAGAAAGAACGGCGGGGAAATGTTCGCGCGCAGCGAAGAAGCGGCCCCGCGGGCTGCGGCGGGCGGGGAGCGCGGCGATGCCACCTTCCCGGTTCAAGTGTGCGGGGACCCGAAGCGGGCTCCCCTGCAAACACCGTACCTGGCCCGCTCGCGCTCGCTTTTCCCCTCTGCTAAATAAACCCAACAGGGACGGTGGAAGCTGCTGCTTGTCTTGCCCCGCTGCCTGACTTTGCCCGCCCAGCCACATGCTTGAAATCTACACGATTTCAGCCGGTGGATTTCCACTGCGACCTGCCTTGTTTATTTAGATAGGAAAGATGAAAGATACTGAGATAGAAAGATGGATACGAGATTGATGGGTCTCCTTTTTCTTCTTTTTTTTTTTTTTTTTTTCTTTTACTATTTTACGAGCGCATCACTCTCTTCCCACTCCTGACAACCTTTTTTTTTTTTTCTCGTGGCGGGGATTTTTCACCAACCCCAATCCCCCCACCTTTTTTGAAGTAGGGGAAAGAAGACAAGATCATCCCAGGAGACAGACGGAGGTGGGGAAATGGGGGGTGGGGAGGGGGGCTTGAGCCCTGCAAACAGCCGCGCAGCTGGATTATTTTGCAAATAGCAGGAGGAGGGGAGAGAAAGGCGGCAGCGGAATCCTAGGACCGGCGTGGCCGGCACCCTGCTGGGCCGGGCGCAGGGACCGGGAACCCAGAGCCGGCTGCCGCCCCTGGCCCTACGGCTCCCCCAGCCGGAGCGCACCCCGCTCTCCTCCGCCCGCGCCGTCAGCGCGGACCCACGCGCTCGCCAACTTTTCCCCACTTCCCGGCTCCCCCCTCCCCCTCCGCTCCCCCAGCCCCCTCCCCCTTCTCTCCAAACCCCGCCACCAGCGCCGCCGCCGCCACACACGCCGCTCGGAGGGGCGAGCGTCCAGCCGGGCTCGGCGCGCACACACACACTCCTCTAGCCTGCACGCCCCCTCCCCGGCCCGGAGCCGGCTCCGCAGGCCCCCGAGCCCGAGGCGCGTCCGGCTGCTCGGCGCCCCAACTCCCCCGGCTGCAAAGAAACTTTCCTATGGCCCCCGCCCCCCGCCATGCTTCAGGCCGACGCCGTTGACTCTGCCAGCCAGCGGGCGGCCCCGGCGCCTGGCCCGGCTCGGCTGTTCCGGGCTCCGTGTCCCCAGCCCCAGGCGCCCGGAGCCCCATCTCCGGCCCCTCGCGCGCACTCCGCAGACACTTACGGGTGATGAGCTCCCTCTGGGACAAGTGCTGCGGGTTGCCCTGTTTGCGGCGGGACATTGCCCCGGCATCTATTCTGGCATCGCCCGGAGAGCTGCACTGATGGGGGGAGCCGGGGGAGGGGGTCCGAGCCGCTGCCGCTGCCGCCGCGCCGCTGCCGCCGCCGCCGCCGCCGCCGCCGCGCCGCCTCCTCTGCCCGGGTTGGTGTTTTTTTTCCCTTCCTCTCTTGCCCTCTCTTCCTCCTCCTCTTCTTCTTTATTTTGCTCTTTCTTCTATGCTGTTTTTTGTTTTGTTTGCAAAAAGAAAAAAAGGGGAAGAAAAGCAAGAAAAACCTTTCGATCTAAAATAAGAAAAAGAGGCAAAAAAAAAAAAAAACTGCTGTTGCTTTCCGCGGACTGGCTGGTTTCTTTAAAAATATATTCTTTCGAAGGAAAAAAAAATATCTTACACTTCTTCAAACTGCTTGGCCTCTTGCACTTGCAAATGTCTTCTTGAACTTAAACTGGATTTTGCACCGGCTCCTGACACTTTCTTTCAGGGTCTGGTAGGTGGAAAGCGCACTTCTACCAGGAGGGGAAAAGAAAAAAAAAAAAAATGCAAACAAATTTAAAAAAAAAGAAGAAGAAGAAGAAAAAGCAAAGGAAAAAAAAAGCAAAGAAAACTTGGGGACTTGTCTCGTACCCTCTCACCCCGCCCCCTCAAAAAACCCAAAGCAATGTAAAACTGCCCCGGTTCGGTTGTTTCTGGGTTTTTCTGCGGGCTGCCTGTTTTTGTTTTTTGTTTTTTTTTTTCTCGGAGACTGACCCTTCCGAGGCTCTGGGGGGACACCAAGAGAGGCTCCTTCCCAGTTCACCTGGCAGGCTGGCGCCGGCCGGAGGGGCTGCCGAGTCCCCGCGAGCGCTCCCCAGCGCTCCCCTGGCGCCGCGGGCCCGGGGGGAGCGGGGCGGAGGGGCGGCTCGCCCAGTGCGCCTGGGTCGGTGCGGGCGCAGACTGGGAGCTATAGATTGCAACGTGAAGATGGCGGAGTCCGGGTTCTCTGGGAGCTCTCGGTCTCTCTATGGCTGGGGCTGCCTCTGTACAATGGGATAAAATTCAAGTTCAAGTGCGGACGTGACGTTTAATCTGCACTAGAGACAAAAAGACCCAGAGAGTCGGAGCACTGGGGGCGACTAGCGGTGGCTTTTTAACATTGTACCCTGTAAGAGAACAAGAAAGCACACACAGAGACACACCGCGCGCGCGCGCACACTCACATACACACACACAGTCGCCGGTTGCGCACACCCGCAGCCCAAGCCGGACACACGTGGAAACCGCGTTTTTGTGCGCTCCTCAGCTCCCCCCAGCCCCGGCTGCGCAAAAGCAGGAGGGGGTTGGGGGGGGGGGACACTGGGCAGCGTATTTTTAAAAAAAAGAAAAATCGTCCTTATATCGCCTCCCTCCTGGGAGCAGGACCCCCTGAGAAGGGGGCCGGGGTACTGTGTGAGTGAACTAAATTGAATCAATGCAAGTCTCCACCCGCCCAAAAGCTCTTTCGGACTTGGACTTTGGGGTGGGGGCGTGGACTGTGGAAAAGGGTTGGGGTCGACATGGGAGTTGGGGGACAGTAAGAATTGCTTCGCTTCCGTGGAAAAGTCGCTTGGAAGTTTTTACTTTTGTTTTATGGTCGCGGGCGGGGGCGGGGTGGTGGATGTTGGAGTTCAACTTCCAAAAAGTGTCTCCATATAAATCCTGGTATTACAGACTCTGGGCGGGTGAGGAAGACAAAATAAACGACACTAAAAGAACAGAATCAAGAACACGTGAGGGGGTGAGACGTGTTTGAGACCTTGTTGAGTCCCATTTGGAAAAGGATTTTCACTCAAATCTCTGTCCCCTCCCCTCACCTTACCCCCATTAACTTCTAGGGGTCAAACACGGCCCCACCCCCTAAACCGGGTCTATGGCAAGCGAGAGGGTAAAGGGACCGGGGCGCTCCACGTGGGAGAGGGACTTGGACTTGCCGGCCCAGGAGTAGGTGTGGCCAGATCTCCGCAGATACTCGGGTGGGTGACTCCAGGAGGCGCCCCTGACAATCACCGCAACCTGAAAGTCACACCCCGCCCCCTGCGCTCCTCGGCCCAGGGTAGGACTTGGAAATGCCTGTCAGACTGGGAAGGACGCAGCTGCCTTGTCAGCCGTTTGATCTCCAGCCGGCGAGGACAAGAGGAGTTGTGGGGCCTGTCCGTGGCCCGGGGACAAGGCCGGACCACGGCCCCCGTGGACACCCCCCATTCCCCAGGCTGCGGCCAACTTTGTGAATTTGATGACCTGGCCTCCAGGGCTGGGCGTGCCACGCGGCTGGCCTCCTCTCCATTCTCAGGGTTTCTCCGGAGGCGGCCAGGGCGGGTCGGGGCCTGGCTCCCGCTGGGCTTCGCGGGCGAGTCCAGCTGCACCCACCCCACTCCGCCCCCAGGCCTGGCTCCGGCGGCTTCACCCGGACGCATAGCGAGGCCGTGACGCCTCCGGGGGCGCCGCCTCCCTCGGAGCCTTTTCCTCGGGGGGCACACGGGGGTTTTTGTTTTTGTCCCGAAGGTCTTGGGTGGGGCGATGGCACCAACAATTTAACAGCGCCCAGCGTCCGTGCGCGAGAATGGAAAGAGATCCTTTCCAGTCCCATACCCTAAAAAATATAACAATAAAATGTGCCCTGGCTTGCAGTTCTGTAAACTGTGGGCTCCAGGGTGGGCGGACGCGAGGCCGAGCGGACGGAGACCGTGGGCGGGGCGCGGACTTGCACCTCCTCGCCCTGGCCAGGCAGGCTGCACCCGGTTGCCCATCCCCAATACCCCACCTCCACGTGGTCCAAAGTCTAGAAGGGCCTCCCTCTTCTGCCATCCCTCTCACTGCAAAAATCTTTCCAGGAAAGTGGCTTAAGTAAGAAAAATATGCCCTCACCCACCTTTAATAAACTTATTAAGACATTCAGAAACTGGCCATCCCTACTTGCGCGGACTCTAAATTTGAAAGATCAGCTCGCGCTCTCGTTCTGAGAACTGGCGATGTGAAGCCCAGAGAGGGTGAGCATTTTGCCCTAGGACACACAGCGCATCAGGGACAGGTCTGGACCCAAAACATCGCAGCGTGCCTGCAGCCCAGCGCCGCCGGCGATCTGGGACTTGAAATCCCGACACGCGACCCTCAGGTTGATTACAAGGAAGGGAGACCCCGCCAGTGGCAAGGCGGGATGGGGAGGATCCCTCAGGAAAAGGGGGCCCCTCCGCGGGCGGAGCAAGCGCTCTCGGAGTCCCAGCTGCAGCCACCACCCGGCGTGCGGTCAGGGGCCGTGCCTGGGGAGGGGGCACCCCCTCCCCACCCCCAGCAGGAAGTAGCCGGTGTGGGCCGGCGCAGGCCCCACCGACCCGAAGAGCACTTCCTCCTTGGCCCCGCGCTGCCCCGACGGCGGGAAGAGGGACGCGCGGGCGGGCGGGCGCAGGGCCGGACACGCCGCCGCCCGCCGGCGCGCTCCACCTCGCGGCAGCCGGGGAGAGGCTGCCCTGCCCCTGCCCAGCCTTGAGCTGGCCCCTTCGCTCTCCTCCTCCCCTGCTTCCTCCACATCTTCCTCCCCCTCCTCCTCCTTCTCCCCCTCCTTCCCCTCCTCCTCCTCCTCCTCTTCTCCCAGGAGGCGGCCGGGCGCAGGCAGGGAGCGATCCCAGCTGCCACTCCAGTCTCCTCTTTTTCCCTCTGCCCGTCTGGCACGGGCCTCATCAGCGCGCAAAGCTGTTAATGTCTGGTCTCACAGCTCCCCCTTTAGTCTTGCTGCGCTCCCTGTCTCGCGTTCCAAGCCGGATCAATAGCCGCCTCTCGGCCGACCTTGACCTCTCCCTCGACCCTGCCTGGCTTCCGCAGCTGGCCCCGTACTAATGTTTCCCCACTCTCTAGATGCCCAGACAGCAGGCGGGGCGGGAGGAGGGTGGCCGACCTCGGCCCACAGCCCCGTCCCCACCCCTGCTTTAGCACCCCAGGCAGGCGAGTGGAGATCCAGGACTCTCCTGAGAGGGTCACTGCACGACTCCACCGAACCCCACCCCACCTCTTCTTCACCAAGCCTTTGTTTAAAATACAAGTCACTCCTACCCCCTCCCCACCCCCAAAAAAGAGGGTGCAGGTGGCTCACATATGAAAATGTAAAAGGAAAAAGTGTGGGTCCAAATGTGGTCCTGAACTGATGTAAAACCAGATTCATTCCTGCAGCACCTGCTGCAGACCTACTGTGTGCTGGGCCCAAAGCTGGGGCTTTGTGCATGCTGGAATCAAATGGAAATAAATGCCACCTTTTCTGCACTATCTTTACACACACACACACACACACACACACAGCAGATGTCAAAAAGCTTTTTGAACTCACAAATATTTCCCTGCTATTCTTTTTCTAGCTTCACAGTGCATTCCAGCAGATAATCCTCCATATTCTCAGTCACTTTAAATTTCTTTATAGAGGAATAGTTCAGAAATCAGAAATCATTTCATCAAATCAGAGTGCATTTTTATTAACCTTATGTGGGGCTTTAATTCCCTGTGTGTGCTGCATGTAACACGCCATGCAGTGGGGGCAGATTAAACAGACACGTGACCCCCAAGTCAGGCTTTTTGTTTAAAATTCTTTGAACGATTCTCAATACTTAACTCAGCTGAGGTTGGACTCTATTCGAGGTTCTACAATGTTATCTTTGCCTTCTGAGCTGTTATATTTTATCTCTTACTTCTTTACAAAAATTTGGAAAGAATCAAGATAAGAAGCGTCAGTAGAAATGGGAAGTCCTAATGTTTCTACAGAAAGAAAACTGACATTTCATTTGTTTTTGTTGTTTTCTTTTTAACGCAGATCCACCCTCTAAAACGCAGTCAACTTTGTGGCAATACAACAGCACATCTCACCAAATTACTTTGGGCTTCATTTTTGGTGCTTTAAAACAAAGAAGAAGAAATCCATGCGAAGAGAAGGCAAATCATTTCATATTCACAGGTATAGGGCAGACTCAGAAGCAACCCCTGTCTGTTCATTTCTGTTCCTCCGGATCTATACGTGTTCTTGACTGTGAAGATGAGCATGAATACGATGTTCCGATCTGATCAGTGGATGGACTTATTCTAACTTGTGAGGAAACCACAGTGGAGGCACCAAGCAAATCATATTTATGTACATATTAATAAGGCTCCCAAGGTGGTCCTTATCTCTTTCCTTACGGTTCTAGAATCTTTAGCAGCTATCAAATACAGAGGCATAAAAAGACAAAAGAGGGCTTTTGGGCTTCCTGCCATATCTTCTAGAATTATTTTATGTCATTTCTGAAAATTACAGCAAATTTCTGGGCGCCATAAGCACTCAGTTAAAGCTTTGCTGGATTTAGAGGAGTTTTTCACGTTGTCACCTCATAGCAGAGTCAGGACCACAAAACTTGCCTTTCAACAGTTGTTTGGTGGAGTCTTTTGGTGTACTGAATTTAACAACATTGCTTTTGTTAAAACATGACATCATTTGCACCTTATTTTTTTCTGCAAGTAATACCTGGACTTGAAACAGTAGTATATTTCTGACTGTTACTTAACTGTATGAAGCATAGATCAGCTGTAGGAAAACTGAGGCATCATTGCCTGCTGCCTTTATATCTGCAGCCTACAAGGGGTTAAATCAAATTCACTGTTCCTGATTCATGTATTATTTTCCTTAAAAAATACTTACCCAGCTCCCCGTATATGAAAAGGACTCACACCCACATTCAATGTTCCTAGCTCTGTCCCTGTCATCAGAAATGATATTGAATGGCTCAGTACTAGGGGATCTGGAACTATTTCTACAGCTTTCTCACCTCATTTGGAATTTTCTTGTCTTGCTAATTTTAATTCTTTAGTTGAGTCATCAATTCAAATTTGGTAGGGACTGGCATCACCCAGTTGGTCGACTTGGGAGAAATATTGTTCATGAAGATGATCAGACTGCACCAAATTCCACCCCCACCCTTCACATATACAGAGATCTGAGCGGCTGTGGTGTGAGTGCACGTGTGTGTGTGTGTGTGTGTGTGTGTGTGTGTGTGTGTTATGCAAAAGTGTCTCTCTGCTGCTTTCTCTTTTGTCACTAAGTCTCCAAATTGTGTAACTGAAACTGCAAGGAAGACCGTTTTCCTGAAGATGCTGAGAGCTCTGTTTTGAAGACACACACACATCCATGAGTTTGAATTCAGCGGTCTAGTGACCATCCATCTGCCCTGTGTAGAGCATAGACAAGGAAAAAAAAAGAGAGTTAAAGTGGTTCAAACGAGGGACTCAGAAGGGAATTTTCAGTTCCGACTCTGGTTGTCAGCTGCTGTTGTTGAGACCGAGCAACAGTGAGGTGTCTGGTGATAGGAAACAGGGAGGACTAGGGATGGAGACAGTAATGATCACCTTCCTAACAAGGGTTTGATGATGCTGTGAGAATTAGTTAGTTTGTATCCTTAAGCAGTTTGAGAAAGATGAAGTTTCAGTAAATGCTAAGCTGGAGTTGTAGACATCTGACTCAGAAGAGAGGTCTCCCCCACCCCCAATCCCAGGCTCTGAAAACTCCTATCTGTGCTGTGATGCACTACAAAGGAAGTGAGGGGAAGCACTCACTTATGGAAGAACAGAGGAGAGAGAGACATGAGTCAGGCTAGCATCCCTCCAACAGGCTCAGCTAATGAGGATGCTGCAATGGGGGAGCTTACCAATAAATAAAAATAAAAATCAGCCAACACCTTGTTTCAGATATGCCTTCCAGAGCTAGGAAAGAAAGAGAGCTCTGGGAGATCTCAACTGCTGTTTTGTAGTTTTAGAAACAGCCACGGATGCTTTCGAGTGAATTCAACAAAGGTAGTTTGTATCCTAGAAAACACGTAAGTGGTTTCTCTCTGTTTAATAGAGAAGGGCTATGCAAGCTGACAAACGAGGCTCTACGCCACAAAGTTTTAACTGCAGGCACATTATTGAAGATGAAATCATATTTCTATAGTATGTGGAAGTTATGAAAGTTGTTCCATTATGTACATATTAAAACATTGCCTCTGCTTGAAGATGCACTTTCAGCTCAATTTACAAGGCAGACAATTTGCTACAACAAAAGATAATTATTGCTGCCCAGGGAAAACCAAGACACTGGATTACTGTGCATTCTCGTATTAGTTTAATCTGGATCCTTTTACAAAAATGATTTCACTGTGATTTCAAGCCTTTGGAATCATTGAAACAAGAATGGCTTCTATAATATGAATGTGGCAAAAACATTTCCCATTTGAACTTGTGACAAAGCACCTCTGCCTGCCTCTCTCTCCCTCTTCCCCCACCCCCGGCCCCATCACACACACACATGTATCATGAAATTAACACTAGACAGGAGCAAAAAAGATCATCTCTGACCTGTTCCCAGACCACTCTGATGATCTGGATTCTAAATAAGGCAGATTTATGGTCAATTATTTTAAATCTGTATTTGGACCTCTGGATTCAAATGGGTAGATTCATCAGCTGTTGGGATTCAGCACAGGCATCTGCACTTTCATTATTTGTATCTGCTTAACAGGAACAATTAGAGACTGAAGAGTGAGGACGCCTGTTTGGGGACCGGTTTGGTATTGTACCCAGACCACACATTCCGGCTGGGAAGGAACACAGTAATGTATAAAGCATTAGTGGATTTAACACTCTGCATTGTGCTCGGGGAATCGAATTGTTGATGTTTCTGGCAAGAACTCATACTCCAGTTGAAATCTATCAAACACCTTAATTAGCTCCGGGTACCTAAATGCACCCAACCCAGAGGCAAGTTGGAAAGCAGCAGAAGGAAAGGGCAGGAGCTGGCACAGAGGCGGCACGGGCCTCCCTGGGTACCCCCAGCACCCTGTGGCCTCACTTTCCAGACCAGAGTACATGGGCCATGGTGGAAAGTCAAACAAGTTGCAGCTCTCACTGCAGCAGCCGTAGGGATGTGATTGAAGGTGTTTGGATGGTTTGACCGGCGTTGGCTAAGGGGATGAGAAGAGGCCGCAGTGACACAAAGCTGTTGCCGATAATAACTGGAACCTTTTTCTGAGCCAACCGTTCCACCTGGACCTCAGTACAAATTATTGTTTTCAATTACCACCTGTGTATTCCTTCCCATGCAACTTATTGATGTAAAATTACAGCTACACCGGTATAAATAAGTTATGCTGCAGTTGTAAAATGGAAGAAATTTTGTTGTAGCAATTATGTTCAGCAAGATGACAAAATAAATTTCCAGAGCTGTGCCTGCAGTAACCTGGGGAATTTAAACCTCATAATTTCCATTCATTTCAGATAATTTGGAGTAATTTCTATATGTAATAACTTTGTAATGAAAAACACAGCGGTACTGAAGTGATTTCGCTCTGTTTTTTTTTTTTCTCCTATGGTATACATGGCACAAAATAAATGATAAAAATAATATTTCCTTTTTATATGTGTGTGTGTTGAGTAATTCCTTCAGTAAAAATCATAAACTAATACCCAGACTAAATCTCTGTCCACAAAATGAAAAATAAATTGAGTTAAAGAAAGTGAAAAAGTATGAAGGGCTTTGGATGCTTTATTGTGACTTTATTGAATTGTTTTGTTCCCATGCTCCCTCTGATCCCTGAGGGTTACAGTTCCCGAGTAACAGGCAAATGCAGGGGAGCCCCAGATGGCCCAGAGGAGGTGGCAAGGGGACCCCCAAAGGCCAGGAAACCCTTGCCAGATGGTGATTTCTCCCCAGAAACATAAGAGACTTGTTCTCCTCCTGAGATGAGCATCTTTAATGGCTGATTTCACTGAGATTGGAAAGGACCTGGTAGGCTGGTCAGTGGTCGTGTCGGTTCTGACACATTTCCTCCTCTAATTAAAGACAAGGCAAGGTGGAGCACCAGTGCCCTGCCCGACCTCTGACGGTGACACCTGCCACTAATGTACACAGCCCCTGAATGCCACGAGTTATTCATCGGAAGCTCCCACTGAGCTGTGAGAAGGTGACAGGAATTACAGCGGCTGCATCAGCGCCCAGCTCCGCACGATTAGCCTCTGCCACTGCCACGGTGCACATCAAGGGTTTCCCCTAAGTGAAAAATGGAGGCATCGTTCCCTAAAACCTGCCTGCTAGTAGTAACAGCCAGTGACTGTCAGCCCCCTCCCCGCCAGCCATGAGGGCTGCCTGCTGCCTTGAACTAGAATGGCTGCCCTGCCCTGAAAACCCTGGCCTGCTACATGCTGCCAGGGGTGCCCATCTGGAGGCTCAAGCTTTGGCTGAGTCGGCTGGGAAAAGGGCATTCATTTCTGAGGCTCTGTGGTTTCCCTGTCAGATGGGCTTCACTGCTTTGTAGAAGCGGAGATGAGTGGGTCTTAGCAAAGCGCCTGGCCCAGTCTCTCGCCATGCAGCAGTCGCATCATAAGCATGGTTGTGATATGTTTCTTCAACAACACACACGTACAGCAGGATGGGACGCCTGCTGTACGCCAAGCACACCACAGGGGACAGGGCCCAAAGATGGCAATACTGTGAGGTGGTGGTACCGAGGTCCCAAGTTCAGGCAAGTCTGAATCTGACACACCACCCCAGCTCCAAGGAACAGAGCAAGGGAAAACAAAAGTTGATGACATAGTCGATTAGAGTAGTGAGAGTACGACGATTAGAGTAATGAGAGTACAGCCCATCACATGGACTCATGGTCGTGTGTCCCAAGTGCCATGGGAGCAAAGCAGCAGGGCTCAGGGGTCCTGAGCACAGATTGCAGAATTCTTCCAAGACCCTCAAGGCCTGCTCATTCAAAGAGACACTCTGTCTAATTACATTGTTAGACCATTTATCTTATCTAATCCTCAGAAGAGAAAGACTTTCATCCGCCTTAGACAGGAAGCCCGAAGTCAGCCACCATGAGGTAGAGTCCAAATCGCCCCAGGTCTGTCTCTGTGTATAACCACTACACTGTCCTATACCCGGGTTGGATTTCCAGCCATCCTGCAAGCCAATAACAGGCAGCTGAAAACATCACCAGATGTGGAACTAGAACAGCAAAGACAAAGTCAATGCTGGATCAAGACATGGAGGCAGGA
The DNA here is from genome assembly GCF_002776525.5 of Piliocolobus tephrosceles. Classification (NCBI taxonomy): domain Eukaryota; kingdom Metazoa; phylum Chordata; class Mammalia; order Primates; family Cercopithecidae; genus Piliocolobus; species Piliocolobus tephrosceles. Next base: position 7,134,807 of record NC_045439.1, on the reverse strand, counting down.
AGAGAATTACAGAGAAAAAAAGTTTGCAATAAGGAAACAGTATACTCAGTTAGTAGAAGAGATTTTGTTTGTTGTTTGTTTGTTTGAGACAGCAAAATCCAACAAGACACACCACAGTTATGAAACTAGATAATTGAGGCAGAGAGAAATGGGGTGGAGAGACAAACAACTCATGATGGGACAGAGTTTTAGCGTACAAAGCCCTTTTGCTTCCCGAACTTGAGTTTGTCCTCCCAGCAGCCTGTGAGAAAAGCAGGACAGGGCACACACAGCTTGATGTACGCCTCTGAGATCACCAGGGTCAAGTGTCTGCCGCGCTCGCTGCTAGCTACAAGCCTTCATGCGGTTTCTCTTCTCGACATCCCAGGTCCTCCTCTATTACATCCAATGCCTCTGTGGGCATCCCATCAGATGACCTCTCAGAAAGCCCCCAGCACAGGCCTGGCACAGAAGAGGCATTGAATAAATGACAGATGTTATTACGGAGGCGCTATACTCATGAAACAGGAGATTCACATTCAACTCAATCTGGTACACACGTCAAACTTTCAGGAATGAAATGGGAACGTCCCCCCAGATTTCACTGGTGTACATCATCAATTAATATTGATGAAGCACCTTGTCTTAGCGCTACTGTAATAGACATTGCCGGGTGCAGTGGCTCATGTCTGTAATCCCAGCACTTTGGGAGGCCAAGGCAGGCAGATCACCTGAGGTCAGGAGTTCAAGACCAGCCTGGCCAACGTGGTGAAACTCCATCTCTACAAAAATACAAAAATTAGCCAGGCATGATGGCAGGTGCCTGTAATCCCAGCTATCCGGGAGGCTGAAGCAGGAGAATCACTTGAACCTGGGAGGCGGAAGTTACAGTGAGCCAAGATCACACCATTTCACTCCAGCCTGGGCAACAGAGTGAGACTCCATCTTAAAAAAAAAAAAAAAAAAAAAAAAAAGAGTAGACATTGATTTCTCACATTTCCAGAGGTTGGCAAGTCCAAGATCAAGGCGTCAGAAGGTTCAGTGTCTGGTGAGGTCCCCAGTCTTTGCTGCCAAGATAGTGCCTTGTTGCCACATCCTCCAGAGGGAACAAACACTATAGCCTCACATGGCACCAAAAGGCCTAAGCTTGTTCCCTCCAGCCCTTTCCCTCCTAATCCACTCATGGGGCAGAGGCCCTGTGACTCAGTCATCTTCCCAAAGGCCCTACCTCTGAATACCACCACAATGGGGACTGAGTTTCAATGCGAATTTTGGAGAGGACACATTCAAATCATAGGACACATTCAAATCATAGCACACCTTCTTTGCGCCAGGAACCAGGCTAACCTTTGCCAATACCCAGAGGAAAACATTATAGGTGTTATCTGCTAGTAGCAGGTCATTGGGCTCTGAGCTTCTCAAAGCAGGCAGTCCAGATCCTACCTTGTCTCCTGTGCCTGTGGCAGGCACATAGGAGGGTATCAGCGACTGAGCCAGCTGTACCTCACTACAAGACCTAATACACAGGCAAACTAGAAGATCCACGGCCAGCTGGGCACGGTGGCTCACACCTGTAATCCCAGCACTTTGGGAGGCCGAAGCGGCTTGACCATCTGAGGTCAGGAGTTCCAGACCAGCCTGGCCAACATGGTGAAACCCCATCTCTACTAAAAATACAAAAATTAGCTGGGCATGGCAGCAAGCACCTGTAATCCCAGCTACTCAGGAGGCTGAGGCAGGAGAATCACTTGAACCCAGGAAGCAGAGGTTGCAGCAAGCCGAGATCTGGCCACTAAACTCCAGCCTGGGGGACAAGAGCAAAACTCCATCTCAAAAAAAAAGAGAGAAAGAGAGAAAGAGAGGAGAGAAAAAGAAAGAAAGAAAGAAAGAAAGAAAGAAAGAAAGAAAGAAAG
>NC_045439.1:7093792-7132815 GCF_002776525.5 Piliocolobus tephrosceles | reverse complement strand
AAGAAAGAAAGAAAGAAAGAAAGAAAGAAAGAAAGAAAGAAAGAAAGAAAGAAAGAAAGAAAGAAAGAAAGAAAGAAAGAAAGAAAGAAAAGAAAAAGAAAAACCACAGCCATGGGACAAAAACTGGAAAGAAAGCTCTCAGGTTTAGAGATGAGCATATGGGAGTTTGCGGGTGGTAGAATCATTGTTCATTTTCTTCTATCAGTCTCCATATTTTCTATAATCTGCATTTATGGTTTTTATTATCAGCCACCAAAAATCAAAAATTAAAGGTGTAGCAGCTGAACCTTTTGGCTAATTATTCAGGGCAAAAATAATAGACTACATATGAAAGAAAGACTGGAAGGAGATTCAGAAATAACAGCCGCTATTGTGTGAGAATTATGAGATTGGGGGGATTTTAAAAGAACTTTGTCTCCCGCCGGGCACGGTGGCTCACACCTGTAATCTCAGCACTTTGGGAGGCCGAGGCAGGTGAATCACAAGGTCAGGAGTTCAAGATCAGCCTGGCCAACATGGTGAAACCCCATCTCTACTAAAAATACAAAAAATTAGCTGGCCGTAGTGGCGGGCTAATCCCAGCTACTCAGGAGGCTGAGGCAGGAGAATCGCTTGAACCCGGGAGGTGGAGGTTGCAGTGAACCAAGATCGCGCCACTGCACTCCAGCCCAGGCGACAGAGTGAGGCTCCATCTCAAAAAGAGAAAAAAGAACTTTGTTTCCCAAACCTTCTAGAATGTCACTAAGGACTGCCATACTTTTTTTCTTTTTTGAGATGGAGTCTGGCTTTGTCACCCAGGCTGGAGTACAGTGGCACAATATCTCAGCTCACTGCAACCTCTGCCTCCCAGGTTCAAGCAATTCTCCCTCAGCATCCCAAGTAGCTGGAGCTACAGGTGCCTGCCACCATGTCTGGCTCATTTTTGTATTTTTGTATATTTAGTAGAGACAGGGTTTCCCCATACAAGCAAGGCTACTCTCGAACTCCTAACCTCAAGTGATCTGCCTGCCTCTGCCTCCCAAAGTGCTGAGATTTACAAGCATAAGCCACCGCGCCCAGCCTCGTACATTGTAATAAATCGTTTTGTAAAACTATTCTTTGTGAAAGAATCAAGGAGATGGTTACCATGCTGTGATGTGAGACCATCCTGGGTTCGGGGAGGTCTGTGGGACGTGGTTGGATGAGACCTTCTTTAAGAAGCTGCCACGCTTTTTCCTTCCTTTCCTTCTGTCTGCGGCCCTCCATCACCTGAGACTGCACGCTAAGGCAAAGCTCTCTCACAGCAGCCAAACAGGCTGATTTTAAAGCCACCTCTGCTCGCCCTGCTGGGGCAGGCTAACCAGCCAACCAGCTACACAGAACCTGCTGGAACCTGGCCCTCCGTGGGCACGGGAAGCAGCCGGTTGGGCTCTCTGCTGGGTGCTCGTGAAGCGTGGAGCACTTTCCGACACTCACAATGAGAAATGTCCTCTGGAAGCCTCCCCGCTCCCCACCTTCTGTCATCGGGGAGATAATTCATTTATGCAGCATTCACAGAAGACTGACATTTTCGACTTTTTTAGCAGAATAAATTTATAAGGTAAATTAGGGGGTGGGAGCCCTAGTGTCCTAGGCAGATTCAAACTGGTAATTACAGAGGACCTAATTATGTATTCACCACGGAGCCTTCTGGAGCAGCGAAGGCTACAGGATGGCTCTTATTCTTCCTGCAGAGGACCATCTCCCTTGGAAGCTTCACAACCAACCTTTGAGAGCTTGTGCTTCCAGCCCTGGGCCGTGGCAGCAAAGCGCCCTTGTCATGGGCACCCACGTCCTGATGTCTGCAGAGAACATCCTGACCCTGGGCAGGGAGCCCCAGTGTCCCCCAATAGTCATGAGGTCAAATATTCTTCAGACCAGGACTCCTGACTTGGATAAAATAAAAGTCAAAAATACAAAACAGGGTTTTGCTTTTGTTTTTGTTTTTCATTTTTTGTTTTGAGACAGAGTCTCGCTCTGTCACCTAGGCTGTAGTGCAGTGGCAGAGTCTCGGCTCACTGCAGTCTCCACCTCCTGGGTTCAAGCGATTCTCCTGCCTCAGCCTCCCAAGTAGCTGGGATTACAGGCGCCCCCCACTACACCTGGCTAAGGACAGGGTTTTTTAAAATCTGGCTCTGCCCGTTTTCCCCCAATCCCCCCAGAGTTCCAGATGACATCGGCAGGCTGTGGTATCAGAAGGATCATTTCCACAGCCTTCTCTCCTGCTTGGCTGGGAGCTCCTTGGGGGCAGAAACTGTGTCCTTTGCTTCTCCATCTCATCAGAACTCAGCTTGGGATCTGGCCTCAGTGCAGCTGCTGAATGAAGGGGAGAATCAATAGTCAACAAAAATGCACAATGGCCCTAGGAAGAGAAAAACCTTGGGCTTTGGCAAAGTGGTAAACTGACTAAAAGACTCCCTTTCTTACCCAACACAGTGCCACACAATATTTGAATACATAGACACTTTTTTTTTTTTTTTTTTTTTGAGACGGAGTCCGGCTCTGTCGCCCAGGCTGGAGCGCAGTGGCCGGATCTCAGCTCACTGCAAGCTCCGCCTCCCGGGTCCACGCCATTCTCCTGCCTCAGCCTCCCGAGCAGCTGGGACCACAGGCGCCCACCACCTCGCCTGGCTAGCTTTTTGTATTTTTTTTGTAGAGACGGGGTTTCACCATGTTAGCCAGGATGGTCTCGATCTCCTGACCTCGTGATCCGCCCGTCTCGGCCTCCCAAAGTGCAGGGATTACAGGCTTGAACCACCGCACCCGGCCTAGACACATTTTAGATGCAAATCCCTCCTTTCTGTGACCCATTCTCCCTTGTTTACCAATGCCCTCCCTGCTCCCAAAGCACCTCATGGTTCACTTGGTAACTATGCATTGTGCTCTGTTGTGGGTCAAATCATGCCCCCCACCCCACCATAATATGTTGGAGTCCTAAGCCCTGTACCTGTGAATTTGCCTTAGGATCTTTGCAAATGTAATTAGTTAAGGTGAGGTCATCCTGGGTTAGGGTGGGCCTTCCATGCAATGACTGGTATCCTCCTAAAAACACAGCCATGTGAACACAGAGACACACAGGGAGGACGTCTGGTGACAATGGAGTTAGACACTGGACCCAGACAGCTGCCAGGAACACCAAAGAATGCTGGCAACCACCAGAAGCCAGGAAGAGGCAAGGAAGGATCTTCCCCTGGACCGCGAGCGTGGCGTGGAGACACCGTGATTTCAGACTTCTGGCCTCCCCAGTTGTCAGACAATCAGCGCCTCTTTTTTAAGCCACCCAGTTAGCAATACTTTGTTACACCAACCCCAGGAAATGAATGCGTGCTCCTGCCCTGTGCTGGACCATGAGCCAGGGCCAGGCCAGCAGAGCCAAGCTATCTGGACACAGACCCTGCCCTCGGAGGCTCAGGGGTCACAGGCCTTTTCTACGAGGTGGCAAAAGTGAAAAGTATCCCCAAGGCTGGGGCGCAGTGCCTCACACCTGTAATCCCAGCACTGTAGGGGACTGAGGCAGGAGGACCTTATGAGGCCAGGAGTTCAAGGCCAGCCTGAGCAACATTGTGAGACCTCATCTCTACAAAAATTGGAAAATTAGCCAAGCGTAGTGGCACAGGCCTGTAGTCTCAGTGACTTGGGAGGCTGAGGCAGGAGGATTACTTGAGCCCAGGAGTTCTAGGCTGCAGTGAGCTGTAATGGTACCATTGCACTCCAGCCTGGGTGACAGATCCTGTCTTTAAAAATACATAAATAAAGATTTCCCTGCACTTCATATTTGCAAAGAGAATGTTGACAAGAACTGGTGGCCCTCCTTGTCACCCTCAGAAAAGAGCAATGATGACTGGACTGTGAATATCTTGAGGCCCAAACCACGGCAGGTTTGCCCTGAACTCCCACTCAGACACCCCCTGCCACCCTCTCATCCTAGCTTGGGACTTTGCACATAGTTCAAGCTCCAGTTATAAAGCCAGGGTTTAGGGGAAAATAATGCTTCAGTGGAGGAAGTATTTAAGGGCTGAATATTTGTAGTGGCCCTTAAATCACACCCTCCAAGAAACCACATACAAAGTTGACCCTAAAATAAGACTGCACCCCTGTGAAAGTCTTCAGCCACTGAAGTGTTAGCTTGGTGTGTAGCTGGGTTTCATTTTCATTTTTGTGTTTAATAAATAAAAAATTAAAAACAAGAGAAACAATTAACTAACTAGGAGTAAATTACCGGACAGGAAAATGGAATTACATAAAAGACACATTTCTCTGGTGCTTTACTGAAAACCCTCCTGGACATAATAGAGTGAAGAAGCCCTGTTTTCACTCCTCCCCTGAGCGCCCCGTGAAATGAAATTATCTAGGCACATAGATCCACCTCTGCTCCTGCACACGGAAGATGAGGAAGAAACCGCTTTACCTTTCTGCCCCACGAGCCTCTTAAGAAAGCTCAGGCCGGGGGCAGGATGGGTTCCTGCTTGGCTCTGCTACCTTCTCTCCTGTGTGTGTGACTGTCGGGGAGGTAAATTAAGAATTCACACTTCTGCAAAGTGCTGGGTTCACGCCCAACCACAGGCTTTTGCAACTTTGACCAAAGACACATATGGTGGGGTGGATGCGACCTCGCTGTTTATGGAACGGTCTCCCCCAGTTGACTGAGGCTTCAGTGGGAGTGAAGTCATGGGGCAGGGCTCACAGAGGGTTGACTCAGACCCAGGCTGTGCCCCTCTTATGCACCAGGCAGCAGCTGGACATTTGACATCCACTCTTCCTACACACCACACCCCCCCACCGCCGGGTTAGACATCCGTCTCATTTTACAGGAGGGAAACCTGTAAAGCTATGCAACCAGCTCAGGACTGCATAGGCAGTAGCAGCAGACCCAGGGTTCAACGTCGGGCTTTCCAATGACAAAGGTCCTGTTGTGTCTACCTCCTCATGTTAGGGTAACCCAGGCTGTGCTGCTACACAACTTAATCCCTTTATCTAAGAAGTTTACACAAGAAAGGTTCACATGTCCTTTTTTGCCCTAGGCTGTTGGCGGTCCTCCTATCCCTCTAGCCACCCCTCATGGCCTCCAGGGCCTCCATGGCAGGGGAAGAGGCAGATGGAGGAGTCCCACTGGCTCTTAACTGCCTCAGCCCAGAAGTGACACTCATCACCTTTACTCACAGACTGTTGGCCACAGCCAGTCACATGACCCAACCCGAACCTCCAGAGAAGCTGGGAAATGCAGACCAGCACCCGAGTGTGGTTGGCAGTGCCCACTGGTGCCATGTCCAGGAAGAGAGTATGCACAGTTACTCTGTGTTGACTGAAGGGGCCTTCACTAGAAATTTCTTCACCAGTCAATTTGGGAATCAGGACCATGGGTCAACGGAAGTGCCCGCACACCTGGGTTTGTTACATAACACATGCAGGATCTTATTCTGAGCTGACTCGGGTTTTTCCCTCCATCCTCTGAAGCTCACTGCTGGCACTCTTCCTTTATCCATCACTCACTGTGCTTGCTGCCATCACACTGAAGAAGCATGGGGCTTTCAAGGTAATACAGAGGCAATAATCTAGGAGACTTTATTCCTCATTGTGCAATGTGCCCTCAGGAGCAAACAAATCTGCAGGATTTGGAAGTGAGCAGCTAGCTCCTTGGAAACAGAGACTCATAGTCGGGCCCCTCCAGTCCAGAAATGTGTCCACTTGACATGCCAATCAAAGGAGATGTTGGAACTTTGGAAGGTGTGAGGTAGGTGTGTGGGATAAGGTAAAAACACCCAGGCTTCACTTCAAAGCCCTCAAAATAGGGTTTGATGGATGGATTTAGAACATAGAATTTTTAAGCTAGAAGGAACCAAGAGATAATGCAGTCCACCTACTTCAGGAGGGAGTCTGAGGCCAGGGGGAGGCGGGGGAGTCACAGGCCTGGGGTAGTGCCTGAGCCATGGGGTGGCCCTGATGCCCCTGACTCCCAGGCCCAGGACTCCTTCCTCAACTCATGGCTCCCCAAATCCTTTTTCCATCCATCAATCAACAAAAGAGAAATAAGCATTGGGAAACCATAGAACTTTGTCTCCAATAGGCCTGACAAAGGCTTAGAAAAGGCTCACCAATTCCAGTCATTTAGGAGGGACCCTGAGTCACAGAAAAAGGGTGGGAATCTTCACGGATCAGAGAAGGGAAGCAGAGCACTTCAGGGCTTCTCTCCTTCTGTCTCAGTCAGGCCTGCTATAACAGAATACCGTAAACTGGGTGGCTCAAACAATGGACATTTAAACAGACATTTATTTCTCATAGTTCTGGAGGTTGGGAAGTTCAAGTTCGAGGTGCAGGCAGAGCCGGCGTCTGGTGAGGGCTCTCTTCCAGGTTTGCAGACTGCCTCCTTGCTGTGTCCTCACTGGAGAGAGTGGTCATCTTTCCGGTGTGCCTTCTCACATGGGAGCTGATCCCATCTACAGGGATTCCACCCCCATGACCTAATCAACTCCCAAAGGCCCCACCTCCTAATACCATCACATTGGAGGCTAGGATTTTAATTTTTAGGATTATAAATTTGGCAGGGGCTGCGGGGGACACGTTTATACCATAGGATGTTCCATGTGCTCTGTTCCTAGTTTCCACTCACTGTGCCCTGGGAGAGGTTTGAGAGGTTGGCCCTCAACCCAGACAAGTTTTCTCCGAACAGGAGAAACAGGAGGCTGCTGTATTCTTAAAGAAACCAGGGGCTTATTCATGAGAAAGTGAGTGTCCAAGCAGTCAAGAGAACCATGCCATTCCACAAGAGCACTGCACTGAGATGTATCAGGACCCAAGCTGGGAGAGGGGCCTCCCAACAGGCCCTGCTGCAGCAAGCGTGACACCATGCCAACATCTCTCAGTGGCTGAGCTGTGCCCTCATGGACCACAAGATTTGGTCTGATGCCACGTGTAGGAAAACCAAAACATTGCAAACTGCTGGGGATCCAGGAACTGTTTCTAAGGAAGCTTATTGTCAAATGGGTCAGGATGGATATGATTCCAGAGCCCAGGTAATCCTGGGGATTGTCAGGTCACAAATGGAGAAACTACAGCCAGGGAGGACAAAAGGCCACCAATCAGCCTGTGCCACCCCCACTGTAAGGCACCCTGTGCTCCCCACTGCCTCTATTCAGAGTCTTGGGCAGGAGGAGAGCCCTTGGTGTCTGGCTCTGGCTTCTTAGCCTCACCCCTAGCTGGGCCACCCTCTGATCCCTGAAAACCAAGCACTGTGCTCACCTTGATCACTGGACTATTTCTCTCCGCTGGGGGGCTCTGGCCAGGTTTCAGCAGCGAGTAAAAACTGCAGCTGGTTGTTCAGAGCCCAGACAGCCAAAGGTTGCCTCCTCCAGGAAGTCTGCCATCCTCACAGTCTCCTTTCCAGCAGACACTCGCTCTGTCTGCTCAGCCCACACGTCACTTAGTCCTGCTCCTGCTCCAGCTCCACAGCACCCACTGGGTCCCAGGTTTTGCTGGGCTTTCTTTCTGTCCCTCCCCTGCACCTTGAGTAACTTCAGGCAGAGACCACAGCTCATTCAGCTGCATGTCCCCAGCTCCCACCCCAAGGAGACACCTAGGAAATGTGGATGAATGCATGGACCCTCAACTCAATGGATACACGGATGAGGGGATGAACCAGGCAGCAAATGTGTGAATGGGTGGGGGAATGATTCAGGGTGAAACAGTGAGTGGCCGCGTGCCTGCTGCCTCCCCACCAGGAGAGGCCAGCAAACAAAAAGATTTGGCAGGGCGACACAGGACTTCAATGACATGTGTAAGATTCCTCTCCTAAAGCAACTGCAGGGCACATGCTGTTTATTATAGGGTTGTCTGCCTTTGCTGGAAACCTGAAAAATGCCTTTTTTTTTTTTTTTTTTTTTTGAGACTTTGTTTTTTAAGAGCAGTTTAGGTTCACACCAAAAGTGAGCGGATGGTACAATGTAGAGTCATATTGTTCCCCTATACCCCTTTCCCCCAGAGGCAATCAACATCCCTTACCAGGGCGGTGCCTTCATGACAACTGAGGAACCAGCACTGATGCGTTGATATCACCGAATCTGCCATGTGCATCAGGGGTTCACTCTTGATTTGCACGTTCTCTGGATTTGGACAACTGCGTAATGACATGTATCCACCACTAAGTGTAATACAGAGTAGTTTCGTTAATTTTTCTATGGCTTTTATTTTTTAAAAAAATAAAAAGAGAAGAAAAATAAAAGGAACGGAGGAAAAGAGAAAGAAGAAAGGGAGGGAAGAAAGGGAAAAAGGCAGGAAGAAGGAAGGAAAGGAAGAAAGAAAAAAGGAGGACAAAGAAGGAGGAAGGGAGAAGAGAAGGGGGCAGAGGGCGGGAGGGAGGACAGGCAGGTAGGCTGGTGAACTTGATGCTGAAGGGTTTAGGCCAAGGTGAGACTTGGTAGGGCTAGGGTCGGGAAAGCCCCTCTGGAGTTAGCCTGTAGACATTGTTAGAGGATGCGGTGAAAGGCCAGCGAGAGGCCACGCCTTCATCTAGGCATAAGAAGGCGAGGCCCACCTGAACCAAGGTGGGCCCGAGGGTGGCAGAAGGGCTTTGATGGGGCCTTCCCCTCTACCTCCAGCCTCCTTTATTCTGGAGCAGAGCCGGGGATCCCGAGCTCACTCGGAAGCCCCGGAACCAGGTGTAAGCCACACAGCTCCCTTGAAGCAGGTCCCAAGGATGAGCGAAGGGGGTTTCCCTCTGAGCTGTGCCTGTGGAGTCAGCCAGGAGACCCTCCCCTCCTCTGGCCTCTGCAAGATCAAACCTCCCTGTTAGTGTCAAGCCAAAAAAACGTTTCCTGAGCCCCTGCCGTGTGCTAAGGCTGCCGGACAGGGATCAGAAAGAGTTCAAATCGAGCTCGGCTGCTTCCTGGCAGTGTGACCTCGGGCAAGGCCCTTCAACCCCCTCTGAGCCTTAGTTTCCTCCTCTGTGAGATGGAATCCTAGCGGGACCTCCCTCACAACGCAGTTCCAAGGAGGAACTGAGAGAGCTCAGGTGGAAGTTCCAAGTTCAGCATCTGGGCGTGGAAGGCACTTCACCTGTGTGAATGCAAGCCCCATAGATGGCCAATACCAAGAAGAACGCAGCGAGTTCTATGGAGACAAAGATGAGGGGTGTTGTGCAAATACACCAAGGAAGGCTTCCTGGGGGAGGAGGCCTCTTCACCTCCCATTCAAGGCTCAGCCAAACATCACTTCCTCCAGGAAGGCTTCCCTCTGCAGGCTCCGACCAAGCTCTGGGCCTCATCCATCACAGCACATCAGTCCCTGGGCTGTAACCCTGCAGGCCCCAAGCTGCTACTGAACTCGGTGGGTGCAGGAATGGTGTTTTCTTCACCTCTGGGACCCCACAGTGCCCCAGGACTTGACATGTAAACAGCTCTCGTTCTACCAGCTGTAATCGAAACATGCTGTAATTTCTCCACAGCTCCCCCAGGTACCACCCTGTTTCTCCAAGAAGAGCACATTTGTGACAGGGCTGTCTATGCCCGCTCTGTTGGGTCTCTGTCGTCCCAGTCCCTGTGGAAACCACCCCATCCGCCTTGGCTCTCAGGAGCCACCCAAGGGCCCTTGCCAAAGTCACCACTGGCCTCTGTGCTGCTAAGTGCAATGTCACCACGCAGTCCTCATCACCCCAGACCCGTCGGCTGCCTGTGCCACGGCAGAGCATTCCTCCTCTTCGCTGGGCTTTGAGGTGGCCACGTGCCCCTGGTTTTTCTCCCCATCTCACTGGCCAGCAATCTCTTTTCTGGTTCTCCCTCATCTCTCAACCTCGGGGCATAGTTCTGTCCCAGAGCTCATCCCTCGGACCTCTTCTCAACTTACACTGGCTCCCTTGGCAATACCAACCTCTCATGTGGCTTCCAGTGCCATCTACATGACAATGTGTCCCCAGCCCCGAACAATGCTTCCGTGTATCCAGCCACCTGATGGACTTCCTCACTGGGTGCATAACAGGCCTCTCACTGGTAACCTCTCCAAGACTGACTTCAGAGCTCCACTCCCCAAATCCGTTCTGCCACAGTATTCTCTAATTCAGAATATGGTCATTGCTCAGGCTAAAACCCTGAGAGTCAGCCCTGACCTTTCTCTTTCTCCCACACCCAACATCCAACCCCTCATCACACCGTATGGGTTCTGCCTTTAAAGTCTTTCCAGAACATGGCCTGGTCTCACTACCCCCACTGCCACCTCCCCAGGCCAAGAACCTCCTGTCCGATCTTTCTGTTTCTTCCTTGAGGCTAATCTCAACAGTCAGTCTGACATTTTGAAGCATAAGCCAGATCACAATGCTGCTCTGATGAAAACTTTCTGTTACTCAGACTAAAAACCAAAGACCCTGTGATGGCCCAGAGGGTCCTAGGTCCCAGCCTCCTTTGCCTCTCTGACCTTAACCCCACCACTCTCTCCCTCCAGAACGCCACTCGCTGGCCTGCGGATTATTCTGCAACTCGCCAGCAGGTACATGCCTCAAGGTCTTTGCATCTTCTACTTCCTCTCCCTGCAATATGCTCCCCAGGTCATGGCCTGCTTTCTCTCCTCCTTCAGGTCTCTGTTCATATATTGCCTTCTCAAGGAGGCCTTCCTGGACCAGCTGATTTATCACTGAAACACTGACAACTTGGATAAAATGAACCAATTCCTTGGAAAAACACCAATTAGCAAAACTGACATAAGGCACAGTAGCTCACACCTATAATCCCAGCACTTTAGGAGGCTGAGTTGGGAGGATCCCTTGAAGCCAGGAGTTCAAGACCAGCCTGGGCAACATATCAAGACCCTGTCTCTACAAAATTAGCCAAGCATGGTGGTGTGGATCTGTAGCCTCAGCTGCTCGGGAGGCTGAGGCTGGAGGATCACTTGACCCCAGGAGGCTGGACTGCACCACTGCACTCCAACCCAGGTGACAGAGTGAGGCATTGTCTCAAAATATACAAACAACCAAAAAACTACCATCAGAAGAAACAGAAAATTTTCAGAGTCACGTCTGTTTAAGATTGAATCTGTAATTTAAAACCTTCTTCCCCTCTTCCTCTTTCTTTACCTCTCCCCACCCCCACCACAAAAAAAAAAAAAAGAAAAAAAAAGAAAAATTAGATCCAGATGACTTCACTGGTAAATTTTTCCAAACATTTAAGGAAGAAATACCAATTTTACACCAACTCTTCCAGAAAACAGAGGAAGAAAAAATACCTCCCAACTCATTTTATGAGGACACAGAACCCTGAAACCAAAACCTGACATGGACATTACAAGAGGCAGGTGAATCACTTGAGGCCAGGAGTTCGAGACCAGCCTGGCCAATATGGTGAAACCCCGTCTCTATGAAAATTAGCCAGGCATGGTGGTGGGCACCTGTAATCCCAGCTACTTGGGAGGCTGAGGTGGGAGAATTGCTTAAACCCAGGAGATGGAAGCTGCAGTGAGCCGAAATCATCCCATTGCCCTCCAGCCTGGGTGACAGAGCAAGACTCCGTCTCAAAAAAAAGGAAGAAAATTGCAGACCTTAATCCCTCATGAGCACAGATGCAGCAATCTTAAACAAGATATTAGAAAGTTGAATACTGCAGTGCATTAAAAGGATAATACATCATGACCAAGTAAGTTTTTTCCAGGAATGTTTCATTGACTTAATAAGTAATTGATGTGCTTATGTGGAGCAATTTCTCAAATATTGTATTAACTGACAAGTGCAAGTGTCTGCAGTAGACTACATTTGGTATAAGAGAAAAGGAGAAATGTGAAAATATCCACATATCTGCTCATATGAACAAAAAGAAACAGGAAAGATAAACCAAGGACCAGTGAGGTTAATTACTATATTCATTTGCTTGGGCAGCCATAAAAAAGTGGCCCAGGCTGCCCCTGGCAGGGCTGCCCATGGGTTCCGCCTGGGCGGTTGTGCATGAGGCCGCCTGTATGCTGTTTGAAGAACAGGTTTCCATGCACTTAGAGGAGCATCAGAAAATGGACAGACCCCAGGTTCAGCCAGCAGAGACAGGAGAAGCAACTGGACGTCAGAGACTATGGTTGGACATCGGAGAGGAGCGGCTTGACTTCAGAGGTACAGCTTGACGGCATGGCTTTGGAGAGGCGTCTAGCTGGGGATGGCCAGACTTCTGGGGTAGATTACCTTCCAGCTCCGCGTCCCCATTTCTGCTCCCTTTCTTCCTGCTGAGAGCCACTTTCATTGGCAATAAAATCCCCCACATTTACCATCTTAAAAAAAAAAAGTAGCACAGTCTGGTTGGCTTCAACAGCAGAAACACATATCCTCACAGTTCTGGAGGCTGGAAGTCTGAGGTCAAGGTGTTGACAGGGTTGGTTCCTTCTGAGGCCGCTCTCCTGGGCTTGCGGATGGCTGTCTTCTCCTGTGTCCTCTCATGGTCCTTCTGTCCTTGCCTATGTCCTGTCTCTTCTTCTTACAAGAAAGATAACAATCAGATTGGATTAGGGCCCACCCGGATGACCTCATTTTACCTTAATCATCTCTTTAAAGGCCATATCTCCAAAAATGGTCATATTCTGGGGTATTGGGGGTTAAGGATTCAACATACGAATTTGAGTAGGACATAATTCAGGCCATTGCAGTCACATACAGGGCTTGGGTGAGAAGGTGGTGAAATGTTCAACATGATGGGGTCATAACACAGAACACTCTCTGATTATATTTTATATAATCCTGACCATGTTAATTTGTCACGTGCTCAAAGAAAAGAAAATGAAGTCACCCAGGAGACACGAGAGGACCTGAATTAGATACCAGCACACTACAGAGCTGTATTTCAAGTAAATAGCAGAACTGCTGCGGGGGAGAACTGAGTCACTTTTGAACATGGTACTTGGATTATATGCCCTCAGACACTAGACAAAAAGACCCTAAACAAATATTGAACTCTCATTAGTAGGCTTCCTTTTTGCAGAGGAAAGGATTAGCAATTCGGATACTCTACATTCTATCACTGAACAAATATGTGACTATGTTGTTGATCATGGAAGCCAGCCTTTTCGCTATTGAGAAGGGAGTTACAAATATGCAAAAGGAGAAAGATAAGAGGTACCATGAGGTGTTGTTTGGAATTGGAGATATTGGTGTGAATTTATAGGTTTCTATAGATAGATAGATAGACAGATAGATAGCTGATAGATAAATAAGCAGGTGATAAATATATGCTGGTAGACCAATGATAGATAGATAGATAGATAGATAGATAGATAGATAGATAGATAGGTGATAGATTGATAGATACATAGATACATACATAGATAAATGATAGATTGATAGATACACATACAGATATGTGTGGATATGTGATGTATGTGTGTGTGTAAAGTTTCCCAGTTCTGTCTGCTAAGAGGGCCTCATAGCAATAAGCATATGTATAGACAAGATCTTGGTTTATAAATGTCATTTTCCACACAAAGGAACTGATGACTGATTCCAGGGCTGGAGCAAGGAATGTACAAGATGAGCTTAGAACATCTTGTAGCAAAATGTAAGGAAGTGCTCCAAAAAAAAAAAAAAAGATAGAGATATGTCAAAAAAGCACAAGAGCCAGACTAAAGAGGCTTCCACTGGCCAAGCCTAGGACACTTTGAGTGTCAAAATAAACAATGGCAGTAAATGGTTATAACCTATAGTATGAAGTATGAATCTATGAATCATACTGATATAAACAGATGAATAAATAGGAAGAAAAATTCGTTCTTATAGTAGAAAGCCAAATAATAAAAATAGAACAAATGATAAAATTAGAAAATCACCCTTTGGCAACCATAATAATAATTACAATAATCGATTCAGGCAAGAGTCATTAATAGATGCTAAAACTAGGAGATAAGACTTTGAGGAATAACAGGATATTTACATAGTCTCAAAGTATAGCCTCACATCATACTTTTCAATTACAAAGGATAAAATAGTGTCTATACTAGAGAGGCCTGACAGTGTCATCTCAACCAAGTGATCGAAGTTATGTCACCAGCCATGGGACTAATGGGCCACACGTGCTTCCTGATAGGATGCACTGAGGACACAGCATCACCGCATGGTGCTCCAGCCAAAGGCCTTACCTGAATCTACCTACAAGAAACCATCAGGAAACCCATCCTTGGATTCCAGGTGAGGTACGGTGGCTCACACCTGTAATCCCAGCACTTAGGGAGGCCAAGGCGGGTGGATCACTTGAGGCCAGGAGTTCAAGATCAGCCTGGCCAACATAGTGAAACAATGTCTCTACTAAAAATATGAAAATTACCTGACTCTGGTGGCATACATGTAAGGCTGAGGCATGAGAATCGCTTGAACCTGGGAGGTAGAGGTTACAGTGAGCTGAGATTGTGCCACGCCAGCCTGGGCAACAGAGCAAGACTCCATCTCAAAAAAAGAAAAAGAAAAAAGAAAAGACACCCATTCTACAAAATAACTGGGCCATGCTCTTCAAAACTGTCTGTGTCATAAAATATGAAACTAAAGAGGCATGACAAATGAGAACAACAGATGACCTTGGGCTTTCTTGCAGTATAAAAGATATTATTGGGACAACTGGTGAAACCTAAATAAGGAATAATTTAGGCTACAGTTTTGTACCAATGTTAATTTCCTGATTTTGATCATTGCACTGTGGTTATGCAAGAGAAATCCTTGCTTTTAGGAAATACACACACTGAAATAGAGGCATCATACTCTTAGAAAGTTCAGGGAGGAGAGAGAGAAAGCATATGTAGTAAAGTATTTGCATTTGGGGAGTGATATGGTTTGGTTCTGTGTCCCCACCCAAATCTTACCTTGAATTAGAGTAATCTCCACATGTCGTGGGAGGGACCCGGTGGGAGGTAACTGAATCATGGGGTCGGGTTCTTCCCGTGCTGTTCTCGTGATAGTGAATACGCCTCACAAGATCCGATGGGTTTGTTTGTTTGTTTGTTTTGTTGTTGTTGTGTTGTTGTTTTGAGACAGAGTCTCGCTCTGTCACCCAGGCTGGAGTGCAGTGGCGCGATCTCGGCTCACTGCAAGCTCTGCCTCCCTGGTTCGCACCATTCTCCTGCCTCAGCCTCCGGAGTAGCTGGGACTACAGGCACCCGCCACCATGACCAGCTAATTGTTTTGTATTTTCAGTAGAGACGGAATTTCACCGTGTTACCCAGGAAGGTCTCGATCGCCTAACCTCGTGATCCGCCTGCCTCAGCCTCCCAAAGTGCTAGGATTACAGGCGTGAGTCACCGCAGCCAGCCGATCTGATGGTTTTATAAAAGGGAGTTCTGCTACACATGCCCTCTTGTCTGCTGCAATGTAGGCCTTTTGCCTTCCACCACGATTGTGAGGCCTCCCCAGCCATGTGAAACTGTGTGGGAATCAAGTAAACCTCTTTCCTTTATATATTACCCAGTTTCAGGTATGTCTTCATTAGCAGCATGAGACTGGGAGTGTGGGTAAAGGAAAATCAAGAATTATTTAGACTATTCTTGCAACTTTTTTGTAAGTCTGAAATTATGCGCAAAAAGGAATCAATCAATAGAGTAAAATTGCAGTCCCATTCCTGGCACTTCCTACCTCCCGCTTGTGTTTTGATTTTCTCTGTAGCAGTTACTGCCGTATCAACATCATGCATTTTATTTTAAGGTTTTGTTTTTGGTTTTTTGTTTTTAAGATGGAGTCTCAATCTTTCGCCCAGGTTGAAGTGCAGTGGCGAGGTCTCAGCTCACTGCAACCTCTGCCTCCCGGGTTCATGCAATTCTCCTGCCTCAGCCTCCTGAGTAGCTGGGATTACAGGCACCTACCACAATGCCTGGCTAACTTTTGTAGCCTGTCTTCACCCACCAGAATATAAACTCCAAAAAGGCAGAAAGTTGTATCTACTTTGTTCATTGCTGTCCCCAGCCACTAGAACAATAATTGCCACCGAATTTTAACAATGTTTGTTACATCAGTGATTTGCACAGAGTCGTGCCCAAAGTATATTTGTGGAATGAATGAGTGAATTCATGGGGAAACAATGTCAAGTTGGGCCTGAAAGATGGGGTCCTGTCTTGCCAAAGACATCTCTTTGATGAGGCGCAGCTCTCATGGCCTCAAGATTAGTATTTGAAGGTCAGCCTTAATGGAAGTACCACAAGAGAGCATCCTCACAGCCTAACCCTGGAACTTACTTTGCTGTGCTGTGAACCCAACCTGGTTTTGATGAATCTATTCCCACTCCCGACAGGAGTGGCACTGTTGTTGGCATGTCCCCAAGAGAAATATACCTGAGATGCAGTTCTCCTTAGCCCTCAGGGCTGAGAGGAGACAATTCTTCAGCAGCCAGTAGGACCCACTCGAAGCTCGTCACAATGCCAGGGCTATGAGTCAAAGCTCCCCAAGTATTATCGCTGCATATACTCAGTGCTTCTTTTGGTAAGCAAGACTGGAGGGCAAAGGAAGATCCAAAAATGCCTGGTTTAGGAATTCCAGATTAGGAATTACTTGGGAAGAGGCAAAGGGACTCCAGGGAACTAAGGCAGCAGAGAGAAATGCATGATCCCTCCTCTTCCTCTCTCCACTCCCTCCCGGAAAACATGTAACCATCTGTAATTCTTTGGCATCTAGGACCAGTGTATTGTTATCGTTCCTGTCTCTTATTCTACAGCATGGTTCTCTGACTCGTAGAATCATGAAGCTCGCCTGGGAAATAGATTCAGTTGATCTGGAGTGAAGCCCAGGAATCTGTATTTTTCACAAGACGAAAGATCAGATTTGAACCCAGGGTTCTTGCTCAGAGGTCATGCCCTCACCCACTCTGCTCTGCTCTTCTGATTCTCTGGCAGGGCTACAGGAGTACACAAGGATGTCCATTGTAGCACTTTTCAATATCACAGAACCAAAAATGAACTTCGTGCTTCCCAATGGAGGAGTGATTAATAAATTCTGAAGCAGTGGAACTTGTACTGTCAGCTATGATAGAGTAGCTTATAGAAGACCAAAATGCCTGTTAAGAACAACTGAAAAATTCAGATAAAGTAAATTTTTAAAAACTTTTTTTGAAAGAATCGGGATCATAGGTTGGGCCATATAGTGATTCTCAACAAATTTCAAAAGATTCAAATCATTCAGAGTTTGTTGTGAGATCATAGTGGTATTAAAGCCAGAAATCAATAACAAAAAGAAAATCAAAAGAGAAAGTCTCCAAATGTTTGGAAATGAACTAAAACACTTCTAAATAACCAAATTGGTCAAAGAATAAATCAATATAGAAATTACAAAATACTTTGAACAAAATGAGACTAAAATACAACATATTAAAATATAATCTAGAGCTAAAGCTGTGATTAATGGAAAATACATAACCTTAAAAGCAGATATTGGCTGTGTGTGGTGGCTCACGCCCAAAATCCCAGCACTATGAGAGGCCAAGTTGGGCAGATCACTTGAGGTCAGGAGTTCGAGACCAGCCTGGTCAACATGGTGAAATCCCATCTCTACAAAAAATACAAAAATTAGCCAGGCGTGGTATCCACGCTTGTAATCCCAGCTATTAGGGAGGCTGAGGCACTAGAATGCCTTGAACCCGGGAGGCGGAGATTGCAGTGAGCTGAGATCACACCACTGCACTCCAGCCTGGGTGACAGAGCAAGACTCTGTCTCAAAAAAAAAAAAAAAAGGCAGATATTACAAAAGAAGAAAGACTGAAATGTAATGAAGACAGCAGAAATAAGTGAAGAAAACAGAAAACAAACACAGAATAGAGAAAATTAGCAAAGGCAGAAATCACTCCTTGAGAAAAGATGATTAAATTGATAAATATCCAGAAAAACCAACCAAGATAAAAAGAGAGGAAAAAAAATGCCAATATTAGAAATGAAACGTGGACATCACTACAGTCCCGATGGACACATTATGAACAACTACTTTCCAAAACATTCAAACATTTAGACGACATATACAAAGTCCTAGAAAACACAACGTTTCAAAACACAACACAAAAAGCACGAAGACATAGAACATCTAGCATACAAATATTTTTAAATTCTTTCGTAATTTAAAATCTCCCCCCAAAAAAATGTCCAAGCACAGTCAGTTTCCCTGGTGAATTCACTCAAACATTTATGGAAGAAGTAATGCCAATGTTATACAACCTTCTAGAGAATAAAAAAAGAAATGTTTTCTTACTAATTTTATGATACCAGTACAACCTTGCTGTCAAAATCCTGATAAACACGTTGCAAAAATGGCAAATTACAGATCACTCTCTCTCACACACAGATGCTAAAATTCTAAGCAAAATATAATCAAATTGAATCCAGTGATCTTTTAAAAAGGATAATACATTTTGACCACATTTGATTAATTTCAGGGATGCAGGCCTGATTTTTTAATGTTTCAAAAAATCAATTTAACTTCCTACATTCTCAGAAGATGCAGAAAAATCATATTATCGCCTCAACAGATACAGAATAAACATTTAATATAATTCAACATCCTAGCTGGCTGTAGTGGCTCACACCTGTAATCCCAACACTTTGGGAGCCCAAGGTGGGAAGATCACCTGAGGTCAGGAGTTGAAGATCAGCCTGGCCAACATGGTGAAACCCCATCTCTACTAAAAATACAAAAAGTAGCCAGGCGTGGTGGCAGGCGCCTGTAATCCCAGCTACTCCGGAGGCTGAGGCAGGATGATTGTTTAAACCTGGGAGGTGGAGGTTGCAGTGAGCCGTGATCATGCCACTGCACTCCAGCCTGGGTGACAGAGTAAAACTCTATCTCCAAAAAAAATTAAAACCTCTAAGCAAATACTGAATAGAAACGAACTTCCATACTCCTGTAAATAATATTTATTTTAGGCCAGGCACAGTGGCTCACACCTGTAATCCCAGCAATTTGGGAGGCTGAAGTAGGTAGATTGCTTGAGTTTAGGAGTTCAAGACTAGCCTGGGCAATATAGTGAGATCCTGACTCTACAAAAGATTTTAAAAATTAGCTGAGTGAGGCAGTGCACAGTCCCTGCTACTTGGGAGGCTAAGGTGGGAGGATTGCTTGAGCCTGGGAGGTAGAGGTTGCAGTGAGCCATTAATGCACCACTGCACTCCAGCCTGGGCAAAAAAGAGTAAGACCCTGTCTGGAAAAAAAAAAATTTTATTTTAGTATCTACGGTCATTATCATCGTATGCTTTCTCCTTGATCAAGAAAAGAAGACAAGGATTCCCAGTACCACCATTTATACAAACATTGCTCTGAAGGTCCTAGATAGTGCAATAAAAATAAATAAAATATGTAAGAATTGTGAGAGAGTAAATGAAACTACCGTTTTTTCAGACAACATAATAGCATATGTAAAATTATCCAAAACAATCCACAAACTGTTAGAATTAATAAGTGAAGTTAGCAACACTAACTAGATTGCTAGACACTAGATCAGTATTAAAATGTCATTCTCATTTCTATATGACAGTGGCAAATATTTAGAAAATGAAATTTTGAAAATGATACCATTTAGATTTTGAGCTTATGATAATGGAATAATTGGTCAGGCAAATACTCTCAAACATAACAACTATAAAATCTGGACAAAATTTATGAAAAGAAAAAGTATTTGAAGACACAATCAAAAGAAGGCAGAAACCAAAAAGGATTTGTCACAAGGTGGCCACTGGAAAAAATTTTGAATCTGTGGTTTTTTCCTTGAGGTAACTGAGAGTGATCTCCATCCTCACAAATCTTGTGGCTGAAAACCTCATTTTTACAGACTTGAAGATGTAGAGGAGATAGTTCAGGGCTAGCAGAATAGCTGGAAGTTAAGGGGGGCATTCCAGGAAGAACAAGAGCAATAGAAGGAACAAGACTCAAAAATCTGCATATAAACTCTGCTAATTTGCACATGCATAAAGGAGAACGCAGGGAATCCAGGGGAAAAGAAGCAGACATCACTGAGAGAGATTTGTAAGTTTGTTGCATTTTTTTTTACTAAGAGCATTCCCCAACATGAAGAGCTCAAGTAGTAGAAGGTTGAATCCTTACTGGCTTGAGGTATTAGAGGTCAGAGCTCAAGACTGGCAGAGCAGCAGGAATTTAAGAGAGGAACCATAGGAGCAAGGAAGTCACAAGGGTAGATGCCAAAATGTGGACATAAACTCTACCCAAACCCTTGACTGACCACTAAACTATGCTGTTGCAAGGGAGACCCCAGCAAGCCAAGCCAAAAATACAGCAGCTGGAACCTGAAAAACCAGGACAGAAAAGATGATGTTTAAAGATTGAGTCTCAGCAAACTAACAACCTTCTAGAAGAAAAAAAACAACAATCCTTAGAAGAACATAACAGAATCTAGAATCACTACAATATACTGTACTCAGTATCTAGTTTGCAACAACATCAAAATACCAAAAATGCAAGTAAATAAGAAAATGTGACACACACTCAAGGGAAACAGCAGTCAATAGAAACTGACTCCAAATGGCACAGACATTGGATTAGGAAACAAGGACTTCAAAGGAGCTATTAAAAATATTTCAGAAAAATAGGGCCAGGCATGACGGCTCACACCTGTAATCTCAGCACTTTGGGAGGCCAAGGTAAGAGAATTACTTGAGGCCAGAAGTTCAAGATCAGCCTGGGCAACATAGTGAGACCCTGTCTGTACAAAACATTTAAAAATTAGCCAGGCATGGTGGCATATACCTGTAGTCCTAGCTACTCAGAAGGCTGAGGCTAAATGATCACTTGAGCCCAGGAGTTAAAAGTTATAGTGAGCTATGATCACACCACCACACTTCAGCCTGGGCAACAGAGTGAAACTCTGCCTCTTAAAAAAAGAAGAAGAAAAAGAAAAGAAAAAGAGGAGGAGCAAGAGGAAAAAGAAGAAGAAAAAATAAAGAAAAACGTGATGTTTTAATAGATTAAATGAAAACATTGTCTTAATAAGTGAACATATGGAAAATTTTAACAGAGAAAATGAAACTTTAGAAAATCTAGTACATAATTTTTTATTTTCCATTTGAAATGGAAAATGAAGCATTTACTAGGTATGCTTAAAAACAGATTGGAGATGGAAGAAGGAAAAATATCAGTGAACTTGAAGATAAATTAATAAAAATCATTCAATCTAAGGCAGAGAGAAAACTGACTGAAGGAAAATGAACATCAAAGAACTTTGAGAAAATATCAAAAAGTCCAACGTAGATGTAATTGGAGTTCAAGAATAAAGCAGAGAGAGAATGGGACTAAAAAATGCTTAAATAAATAATAACCAAAAAATTCCCACATTTGATGAAAAATATTAAGTTATAGACCAAGAAGCTAAACAAATCCTAAGCAAGATTAATACCAAAAAAATGCTACTTTGACACCCCATAGTCAAAAGACTGAAAACAAGATAGAGATAAATTCTTGAAAGTAGCCAAGAAAAATGAGAGAAAAGAGAATAAAATTAACCACTGAACTGACTTCTCATCAGAAACAGTGAAGATCAGGATGTATTTAAATTACATATTTAAAGTACTCAAAGAAAAATAAAACTACCAACAAAAAATTCCATATCCGGCAAAATAATCCTTTTAAAATGCAAGTCCCACAAGAGAAAAAACATGAGATAATTAGTCGTACATTACAAGAAATGCTAAAAGGCTGGCTGAAGGGAAACAATACCGGATGGTAATTTGAATTTATAGGAAAGAATAAAGTATACTAAAACACAAAATATGTGTATAAATATTATGGATATATATTTTTTCTTCTCTTAATGTCTTTGAAAGGCATATGATTGTTTAAAGCAACATTAAAAATATTGTGTTGTGGGTTTATAATGAATATAGATGTAATATATGCTATGATAGCTTTAAATAAAACCATTGTTGGGAAGTTCCTACATTTTATCTGAAGTATTTCAGTACAAACTTGAAGACTATGATAAATTAAAGATATTTATTGTAATCTTTAGAACAATCATTAAAAATGTTAATATATAGCTATAAAGCCAATAAAGGATAAATAAAACACCAAAAATATAATTAACACAGAAGAAGACAAACAAAAGAACAATTTAAAAAGAGGAAATATGTAGAAAACAGATACCAAAATGATAGAAATCTTAACAAACT
Source organism: Piliocolobus tephrosceles (assembly GCF_002776525.5). NCBI lineage: Eukaryota > Metazoa > Chordata > Mammalia > Primates > Cercopithecidae > Piliocolobus > Piliocolobus tephrosceles. Next base: position 7,110,720 of record NC_045439.1, on the reverse strand, counting down.
GATAATTAGGCTAACTATAAATGGACCACACACTAAAATCAAAAGGCAAAGACCGTAAAACTAGATAAAAATACAAAACCCAGCTAAATACTGTTTACAAGAGTTACACTTTAAATACAATGACATGAATAGTTTGAAAGTACAATGGTGTCAAGAGATGTATTAGATAAACTATAAGCATAAGAAAGGCGGGGCAGCTGTATTAATGTTAGACAAAATAAACTTCAAATAAGAAGTACTACTAAAGAGAAAAAGGACTTCTTATTATGATAAAATAATCAATAGGGCAGGAAGATGTAAAAATTATAAATATACATGTAAGAAATATAAATATAAGAAAAGAGCTTCAAAACTACCTATCAGTACAATGCTCACTACCTGGGTGATGGGATCATTCATACCCCAAACCTCAGCATCAAAATATCTGTGTAACAAGTCTGCACATGTACCCCTAAGCCTAAAATAAAAGTTGAAATTTAGAAGTTAAAAGTTTTTTTAAAACTTCAAAATACATGAAGCAAAAACTGATAGAACAGAAGAAGAAGAGGCAAATCAAAAATCACGGTTAGAAATTTTAAGACATATTTCTAAAATCATTGATAGAATGACCAGGGAAAAAAAATTGATAAGGATTAAGAAGCTATAACAATACTAACAAGTGCATTAACTAATTAATATTTATAACATAGTGTACCCAACATCTACAGAGTACATGTTCATGTTCTGTTTAAATGTATATGAAATGCTCTCCAAGATAGATCCTACACTGGACCTTAAAATAAATCTCGTTAATTTTCAAAACACTGAAATCTCAGAGTATATTTTCTGACTAAGTTGAAATTATGTAATTCAATTAGTTTTCAATAACAATGAGATGCCTAGAAAAGCCCCATGCATTTGGAAATCAAACAACCTATGGGTAAAAAAAAAGAAACTACAATCAAAATAGAAAATATTTTTAACTGATTAATAGCCAAAACACAACATAAGAAAAGGTGTGAGATACAGATACAATGATGCTGAGAGGAAAAGTTATAGTTTTAAAAGCATATAGTACAAAAGAAGAAAGGCCTGCAATCTACGCTGTAAGCTTCTACATTAAGAAACTTTTTTTAAAAGAAGAAATTAAAAGTCAGCAAAAGAAAATTTAAGGAATAAAGAACAGAAATCAATGAAATTTAAAATTCAGATGAATAATAGAGAAAATAAGTAAAACTAAAAGCTTGTTTTTTGAAAAGAATCAATAAATTTGATAAAACTCTAGCCAAAGTAGTAAAGAAAAAGTTACCTATTTCAAGAACGAAAGAGGGGACACAAATACAGATCCTACAGATGTTAAAAAAACAAAACAAAACAAAAAAACAAGCGGTGTTGTGCTGGCAAGCCAGCTCTCTGTGGCAGGAGAAAAGATTTGATTTGTAGTGTTTGCCAGTTTCCCTGTTGTAAATGCTCCCATCATGGCTGCTTTCAAACTATCAATGTGATCTCACTGAGTGCAGAGTTAGAAAGGGATATACACATCCACTCCCATGAGCTTTTATAATCTGACTCCATGCATCAATATCCCTCTCAAAAATAGACGTGAAAACGCCTACCAAAATACTGTAAATAATTTTATGCCAATAAATTCAACAAGTTAAGTGAAATACACAAACTTTTTGAAAGACATGTTAGCTCAGGCTCCTACATCAAAATACCACAGAAGGGGTGGCTTAAACAACAGACATTATTTCTCACAGTTCTGGAGGATGGGAATTCCAAGATCAAGATGCCAGTAGATGCAGTTCCTGGTAAGAGATCTCTTCCTTGCTTGCAGACAGCTAACTTTTCCATGTGCCCTGATATGTTGGAGAGAGAGAGAGAGACAGTATGCACACTCTGATCTCTCTTCCTCTTCATATCAGGATACTAATCCCATCATAAGGACCCCACCGTCATACCTTATTTAAACCTAATTGCCTCCCAAAGCTCCACTGGGGTTAAGGCTTCAACATATGAATTTGGGGGGTGATATGGTTTGGCTCTGTGTTCCCACCCTAATCTCATCTTGATTTGTAATCCCCACATGTCAAGGGAGGAGCCTGCGGGGAGTTGATTGGATCATGCAGGCAGTTTCCCCCATGCTGTTCTTGTGATAATGAGTTTTCACCAGATCTTATGGTTTAAAAATGCTTGACAGTTCCCCTCTTTTTTTTCTCTGTCTCTCTCTCCTGCAGCCATATAAGAATATGCTTGCTTCTCCCCCACTTTCTGCCATGAATGCAAGTTTCCTGAAGCCTCCCCATGCAGAACTGTGAGTCAATTAAACCTCCTTTCTTTATAAATCACCCAGTCTGAGGCATTCTTTATAGCAGTGTGAAAACAGACTAATACAGGGGGACATAAACATTCATCCATAATAACATAATTACCAGACTAACTCAAAGTGACTTGATCATAGCTCACCGCAGCCTTGGCTTCCTGGCCTCAATCAATCCTCCCACCTCAGCCTCCCAAGTAGCTGGGACTACAGGAGCATGCCGCCACACCTGGCTAATTTTTGTTTGTTTGTTCTTTGTAGAGATGTGGTCAAACTATGTTGCCCAGCCTGGTCTCAAACTCATGGGCTCAAGTGATCCTCCTGCCTCAGCTGCTCAAGGTGCTGGGATTGTAGGCATCAGCCACCATGACTGGCCCTAATAACTATTACAGGAATTGAATTTGTACTTTAAAAACTCTTCCCCAAAAAAACGATGCCCAGGTAAATACAACTTCACTGGTGATTTCTGTTAAACATTTAAGGAGTAGATAGTACCAGTCTTACACATTTTTTTTCCAGGAAATACAGAAGGAAGAAATACTTTCTAACTCATTTTGTGAGGCCTTAATACCAAAATCATGGACATTACAGGAAAAAGAAAGTATAAACCAAATGCCTTAGAAAACTATACAAAATCCTAGATAAATATTAGCCACTTTGGAAGGCCAAGGCAGGCAGATCACTTGAGCCTAGGAGTTTGAGATCAGCCTGAGCAAAATGGTGAAATCCCATTTCTACAAAAAAATATATATATATATGTGTGTGTGTGTGTGTGTGTGTGTGTGTGTGTATAAATTAGCTGAGCATGGTGACACATGCCTGTAGTCCCAGCTACTCAGGAGGCTGAGGTGGGAAGATGGCTTGAGCCCAGGAGGCACAGGTTGCAGTAAGCTGAGATAGCACCACTGCACTTCAGGTTAGGCAACTGAGCAAGATCCCATCTCAAAAATAAATAAATAAATACATATTAGCAAACTGAATCTAGCAATAAATACAAATGATAATACATCATAACCAAATAGAGTTTATCCCAGAAATGAAAAGTTGGTTTCAGATTTAAAAATCAATCAATATAGTTCACTATATTCACAGCATAAAGGAGTCAAACTTATATGATCACCTCAGTAAATGCAGAAAAAGTATTGAAACATTCAACACTTATTCATGATTAAAAACTCAGCAAACTAGGAATAGAAGGGAACTTCCCCATCCTGATAGAGGGGATCTAGAGAAAACCATAGCTAGCATCATACTTAATGTCGAAAGACTGGGTGCTTTTCTTCTAAGGTTCAGATCAAGGCAAGAATGTTGACTACACCTGAATATATGCATAACTTGCTCCTCAGCAGAAATGTGAACATACTGGTACCAGAAGACATATTTAAGATTGTTCATCACTGTGTTATTTCTTATAGCCCCAAACTGGAAACAACTCAAATGTCTATCAATAATAGAATGGGTACATAAATTATGGCATGGTCATACAATGGAATGCTATAGATCAGTGAGAAAACGTGATCACTGCTACATGCAACAACGTGGATAAAGTTCATGGAGCCAGATACAAATACCTACATCCTATCAGTTCATTTATACAAAGTTCAAAAACAAGAAAACAAGGCCGGGTGCAGGGGCTCACACCTGTAATCCCAGCACTTTGGGAGGCCAAAGCAAGAGGATCACTTGAGCCCAGGAGTTTGAGACCAGCCTGGGAAACATGGCGAGAATCTGTCTCCCCAAAATATAAAAAAAAATTAGCTGGCATGGTGGTGCATGCCTGTAGTCCCAACTGAGGTGGGAGGATCACTTGAGCCTGGGAAGTCAAGGCTGCAGTGAGCCATGATTGTACTGTCCTTCAGCCTGGGTGACAGAACAAGACTCTGTTTCAAAAAAAAAAAAAAAAAAAACAAGCAAAATAGGTCATGGTGATGGAAATCAGGAAAGAGGTAACATTTGAGGGACAGCAATGACTGGATGGGGCTATGAGGGAACTTCTGGGGTGCCAACAATTTTCTATTTGTTAATACGTATGGTGGTTACACAAGTGGACTGGCTTTCAAGAAGCTCATTAAGTTGTACGGTATGGATTGTGTATGTTTTTCTATGTTCATTACACTTCAATTTTTTAAATTACTTTAAAAATTATGGTGCATCCACACTATAAAATGCCACATAAGATTTTTTGAAAAGATAACTCTCTCGGCCGGGCGCGGTGGCTCAAGCCTGTAATCCCAGCACTTTGGGAGGCCGAGACGGGCGGATCACAAGGTCAGGAGATCGAGACTATCCTGGCTAACACAGTGAAACCCCGTCTCTACTAAAAAATACAAAAAACTAGCTGGGCGAGGTGGCGGGCGCCTGTAGTCCCAGCTACTCGGGAGGCTGAGGCAGGAGAATGGCGTAAACCCGGGAGGTGGAGCTTGCAGTGAGCTGAGATCCGGCCACTGCACTCCAGCCGCAACAGAGAGAGACTCCGTCTCAAAAAAAAAAAAAAAAAAGATAACTCTCTCTGTATATGCTAATTATTAAAATCTCTTCACACCACTTTAAGGGAAATTTTTTATATATAATACATAAATTATAAAAATATATAATTTTATAACATGATATTAAATAGCCTATTACACATTTAAGAGAGTCTGTCTTAGTCCATTTTCTGTTGCTTACTACAGAACATCTGAAACTAGATAATTTATAAAGAAAATGACTTTATTCCTTAACAGTTATGGAGATTGGGAAGTCTAAGAACAAGGGGCTGTATCTGGTGAGGGCCTTCTTGCTAGTGCAGACTTTCTGCAGAGTCCCAAGGTGGCACAGACATCGCATGGAGAGGAGCTAAGCATGCAAGCTCAGGTCTCTGTTCCTCTCCCTTTTTTTCTTTTTTTCTCTTTTTCTTTTCTTTTTCTTTTCTTTTTTTTTTTTTTTTTGAGACAGAGTCTTACTCTGTAGCCCAGGTTGGAGTGCAACAGTGCAATCTCAGCTCACCACAACCTCCGCCTCTTGGGTTCAAGTGATTCTCATGCCTCAGCCTCCCATGTAACTGTGACTATAGGTGCATACCACCATGCCCAGCTAATTTTTGTATTTTTAGTAGAGATGTGGTTTCATTGTGTTGGCCAGGTTGGTTTTGAACTCCTGGCCCCAAGTGATATGCCCGCCTCAGCCTCCAAAAGTGCTGAGATGATCGGCATGAGCCACCTCACCCGGCCTCTCCTCCTCTTTTATAAAGCCACCAGTCCCATTCCCATGATAACCCACTCATTAATTCATGAATGGACCAATCCGTTCATGAGAGCAGAGCCCCTCATGACCCAATCATCTTTTAAAGGCCCCACCTCTCAATAGTGTCACATTGGGGATTAAGTTTCAACCTTAGTTTCGGAGGGGACAAATATTCAAACCATAGCAGAGAGAGAAGCAAAAGTGTATGCATACATTTTAGATGGATGGATACAAAGAAAGATAGATACTAAGTTGATAGTTTTGAATGAATCACCAACACATAATAAGCTTGAAATTCTGAAGTGAGAGTGCTGACCAAGATGAAAATTTTCAAAGGAAGTATCTCAATCAGTGGCATATTGAGAGTGGGCTTTTGAGTGTAGTGTGTACCCTGTGTGCAGGAAATTGTCTATAGATAATTTTAAAACAATAATAAAACTAACTAAAAGTGGATCTGCTTTTTATTAATATCATGCATTGGCAATTCCAAATAATGCCAGTGATAAGCTATTTCTCTTGGAAAAAAATTTTTGTTGATTTAAATTCTACATAATTACTGTTATTACAGTCGAATTTTACTAATATGTATGCAAGTTTCAAATTAGTACATTTTTATTACTTATCCTTTATTAAATATTCTATCTTACATGGAAGTTAATATAAAGAACTTCCAGTTAAGTGATTTGCACCCAAAATACATGAAGTCAATTACAGTGTTTATTTAGAGGGTAATTTTATAGTGGCTGGAAATCATTCAAGTGTGCAAGCTGAGAGGTGTAGTATTTTGTTTGATAAGTGCAAATTTTCATTCATAAATTTAAAAATTTACTAAATTTAAATATCTTTAACATTAAATTTATTTTTTAAATTGTTTTAGAGCTAAAACATGAAGAAAACAATGATAATTACTGATACTGAAAATAACTTTGTCATATGGAGGAGGGAAAGTGTTTAAAATGATCTGCTTCAGGTCACTACTGCCTACTTCACAAAGATGCTATAAAGATTACATGAGAAAATGCATATAAATTTCATTGCATAGCATCTAGTGTATAGTTGATGGTCAATGCATGGTAGCCTTTGTTATTAACGTTCATAAGCAACTGGTCCCCTACCCACCTTCCCCAACCACTTGTCCCTCTATTTCCAGATTTTGTTGGGCAAGTTGAGAGTCTAATATAGTTTGGATATTTGTCCCAGCCCAAATCTGTTGAATTGTAATTCCCAATGCTAGAGCTGGGGCCTGGTGGGAGGTGTTTAGATCATGGGGGTGGACCTCTCATGGCTTGAGATGCTGTCTTCGTGATAGTGAGTTCTCACAAGATCTGGTCATTTAAAACTGTGTGGCACCCTGCCCCTCCAACTCTCTCTCTCTCTCACTCCTGCTCTGCCATGTGAAATGCCTACTTCCCCTTTGCCTCTTGTCATGATCGGAAGCTTCCTGAGCCTTCCTCAGAAGCAGATGCCACCATGCTTCCTGTAAAGCAGTGGTCCCCAACCTCTCTAGCACCAGGGACCAGTTTTGTAGAAGACAATGTTTCCATGGATAAGGTGTGGGGCAGATGGTTTCAAGCGCATTACGTTTATTGTGCATTTTATTTCTATTATCATTACATAATCATCATAACATAGAATCAGAGGGAACGCTGAGCTTATTTTCCTGCAACTAGGCGGTCCTATCTGGGAGTGATAGGAGACAGCAACAGATCATCAGGCATTAGATTCTCATAAGGAGCACTCAACCTAGGTCTCTCGTATGCACAGTTCACGATAGGGTTCACATTCCTATGAGAGTCTAATGCTGCTGAGAATCTGACAGGACTGGGAGATCGGCTCCCTTCCTGCTGTGTGGCCCAGTTACTCAGTCTCAGGCATTTCTTTATAGCAATGCAGGAACAACCTAATACAAAGTATCAACTACATGCTAAGCCCTATGCTTAGTGCCTGATATGCATTATCATTATCATCTAATTTATTTCTCACAAAAACCTGATAAGCACTATTTTTATCCCTACCTGACATATTATAAAACTACCCTCCGAGAGTAGAAGTAACTTTCTCAAACTCATTCAGCTAATAAATGGAAGTTTTATTTTTTTTTTAATTTTTATTTATTTATTTATTTATTTATTTATTTTTTGAGACGGAGTCTCGCTCTGTCACCCAGGCTGGAGTGCAGTGGCCGGATCTCAGCTCACTGCAAGCTCCGCCTCCCGGGTTTATGCCATTCTCCTGCCTCAGCTTCCCAAGTAGCTGGGACTACAGGGGCCCGCCACGCCCGGCTAGTTTTTTGTATTTTTTAGTAGAGACGGGGTTTCACCATGTTAGCCAGGATGGTCTCGATCTCCTGACCTCGTGATCCACCCATCTCGGCCTCCCAAAGTGCTGGGATTACAGGATTGAGCCACTCGCCTCTGGCATCTTAGTGCAGGACACTCCCTCCCCTGCAAGCAATAAGCTTCGGAGTGCAGGCTTCAGAGCAAGGCAGATGTGAGCCGTGCCTTGAAGGGGGATTCAGATGGGGTTAGAGAGAGAGTCGGGGGACGGTGTCCCAGGCAGAAGGGAAGGCTGGAATGAAAGACAGAGGCCTGCAAGGGCCGGATGTGCTCCCCGGCGTGGTGCAGCAGTGACGGGCACACCTAGAAAGTTAGGTTGGGCCAGGTGCGGTGGCTCGCACCTGTAATCACAGCACTTTGGGAGGCTGAGACAGGTGGATCACTTGAGGTCAGAAGTTCAAGACCAACCTGGACAATATGGTGAAACCCTGTCTCTACTAAAATTACAAAATCAGCCAGGCATGCATGGTGGCATGTGCCTGTAATCCCAGCTACTCGGGAGGCTGAGGCAGGAGAACCACTTGAACCTGGGAGGTGGAGGTTGCAGTGAGCTGAAATGGCACTCCAGCCTGGGTGACAGAGGGAGACTCTATCTCAAAGAAAAAAGAAAGTTAGGTTGTCGTTGGATGACTAATGACTTGTTAGCCAGGCTCTGCAGTTCCCACTCTGTCCTCTGGCACTGGGGAGCCCCTGCAGGTTTGTGAGCAGAGGAGTAACACAATCAGGCAAACTGAGGCAGACACTCTCTGCTTCACTCATTCATTTATGTCCAACACGCAGCACATTGCAGGCACTCAATGAACACCTGGTGAATAAATAAATGAAGGAAGTCTATGGGCCTGGCCTCTTTAAATCGAGGAATCCAGATAATGCATCTCTGTTAGTTTAGTCTGTACATATTTGGACAGGACATTAAATAATTTTAATGAAAATTACCAAGCACGCATCCAGTGATTCCCTGCACCACTCATGCTGTTGTTGACTAGTCACTGGCAATCCCAGAATTTCCTTCTTGTCCTTGAAGAGCTTCTCCAGACATTCCGTGCCATTCCCTAGATATCTTGTTACTTTCCTAACAAGTCTCACTTTCATGCTGTCTTTTTCAGCCCAACACAGCTTCCCCAAGTCAATTGTCTTTGAGGAACACAGACCACTCCTAACCATAGGGATGAGCTCAAGAACCAGACTGAGGCTTTTGATCATGGTGATTGGTCCAGATGTGGCCAGGGGATGCACAGAGCCAGCTGGACCCTTCCCCAGAATGTTTCCTAGGTGGAGCTGGTGGAGAAGAGTCATCTTTCTACTCAAGTCATGAAGCTGAAAGGGGATGATTCTGGAGCTGCCTGGGGCTGTAAACTCCAACCGTTCCCACCCCCCCACCCCCCAACCCATTCCACACAAAAAGGCAGCATGCAGAGAGGAGCAGAGATTAAGAACCTGGGGCGCGGGGCAGGGAGAGAGAGAGAGAGAAGATTCAATGTTGCCCAATGTCCCATGCCCAGGTGTACCCAAAGTCAACTTTACCCCTGCTCCAGAGGGTGTTTTATCACATGAACCAATAAATGATACTCTTTTCCTCCTTAAGCCAATTTAAGTTGAGAGTCTATCATTTGTAATCAAAAGGATTTTAGCTAATTCAGGAAATTCTGCATGATGTGTTACTTTGAGGATATTTATTCACTTATTCATGTATGTATTCAACCAATTGCAGACTAAATGCAGACAGTTTTGCACAAATTTCCCCAGGCACAGTAGTAGCACAGAATTTTTCCAGACATCATCTCTACCACCCTCATTCCACCTGCCTTCCTTCCAACTGTTGGGACCTCCGGCCAGGCACTCTGGCCTCCAAGTGACCTGTGAGATGATGAGAAAGGATAATTGTGCCACGAAGCAGTGCTGAGCTTTTCCAGGCTCTGAATACATCCCCTACACACACAAACACACTCTCTCTCTGTCTGCCTCTCTCCACCTAGGCGGTAGCATCTTGTCCCCTGGAGATGCCTGGAGCGACACTAAAGGTGTGAGGCCATCCTCTCCAATCCCACCTAGCATGCATCTTCATGACAGTAGGCTTGTCACTCCTTCCTCTCATTGAAACCTGAAGACACCAAGGCTCAGAGAGTCTCAGGATGTGCCCCAATTCACACAGCTCCCAGGCAGTGGAGCTGGAAACTGCCTAGGAGCAGTTTGTATTTTTTAGTAGAGACGGGGTTTCACCATGTTAGTGCATTTGGGATCATCTATCAACTGTTAGGTTCGTGAGTGAGGATGAACAGAGATGACCTGGTTGCAGGTAGTGTGAGCTCTGCTGTTTCCTGCTGGGTGGTCTCAGGGAATTACTGAACCTCTCTGAGCCTCTGTTTTTACCTCTTCAGACCACAAGGTTGGTCAGTGCCTGGTGCACATTAACTATTATTATTTGTACAGAATGGAGAACAGATTAGTGGGCTGGGGGAGGCTGAGGAAAGCAGCAGGACCTGGCTACAAAGGGGCAGCCCCTGTGCCATAGAGAAGAGTTCAGCATCTTGATTGTGGTGGGGGTTATATGAATCTATATGTGTGATAAAATGTCATCAAATTATACACAAAGTCATACCAGAAAAGAAGTGCAAGCAAAAAGCTTGAAATCCGAGTTAAGGTCTGTAGTCTAGTTCATTGTATTGTGCCAGTCAGTATCCTGGTTTTGGTAATGTACACAATTATGGAAGCTGTCACCACAGGGGGAAGTTGGGGATGGGTAAATGGGACTTCTCTCTTATTTTTGCAACTTCCTGTGAGTCAATAATCGTCTTAAATAATTTTTTTAATTTTATTTTTATTTTGAGATGGAGCCTTGCTCTGTAGCCCAGGCTGGAGTGCAATGGCATGATCTCAGCTCACTGCAACACCTGGTTACTTTTTTACATTTTTGGTAGAGACGGGGTTTTACCATGTTGGCCAGGCTGGTCTCGAACTCCTGACTTCAAGTGATTCACCCGCCTCGGCCTCCCAAAGTGCAGGGATTACAGGCATGAGTCACCGTGCCCGGCCTATCTTAAATACATTTTTAAAAAATAAAATATAGGCCATAAAAAAAAAAAAAACAGAAATACAAGGAGCGTCTGTGGCTTTGTTGCTGTAGATATCTTGCAATTTTCACTTATCACTCCTTTGAAACTGCAGTAGTCGGTAGACTTGTGGCTAGAACTTGTTATTTAATGCACTCGCAAAGAAACACATGTATTATCTCAAATTTGTTTTTAAATATTTTGATCACTGCATTTCAATATAATTTGTTTCCTTTGTGATCTTCTGGTTTCATTTAATGCATTAAGAAAACATTCTGAAAAGAGGATCCTTCAATGCCCTCAGGTCCCTAGGACAGGAGGGATTCAGAACCCTGTCCTGGAGTGAGATGTAAGCAAAGCACCCTGATCCAGATGAGGAAACTGAGGTTCAGGAAGGGGGTTAACAGCCCCTGGAGGACTCTGATTCCCAGACTCCCTCGGAAGAAATATATGTCTTCCAGAAGAAAAAGAAAACTCCTCCCCATTGCTGCCAGCCACCTCTGTGTGGCTGTTTACTCTGCCAGGTGGGGTCCCTCCCAGGGTCCACTCTGAGGCCGCGTGGTGGCCTTTGAGACGGAGAACAATGCCACATTGTGGCCCTGGCTTCAGATAAAAGAGAAACTTGGCCCAATTGCCCAGGCGAGAGCGACTGTCCCCTTAATATTAATGCAGGGAAGGCGTGCCCTCGTCCACACCCTCGCCACTCTCGCCGTTGTGGCGGTTGTGGGGAGTGTGATCCCACTGCCTTCTAATGGGTGGTCAAAGGCCAGCGCGCCGGGCACTTTTATTGTCAGCCGCCTCAGTAATCTTTAACCTCTGCTGGCCAAAGGGCTGAAACCCAGAAAGACAAAACAAACATGGGTTGGGCATCACAGAAGAGTGACTCAAATGAACCAAAGCTGGAGGGAGCTAGTTCACCCCTTCACCCTTGCCAAGCCTTCCAATACCCCAAGCCCACAACGCTGGTCAGAAGGGTGGCAACACATGCCCAAGGTCCACCCACCACAATGCCATCAGCACCCCTCCCTTGGTGGTGGTGAGGGGTAGACCCCTGGGTTCGGGGAAAGAGGGCAGATACACTCCAGCCATACTCACCCCCGGTCTGTGGCAAAGGCCAGGCCTGCTCCAGGAGCAACCACTTCCCAGAGGGGTAGTGGGCTGCATGGTCTGGGGTGTCAGACAGGCCCAGGGCCAAGACTGATCCCGCTCCACCATTCATCTGATTGCCCTCCTGGGGCCTCAGTTTCCTCACTGGTGAAATGGGGACACTAATGTCTCCTTTCAGTGTCATTGCCAGCCACTGCCATTTGCTGATCATTTGCCACCAGCAAGAACATACCTTTCTTTAATTCCCCCAACACGTGAGAAGTGGGTGTCACTGTCCTCATTTAAACAGCAAACCAAAGAGGAGTGGACTGGCCCAACGGAGACACCGAGATCTGAACCCAAATCTCCATGATTCCAAAGCTTTCCTCTCTCCACCTGGCTGCATGTGGAGAGCCCCTTCAGCAAGCAGGTACTGATCCCACTCACGGTGGCTGTGAGGTAGGGATTGTGGCTCCATTTGGCAGATGAGGACACTGAGGCTCCACCCCCATGCAAGGGAAGAGTGGATTCTGGTTGAAGCCTGATTCATTTGATCACAAGACCTGTGAAGTTTCCAGTGCATCCTACTTGCTCTCAAACTGAGGAGGGCTGTCCACATTCATAGGCAACTATTCTTGTCACCAGCATGAGAAGGTTTAAACAGAACCAGGACCTGAACCCATTTTAAGGTGCAAAGACCCAGGAGTTCCTAAATGGTCCCAGGTGACTCAAGAGGTGTCTGTGCCCATCAAGTGCCTCACTCTCTGATCACAGCAGTTGTCACTGTACAGAAGAAGAACAGATCAGGAGGAATGGAGCCGATCCAGCCCCATGCCCACCTCCTGAGGCACTGGCCTGTGGACAGGGGGAAATGCGTTTGAGGTCGACAAGGATGGGATGAGTCTGGATCTGATTAGCCTTCCAATCCCTTTCCTCCACATCACTGGGCAGCCATGGGTCTCTGTGGCAGAATTTCCCCCTCTCTGGCCATACAGGGTTGGGGCCCCAGCCAAGCCCTCACCAGCTCTGCTGATAAAGTTACCTTCCAGGCCTGGAGCAGAAGGTCAGGAAAATCCAGCAGCAGTTTGAAGAAGGTTATGGTCTTGGGGACCTGCACAAGGGTGGGGCGTGTGGAGGGGGAAAGATAACAGTGGACAATAAAAGGCAGAAAGAGACAGTGAGGGGGAGCTGGCAGGGAAACCTGGCCCCTGTGGTGCCATTTCTTAATGACCCATACAGGGCATGAGAGCCTTATCACGTCCTCCCAATCTGTAAATGATCATCCAGAGTCCACCAGTGGCCTCTGAAACGACAGCTGTGCTGGCCACACGATGGGAACTGAGCCAGGGATGGAGAGGCAGGGAAGCTGGCTTCCTGGCCAGAAGGCCCTGAGCTGGCAGTTGCTGAGTGACGGGACCCTGGATGTTTCCTGCAAAGTGTGTTCTCCTCTAGGCCAAGGCAGCCTCTGTCCAGGTGCGGGAGAGGAGCTGTCACCTCCCCGGCAGGTGACAGCCCAACGCAATGCAGGCTGTCAGGGGTTATTCTTTGTAGCTTAAAATGTCACTGCACCACAAGGTTTCACATGCCACAGGACGGTGCTCTGTGCACCTCTGTGAATAACTCAACTGCAGCCCAAACAGCCGTGGCACACAGGAGGTGTGCGCTAAATGGTGGCTGCTGTGATCATTCATTCGCTCCTTGCTATGGGCCTGTAAGATGTGTCTATCGGGGATACAGTGAGAACGCACCTGGTGGGCCCCTGACCTCAAAGGGCTCATTCAACCCATGGCTACCTGCCCCTGTTGTGCTCTGAAATCCATCAGTGCATTCTTGACAAGGCTTCCCACAGGCCACTCCCAGCCAAGGGCCAAGCACACCCCATCTTTGTGCTCACCTTGGAACCCTGCAGGCCTGGCTCCAAGGGTCTTCCTGAAATATGTGGGAATGTTGCAGATACGGAGTGAGGCTTCTCTTGGCACCCTGGAACTGGCAGCCAGGGCCCAAAGTCACCTGCGGGGATTCTTTGTGTGCCACAACCTTCTCACTCCACAGTTCATTCTCTGCCCTTCTGTGTCCTGCCTAAGGCCCAGGGGCGGACCTCACTCATGCCTGTACCACTTGGGGGGCTCAGCCCTCTGGCTCCTGTCGGGTCCAGAGACAGGAAGCCCAGACTGGAGATGGGCAGAGAGCGAGGTCTGGGTATTTCTCCCCTGCTCCAAGGGAGCACCAAGGATCCTGACAGTGGCCTTGTCCTGTGACTCCAGCCTATGTCTGGCCCCCTCTGGGTCTCCCTGGACTCTCACTGCCTTCAGGCTGAGGGTCTCACAGGTTCCCACTGCAGCTGGCCCCTGGGTGTGGCCAGCTTTAACCCTGCTCCCACCTCTGCAAAAAGTCCCTATGTTATACTCCCTTCTTGTGTGGGTTTCTGTTCAAGGCAGGATCCGAACTGGTAGAACCACCATGATGAGGTGGCTCTGCGTGTCTCTGAACCTCAGTTTCCTCATCTGTAAAACGGGGATCATAGACCAGGCATGGTGGGTCATGCTTGTAATCCCAGCACTTTGGGAGGCCGAGGTGGGTGGATCTTGGAGATTGAGACCAGCCTGACCAACATGGTGAAACCCTGTCTCTACTAAAAATACAAAAATTAGCCGGTGTGGTGGCGGGCACCTGTAATCCCAGCTACTCAGGAGGTCGAAGCAGGAGAATTGCTTGAACCCAGGAGGTGGAGATTGCAATGAGCTGAGATCTCACCACTGCACTCCAGCCTGGGTGACAGAGCAAGACCCCACCACAAAAAAAAAAAAAAAAAAAAAAAAAAAAGGAGAATCATAATACCCCCTTATCCGTGTCTTACACTGAGGATCGAAAGGCTGGGAATATCCATCTACCCACACGGGCCGTGGGCCTCTGAGGGCACAGACGCTGCCGTATTTTCCCTGCTACCTTCTAGACAAAGCCTGGCATAGGAAGGAAGTCCTGGGAAGTGTTTTCTGAGCAAATGAATACGGGTATTCTACTTTACTTAATGTTTGACTTGTGATTTTTAAATAAAAGGTCAAACATACAGATGAATTACATCTTGTGGAAACCCAAATTTTAAGGGTTCCCTGCAGCATGGTGTGACAACGTGGAGTCTCAGTGAACCCACAGCATTGGTATTCAGGGAAATTCCCCTCCCTGCCCATTTTAAAACCCATGCAGAAAACACCTAACTCAATGTGGGTGTGGCCGAGGGCACTGCAAACGCTTCCTGCTCGTGCCACCAGGGGGCGCCACTCTAGCTGCTGAACCCTGGTCCTCCTGCTCCGCTCCATGGTGGGCAGCGCCCGGGCACCAGGGTGGGAGTGGAGCCTTCTGGGAGGAGCACAAGGAGTACTCGCCACGTTGGCCGAGCTGAATGGACTGAGGTGGCAGGTGGGTTAGGAAGGATCAGTTCCAGGGAAGTCAGGAGGCTTCTTGGGGCACAGGGATGCCAGGGTCAGAGCCAGGGGCAGCTGCGGGGCGTTGCCTGCAGAGCCCTGCACACAGGCAGTGATTGGGGGCGGGGCGGGGGTGGGGAGAGGCACACCCCCCCGCCCTCAGACCTTGGGGCTGGGAGGCCGAGGAGAGGTGGCCCATGGGAGTCGGCGCCTGGGCAGCTGCCTGACTGACCGACCACAGGTGAGAAAACACCCCTGCACTGAGCGTCGGCTGAGTTCGCACCTCCGCCCACCCTTGTGGCCTCTGCGTCCACTTCCTCCCCTGACGGCCTTCAACAGTCAGGGCCCTGACCCCTCACGCTATCAGAGCCCCAGGAGGGGTCCAGTCGGGGAGGGTGAGCTTGCGCTGACCAGATGCGTCAGATGGCCAATGGGCAGGTCTTTCCAAGGACCTGGGCACCCCGCCCAGGCACACCTTCCCCGCAGGGCTGCTGCACCTGCTCCGCCCAACCGGGGTTCAACAGGAGGTCATGGTCCCGCTCATGTTCAAAGTGCAGGGCTCTGAGACCCCAGCCAACCCAGAGCAGGCCTCCCTTGTTCCCCAGGACGCCAAGGTCCGGGGCCACCTCCTTAGGCGTTCCATTGATCTTCTCAGCCAGCCTGGGTGTGGATGTCACAGCCATGTGGCACTGCCACCAAATCACACATGTGCCCATGCCGTCCTCACCCACCTTCGGCGATCAGCAGGTTCCTGGGCACACAGCTGGCTCCTGTGCACCCCAGCAGGCTCAGATCCTCGCTCAAACACACGCCCGGCGCCACCGACCATGCTCAGCAGGACCTGCCTTCACACATTGTTTGCCCACCCAAGGTTTAGGGTGAACACACATGCACACGTGCACTCACACTCACACCCACGCACCCACACACATGCACTCACACCCACACCCACGCACCCACAACGCACACCCACACCCACGCACCCACGCATATGCACCCACACCCACACACCTATGCACCCATGCACATGTACTCACACCCACACGCCCATGCACCCACGCACATGTACTCACACCCACACCCACACGCCCATGCACACGTGCACTCACACCCACGCACCCATGTACCACACGCATAGCCATGCACCCACGCACATGCACTCACACTCACCCAGGCAACCCACACACATGCACTCATACACCCACACACCCATGCACACGTGCACTCACACACACCCATGCACCCATGCACATGCAGTCACATGCCAAGGCACCCACGCACATGTACTCACATCCACACACCCATGCACATATCCCCACACACAACCATGCACCCATGCACACACACACTCGCACCCACACACCCATGCACATGCATTCACACCCAGGCACTCACACACGTACTCACACCCACACACCCATGCACGCATGCACTCACACACTCCCACTCACTCATGCACACGCACACACACCCACGCACCCATACGCACGTGCAAACTCACACCCACGCACCC
>NC_045439.1:7082940-7093782 GCF_002776525.5 Piliocolobus tephrosceles | reverse complement strand
CACCCACGCACCCATACGCACGTGCAAACTCACACCCACGCACCCATGCACATGCACTCACACACCCAGGCATCCACGCACATGTACTCACATCCACACACCCATGCACACGCACTCACATGCCCAGGCACCCACGCACATGTACTCACACCTACACACCCATGCACATGTGCACACACACACTCATGTGATGTATACACACACCCGCACACACCATGCACATGCACCCATACACTCAAGCATACTCATACATGTACTAGCACTCCCACACACCCATGTACATGTGCTCACACTAACACACAAACTCACACATGTACTCACACACACGTACTCACACTCATGCACACACACCCCTCGCCCGCAGGCACACCAAGAGCCCCAGGGAAAAAGAGTCTGAAGGGTTGCAGGCCCTGTTGCAGGATGTGTCTGCAGCCCCGTTCTCTGTCTTCCCCACTCTCTGGCCCAGCCCCTGAGAGCAAGGACATTCCCTCCTCTCTGTCCCCAGACACCCTCCCCAGTGCAGGCCCCAGGATGAGCAAATCACACTTCTTCCCCAGCAAACCCTTTTGTCACCCTGGCCTGGTTACTGAAGCCTCTTCAGGAATCAAAGTGGCTCTATGCTTCTGGACAGAGAACCTGACTGCGGTCTGATGGCCTGGACTCACATCCTGTCCTCACCCGTCTGTTACTAACTGTAAGGTCTTGGGCAAAACCCATCTAATATTTCTGAGCTTCAGTTTCTTTCCAAACACATGGAGGAAAACACACCTTTGTCGCCTCTTCTACTCTGACCTAATTGCACTTTATTTCAACTGCCACTTCCTCCCAGAAGCTCTCCTTGATCTCCCAGGCAGAGTCAATGCCTCCCTCTCTGGCCACATCATCCCCTGTCACTGCCTGTTTCTGTCTCTCTGCTTGCTGTGACCCCCTGAAGGCAGAGGCCAAGGTGACCCCGGTGCCCCTCACCAAAGCCACCCAGAGCCAGGCTGCAGAGCCACCATCACTGTCGGTGGAAAGCACCGGATGAAACCGGAAGGAGAGGAGGGACAGCCAGGCTGCGTGGGGGAGCCTCTGTCTCCCAAGCTGCATCTCCCGGCAACACGGAGGACGCTGATCTTCCACGTGTTTTGCTCTCTCCTCCCGCCCCGGCATTTGCCTGAGAAGCAAACTTTGGGCTCGGCAGCGACCCCAGGGCTCCGTGGTTCTCTGTTCCTTCCAAGGCTCCAGGAAGCATCTTCTGACTCCAAGAAGTCCGGATCCTGCCCGGGGGGCTTCCTGGGGACTCTGTGAAGGGGACTCCCCCTCCCCACCGCAGTTCTCCCTCCCAGTCAGCCCTGTTCCCTGCCTCCAGTTCCCTGCGGGAGAAGAGAGGGTTTGGAAGCAGGTCTGGGAAGAGGCTGCCTGGCCTGAGACAAGACCAGCCCTGCCTCGGTCTGGCCAGTGTCCCCAGCCCTCCCCGCCCCTCCGATGTGCACCTGGCCCTTGGCTCCTGACCTCCTCTTCCAGGGGCTTATGCAGTGCTGATGCCCCTCAAAGCTCCTGCCTGCTGCAGCTCCGACTCAGGCCCTGTCCCTGTGGACGGTGCTGGACGCTGGCCTCTGTGAGTCTTGTCCTGGCCTGATCCATCCCCTCCTGACCCCAGGCGGGACATACCCCGTGCTCTGCCTGGCTGCCCTCGCCCAAAAAAGAACGTCTGGACACGTTCCTCCCTACCAAGGTTGACGATGTGTCATTTGGAAAATCGTCTTGGCCAAGGCTGGTTTCCAGCCCTGTTGGAGTGAAGAGCAGAGACCACAGATCGGGACACTGAAGTTTGAACTTGGCCTCCCTGTGACTTCACCGCGGAACATGGGATTCTGTGTCCTCATCTGTGGAATGGGGACATCACCCAACCCAGTGCAGGTGCAGAAGCCCAAAGGACACATGTGCCCAGCCCTTCCCTCCCGGTAACCCAGTGGCCCTGCCTGGGGAGACACTGGCTACGAATGGGGGTCCCAATTTGTTCACCTCCACTGTACCCCACACTCATCCCAGCACTAACACATTTCCAGATATTGTGACTAAGAACACAGGCTTGGCTACACCTTAATTTGAATACAGCTCCCTGTGAATTCGCTGTGTGACCCAACAAAAGTTACTTAAGCTCTCTGGACCTCAGTGCTATCATCTGTCACATGGGGATTCTAATGGGGATTAAAAGAAATCATGTGCATAAAATGGCTTGGCACAGAGACTAAATGTTAGCTAATTACGGTTGTTGGTATTATTATTGTTATCTGTCTGGAAGACTGGGGGCCAGGCTGCCTGGGCTCTATTTGTCTGAGGGACAGGGAAGCCTCCTGGAAAGGAACTTACTCTAAGGAAACACCAAGGCACAGAGTCCTTTGCCCAGGGAGGCAGGCCCTGGACAGGTGAGTCTGGGCACAGGATGGTGGGTGCCTCTCACCCTTACTCCAGGGACTCATGGCGGCACCCAAGAGGGACCAAACCAGGCCAAAGGATCAAGCCTGGCCAAGCCTTCCCCACACCTCTGTGGGAGACTGGGGGCAACAGTGGACCTCTGGGGTCCAGCGACATTGGGAACCCAGGCTCTGGCAACCATGAGAGGCAGGCAGGGTCAGAGGGGCCTCTGGAGGGGGCCAGGGCCAGAGTGGAGACCGGTGGCATCGGAAAACTCTTGGATCCCACTTGAGGCGGTCTTTGCTTTCTGCCACAGGAGGTGACACTGAAACAGAAATACTGCCTTGTGGCCAGAGTCATGATGCTGTTTGTAGCCCCTGATTTTGTGAAATGAGAAACATGTTTGAGTTTCCCTTACCGAAAAAAAGGTTAATTGGGAAATTCGATGGTGTCTTTTGTGAAGACGCTCCAGCCACCTTTCAGCTGTCTGTGGCACTAAAATGCCTTTTTTCCACCATAGGCTTGCAAGGCAGGATGCTTGTTTACTCAACAAATAATCTTTTTTAATTTTTATTTTTAATTGGCAATAATTGCATCTATTAATGGAGTACAATGTGATATTCTGATATGTGTAGACATCATGAAACGATTTCACTCCACAAATAGGCACCTTCCATGCACCAGCCCCTGGTGATTCTGTGTTGGGCGAGGCAGACTCAGCCTGCCCACTGGAGCTGATCGGGGAGCCAGCTGCCCAGAGCTAAGGGAGCACAGCCTCAGAGCTCACAGGCTGGGGTTCAGACCCCAGCTCGCCACTCACTGTGCAGAACCTCTGCTCACCCATCTTGCTGGAGTCACAGCAAGCCTGACTCAACATGGTTCCAGGAACGATGGAAACAGAAACGAAAAATGAAATTTAAAAAACAGTAAAACTAAACGTCATACCTTTTCAAATACCTACATATGAATAACTATATAGTTGTCCTTTTAGTTTAGATGCAGGTTTCAGGAGTGTGGTCACCTGGGTGAGGGAGAGCACAGGCCCTCAGTAGAAGCAAGTGATGGATGATGCTCTGGTTCTCGTGTTGGTGGTGGGCTCACAGGATTTATTATACACATACACACATAAAGAGAAACACACTGGACCAGTCGTGAGCATACGGCATAAACCAAAGGCCGTAGTGATCAGATCCTGGGTTCCTGAGGTCCTCCTAAGAATTAAAAACCAACATGGAATGGTGTGGACAGGGAGCGTGGCTCATGCCTCCTCCCTGTCTCTCATCCTGGAATATGGCATTTCCTCACTTTGGAAAAGCAGACTTGTGCCATCCCAACAAGTCTTAAAAGAAACAAACGGCGTTTTTGCCTCCTGAGAAATCAGGGCTCCAGGAGCCCATCCGTCACCAGGCAGGCATGTGACGAACTTCGTGGGTGGCCCATGTCAGGTCCACCCTGTGCCGCCACTACCTAGAGTGAAGCCACCTGTGCCCAGCACACTGGGCTTGTGGTGCCAGCCACAGGGAACGGCTGCAGCTGAAGGAGGTGTTGGAGCGCCTCTCACCATAGCTATCGTGTTAGGGTTCTTCAGAAAACAGGACCAGTAGGCTATGTAGATATACAGCACATAGATTCATATATAAAGGAATTGACTGTCACAGTTTTGGAGATTGACTCTCACAGTTTTGTGAGTCTGCAGCCTGCAAACCCAGGAAGAGCTGATGCTTCCATTCAAGTCTGAAGGCAGCAGAATGCCAATGTACCAGCTCAAAGGCCACCAGGCTGGGAGAATTCTCTCTTACCTGGGGGAGGGTCTCCAATAGCCTTTTGTTCTATTCAGACCCTCAACGGATTGGATGAGGCCCACCTGCACTGGGCAGGAGCAGCTGCTTTACTTAATCCACCGACTCAAGTGTTAGTCTCGTCCAGAAATACCCTCGCCGACAGAGCCAGGGTAATGTCTGACCACATATCTGAGCACCCCATGGCCCAGTCAAGTTAACACAGTAAAATCAACCATCACAGCCACCAGGGGCCCAAGTGAGAGCCCGGCATCCAAGCGCCCGCTTACCTGGCCCAGGATACTGGCTCTTGCCGGCCTGCACTTTGGTGTCATGGCCTGGCCCATGTCAAGGGGAGCATAAGACGCTGCCGGGAAGGTTCCTGGTGTCGTTGGTAGACTGAGGATGCTGGCAATGCCATCACCCCACCTCCTTTTTGGGTTTCCACATTTAGCAAATAAAAATAAAAGAACTCCTGATTACATTTGAATTCAGGTAAACGATGAGCAAGGCTCGAGTGCCTATCCCATGCGATCGTTGCATGCATTCCGTGCGTCTACCCCACTCACAGCTTCATCCTGTTTTCCTGCCATTCTGTTTCCTTCCGATTCCCTTGCTTCCT
This sequence comes from Piliocolobus tephrosceles, assembly GCF_002776525.5. Taxonomy (NCBI): domain Eukaryota; kingdom Metazoa; phylum Chordata; class Mammalia; order Primates; family Cercopithecidae; genus Piliocolobus; species Piliocolobus tephrosceles. Next base: position 7,088,982 of record NC_045439.1, on the reverse strand, counting down.
TCAGATTCAGAAGGATGGACAGAGACTAGGAATGGGGCCAGCCTGTCTGCCCTGCCCTACCGTCTGCATGAGTCTCCCCCCAGTGGTACTACTGTGTGTGCCAGGACCCTGGGCAGCCCCCGACCTTTGGCAGAGCCCTCTTTCTCCTCTCTGTCCCCTCTCCTCTCTCCTCTGCCTGGACCGAAGTGCCTTGTTCCCTTGGTGCTCAGCTTTTGAATGAGACCACGTTGCTGGAGCACGATCTATCCATGCCCATCGCATGATGCTTGTGGCCCTGGTTTTCCAACAAGTGACTTGAGCCACTCCAGGTTATCCCTCCCATGGCATCTGTGTGGCCTCCAAGGTTCCTGAAGGGCACACATCTTGGGCCATGGGCCTGAAGAGCCCTCAGTGGATGTGCTGGTTTTGTGGCCACCAGTGGGCAAGAGGCTTCTCTTTAGGGGGCCTACAAACCTTGAACCCCAGCAGACATGCTTGATGACCTGTGATAGACGGTCGTAAGGGGCAGGTGTCCTGGACTGAGAGGCAGGACCTCGTCTGCTACATCAGGTTATTGTGTGACCTGAGCAATCTGCTTCACTTTCAGGCCGGTTTCCTGAAAGGAAAGGGCCCTGCTTGTCTATCAGAAGTTTAGTCCTCCACCCAAAACCCAGTGATTCTGCTTATGGATAAAGCAGATGATCTGGCCAGTGTCAAGATTAGCAGAATGGAGAGGCTCAGCTAACAGCCAGTCTTCTCCAGAATAAATATTCATCCATTTGCTCAACAAACAGCAAAGATTTGCTCATTGATGGAGCCTAGAACAAAATCATCCACACACTTGAGATGCTCACAAAGTCTGACTTTCAGGGATGCCAGCTGAGCGGAGATTATGTTGGAAGAGTGATTTGGTCTTCCAAGATTAGACACTGAGCAGGCCTCTCTGGTTAATGCCAAAAAGGAGCCAGTTGAACTTGACCTTGGCTGGAGTTCAAGTGTTGCCATTTTATTTGTGCTGTGCTTCGAAAGGCCATCAGAGAATGAGGGCCAGAGGAAGGGAGAGGTGGAGACGGGACTGCCTGACCAGCCGCTGTCTCCTGACTGTGCTGTACAGGACAGAGGGGACCTTGCTGGACGTGAGAGAATGAGCAAGAGAATGAGCACATGATCCACTGCTCCCCCTGCTGTGAGACTCAACATCATCTCAGCGCCAAGCTTTCCCCAAACAACAGGCTGTGACCAAGTGATCCATAAGAACAGTTTATAAGGTCTTCACACCTGCACAATAGCAATAAAATTCATCCAAGCCCCAGGCTTCCAATCTAAGACATCACCTAAGCCTGAAACAGTACATAGGAAAACTGAGGCTCAGAGAGGAAGGCAACGTGATTTGCCAGGATTGCACGGGGAGACAGTCCTGTTCTAGCCACTGAACTCACTGAAGAATTCCATGTGGCCCCATCACGGGACCCCTGCCCCATAAAACCTCCAAGATGTCAGTTTCAGCTTCAACAGAGTGTGAAATGGAGCGGCCCGTGTAGGGAGGAGGGAAAAAGCAACAGCAGAGTCTGCACGGCCGGCGAGGCTGCATGTTCCCCGCTTTGGGCCATGGGGAAGGCTTTACCTCTGCAGGATGGTGACTCTGCACACCAGTAACTATTAATTGTGTGGCTGTAGAAAGTCAGACATCAATTTCAAAGGTACTCCCCCTCCAGTTTCGAGACAAGGACAGTTGGATGATGGAAAGATTCTACACTGAGCCCGGTTTTGGCAGCGTCTGGAATCCAGGCTGCACTTGAGGCCAGCTCAGCCCCTCCGCCAGGCTCTAACATGTTGCCAGTCTCTCCCCAGTCCCTGTGCTTGATGAAGGGACAGCCCGAGTAGACAGAGGAGATGAATTCCAGGAATTTGATCTTTCAACACCCAAGGCACTGGAGCCTGGGGGCGAGAAATTCTTTCCTGTGTCTTTAAGTAGCTTCCATGTTTCTCAGCGCCAAACAGGACAGCCCTAGATTTTCTGATCTCTTCTCATTCACTCATCTACCAACAAAAAGGCAGGGAGCACCAACTGTGTGACAGGCCACTGCAGCCCAGAACCCTCCTGGCCTGGGGCCCCTGCACCCCCCCATCTCAGGGCACACACTACCCCAGCTTGCACCTGCCTCTGTTGTGTCTCATTCTCCACCCAGACCATGAGTGTTCACAATAGGGTCCTTGGAGATGATCAGGTTAAGAGGAGGTCACCTGGTGCGGTGGCTCACGCCTGTAATCCCAGCACTTTGGGAGGCCAAGGCGGGTGGATCAAGAGGTCAGGAGTTCAAGACCAGCCTGGCCAACATGGTGAAACCCTGTCTGTACTAAAAATACAAAAATTAGCCGGGTGTGGTGGTGGGTGCCTGTAATCCCAGCTACTCAGGAAGCTGAGGCAGAAGAATTGCTTGAACCCAGGAGGCAGAGGTTGCAGTGAGCCGAGATCGCGCCATTAACTCCAAAGGTTAGCGGGGTTAGTGGTTAGTGCCCACTCCAGACTGGGCAACAGAGCAAGACTCTGTCTTGGAAAAAAAAAATAGGTTATGAGTTGGTTCCTGATCAGACACTGTTGTGTCCTTATGAAGTGGGGGGTCTGGACACAGACAGCCTCCTGGGAGAGCCCCACACGATGATAAAGGCAGAAATCAGAGTGATGCCTCTACCAGCCGACCAAAGTCACAGATCACCAGAAGCCAGGGGACTGGCCTGGGACAGAGCAGGACAGAGCCAGCCCTGCCGAACCCTCTATCTCAGAGCCCAGCCTCCAGAACTGCAGGACGACAACCATCCATGATTACACTGCCCAGTGTGCGTTGCTTTGCGATGGCAGCTGATGTGGTTTGGCTGTGTCCCCACCCCAATCTCATCTTGAATTGTAGTTCCCATAATCCCCACGGGTCATGGGAGGGACCCAGCGGGAGGTGACTGAATCACGCAGGGGTTTTCCCTGTGCTATTCTCGTGATAGTGAGTGGATTCTCACAAGATCTGATGGTTTTATAAAGGGCTTTTCTCCCTTTGCTTGGCACTTTTTCCCATGGCCCTGTGAAGAAGGTGCCTTGCTTTCCCTTCCCCTTCCGCCGTGATTGTAAGTTTCCTGGGGCCTCCCAGCCAGACAGAACTGTGAGTCAATTAAACCTCTTTCCTTGGCCGGGCGCGGTGGGTCACGCCTCTAATCCTAGCACTTTGGGAGGCCAAGGTGGGCAGATCACCTGAGGTCAGGAGTTCGAGACCAGCCTGGCTAACGTGGCGAAACCCTGTCTCTACTAAAAACACAAAAATTAGCTGGGCATGGTGGTGCACACCTGTAATCCCAGCTATTCGGGAAGCTGAGGCAGGAGAATCACTTGAACCCAGGAGGTAGAGGTTGCAGTGAGCTGAGATCAATCAAGCCACTGCACTCCAGCCTGGGCAACAGAGAGAGACTCCATCTCAAAAAAAAAAAAAAAAAGGAAAGAAAAAAAAAGAAAACATCTTTGCTTTATAAATTACACAGTCTCAGGTATTTCTTCATAGCAGCGTGAGAATGGACTAATACAGCAGCCTTAGCAAGTGAGTAGAGATTTGGGTGGAAATGTGGTGGGAATGAGTGCTAGTTGAACGTGTACAATGAGATAAGCCAACATCTTGCCTTTGAGATAGGAGTCAGGTGAGGCTGATGACCACTCATGCTGAGCATTTTTTACATAGCAGACAGACATCCTCTCACGCTTCCGTGTCTGCTCACCTGCCCCTGCTCAGCAGTCACTAGCACTGCCCTCTACTTTGACACGAGAAGAAGGAACATGGCTGGGTGGTTTGCTGGAGTTGGCTGTGGGACGTGAGCCCAGGTGGCCTGACTCCAGAGCCCAAATTCCTAAATGACAAGTTCTCCTACACTGCCAGCAGGTGTGTGCCGCCCAGCTCTGCCTTTCACTGGCTGTGCTGTTTAAACACACCTCTGTGAGACTCGGTTTTCCCATCTACAAAATGGAGTCTTCCTCGAAGAAGAGGTAAGGAAAGGAGCCAGGTCAGGGGCGTACCCAGGACTGAACCTGCAGAGGTGACTTCCTTGTGGGACAAATAGGACAAGGACATGTGTACTGATGGTTCTCAGACAAGGTGGACCGTGCTGAGGGCCACCTGAGTCAGACAGAGAGAGGGCAGAGGGGTGTGCGTGCCACCTGCATGGGTGCCATCACTCTGTCACCCCTGGCAGGGGAGAGCTGGGATGTGGACACTGTCACCACATCCTGAGTCTGAAATCCAGCGGGTGTCCAAGTGAGCCCCAGGGAAAGGATCACCCACCGCCATGCTCAAGAGAAGTCAGTGCTTGGGCTTGTCCCCTGGACCTTGGGGTGCAGGGTGCTGCAGGTCCCTGCCCTGCCATGGACTCTGGAGGGAAGAGTGAGAGCCTCTCCAGCTGGTCACCTCTGGTCCCACTCACGTGGCCAAAGGCAGTGCAGGAGGGTGGGAGCAGTGATGGGGAACAAGCTTGTATAAAGGCCTAGCCTCAAGCTGCCTATTCGCACAGTGCCCCAGCTCACCGCACACACTGGGCGTTTCACCGCCTCCTGTCCCACCATGTCATCATGGCCTTGGTCCCCACCGAACAGAGCCACCTGGAGAGAGCAGACTCCCCTGTTCCCCACTTTCGCCCGGGCTGTGCTTCTCCCTGCCCTGAGCAATCCGCCCCCTCCGCTGACATGGGGTGTCCTTCCCGTGCACATCAGTCGGGCACATACCCCGGCCTGGAAAGGACAGAGGCCCTCAGGAGCGAGGCCAGGAGCTCCACGGCATTTGAGGCTCTCCGCAACGGGCCTGCCTGGCCTCCCAGCTTCCACCTCCTCCGTTGCTGGCAGGGACCTTCCCGTCACGCCATGCACAACCCCCATGCGCGGCCAGGCTCCCCCCAGACTGTTGTGCACAGTTTCTTCTGCCAGAAATGCTCTTCCCACCCTTCCCCACCCACAGAAGCCCAGCTCTTGGTTCAAGCATTTTTCAACATACTCTGCTGCTGTGGCTCCCCCAGGGCCCCAGGGCCCGGCCTCTGTCTCACCTTCCTGCTCCAGAGCTCTACGCTGGACGTGGAAGTCCGATGAATTCCCTAAAATATGCCAAAGAGCTTGTATCTGTCCTGCGCGAAAACCAGCCGTGGCTCCCACGTGTGCCGGAAACCCCATCTCCTCACCTGGCCTCCACGCCCTGTGCCTCTGTGCCTGCCAGCCGTCCCCTCTCACACCCTCGTCTTGTTCTGCTCCTTCTTTGGGGCCGGACACACTTGGGTTTACATTTCTGTTCCCATGTGACCGTGGACATGCCACCCACACTCACTGAACTGGGCCTTTCTTTTCTTTTCTTTTCTTTTTTTCAGACAGGGTCTCACTCTGTCATCCAGGCTGGAGTGCAGTGGCACAGTCACAGCTCACTGCAGCCTTGACTTCCCAGGTTCAAGCGATCCTCCCACCTCAGCCTCCTGCATGCTGGGGCTACAGGCATACGCCACCATGTCCAGCTAAGTTTTTGGATTTTTTGTAGAGATGGGGTTTCACCACGTTGTGAATTGGGACTTTTTAAGTTTCCTTGCAGCTCTGAGGTTCTCATGCGGGAGGAGACGCCAAGTTGGGAACATCTGTTCAAGGGGTCGCCAGGCCACTTGGAAAAGGAGTCTCCCAGAGTCGGCCCCCCGAGAACATCTGCAAAGGGCTCATGTGCGACCCTGCAGTTTGATCTACATAAACCACTAACCTTTGGAGTCTCAGAGAGGATTAAAATAGGAAAGCATCTCCGCCTCCCACACGGGGTAGACAGTTTTCACAGTTCACACAGCTCTTTGGCTCAGAGATCCGGGACTGCCGTTCCAGCATTTTCAGACATGACGATCAATACTTTAAAAATGGATTAAAAGGAAAGGTGAACAGCAATGACAGCAGGATGTCTGGTTACCAAGGCCTTCACCTGCCTGCCGGTATATCTCCTTTTGCTTCTGAAAAAGCCTAGAGTGGGACCTGCACAGACACACACAAGCACACACACATGCCCACACATGCCAGCA
>NC_045439.1:7072762-7082930 GCF_002776525.5 Piliocolobus tephrosceles | reverse complement strand
GCACACACACACACAAGCACACACACACACACACACATGCCAGCACACACACACGCACGCCCACACATGCCAGCACACACACACATGCCCACACATGCCAACACACACACACACACATGCCCACACATGCCAGCACACACACACACACGCATGGACGCTACTCACCAGGTGAGTTTTCTGCGAGGCCGGCAGAACTTGAGCTCTGGGGCTCCTCACTTGCAGGGCCTCTTCTAAGGTCTGGAAGGAGAAGAGGGTCGTGGACATAGAGGAACAGCCAAAGTCAAGGCTGGGAAGTTAGGAAAAGTCAAATCCAAGAGGAGACCAGCGGGCCAGGGCGAGGCTTTCCATGACAACACCTGCGAGGAGAAGGGACAATTCAGGTGGCTCCACATTTGGGCACAGAGTTGGTCCCGAGAGATACTCTTGAGGTCACCCATCCCCACCTTTGTACAGATGAGGAAATCCAGGCCCAGGGACACAGCAGCCCGCTGTCCTTACCCCTGTGGCCTTTTCTTCGGGCTACCAGCTGGCGGTGGGAAGGACATGAAGGCTTGGCCTCTGGTTCACCCAGAACAAGGAGCTCCAGAAAGCGGCATTTGTTCATTGGACAAATATTGATTGAGCTCCTCTGTGCCAGAACCCCAGCTAGGTCCTTCAGGGTTGCAAGGTGCAGTCTCCGTCCCTAGTGAGCTCCTGGCAGTGCTGAGCGGACAGCAGGGCAGGAGGCCGTTCAGGAAGGGGATGCTGGAGGTGAGGGGTGAGAGCTTCCAGGAGCCACAAGTGGCTTGGCAAGGCTGGAGCACTGGGGGCGGGGGAGCACCAGCCGCTCAGCACTCGCTGACACTTGCCTGAGAGTCGGGGTGGGCTCCTGGCATCAAAGCCGCCTCTCCTGGAGCTCCTGGCTCTGAGAACCCAGACGAGGAACCTCCCTCAGTTCCTATCTAACAGTTTGCTTTCTGGGCAACCTTTCCCGTCTCCGAGTTACATGCTCGGAGGAGACTTCAGAGTGTCGCGCTGACATTTCAACTTCTCCAAGCTGCTTGTCACCTCCGTGTTTTATTTCTATGCAGCATGTAAGAGGGCGGTATCTGGCCAGCGTGGAGCCCAGTGAACGGGTCTGGCCTTTTCCCATGGAACATTTGAAAGGTTCTTGGCAGGATCCTGAATACCTATCAGAGGGGGCTGCCGAGCCCACTGGAAAAGCTCCAGGGAGAGGGAAGAGAGTTCCAGAAACCCAGGAGACTTTCTGAACCTTCAATCTAAGGAAAGCACCTGCTGGCGGGTTCCACCGACCAGGGGTTACAGGAAGGCAGGCTTGTAAACATATGAAAGGCGACCTGCCCATCAGAAGCAGTGTGATTTAGGGGATAGTGGTGGGACCTGGAGAAAGAGGACCTGTGTTCCAGTCCCAGCTCCCAACTCTCCCTCTTTCTGGCTGTGTGGGGCTGGTCTGCTTGCTGACCACGTCTGGGCTCCAATCTTGTTCTCTACATACGTGGGATAATAATAAATAGCTCATGGGGGTCCCTGGCCTTTGTAAAATGTCCATGCTTTTTAAAATAAAAAAACACCATCTGTACAGGAGGAATTACTGCTGTCGTTAGTAACAGACATGATGAAAGGAAGATCCTGAATCCCTGAGTCACCAGCAGGAGCAGAACTGCCCGCTAAGCTCAACGGCTCACTCAGGACCAACGCAGATAATGCCACTCTGCATCTTCACTAAGCCACTACATTTGGGGAGCATCTTTGTAAGCCAAGCTCAGCCTTCCCAGTACTCACACATGTTCCTTTGTTATTCACCTTCCCAGGGTAGGGCTGCAGCCCCCGAGTGCGCCATTGTGTGCGTGATGCCAATGATAATAGCAAGTCAGCTGTGCAGCAAGCAGGTGCCAGTGATTCTGGAGGAAGATTTGGGAGGAGTGTAAAGACTTTCACGTTGAGCTGTGTGGAAAAGGATGGGGGTTCATAGGAGTATCATATGGGGTCAAGGGAGAGTTTTCAGAAAGTTCTTATGTTTATTACAATATTAATGAGAGGCCGGGCACGGTAGCTCACACCTGTAATCCCAGCACTTTGAGAGGCAGAGAAGGAAGGATTGCTTGAACCCTGGAGTTGGAGACCAGCCTGGGCAACATAGTGAAACCCTGTCTCTACAAAGAATTAAAATTTAAAAATTAGCTGGGCCTGGTGGTGCATCCCTGTGTTCCATGGGAGGCTGAGGTGGGAGGATCTCCTGAACCCAGGAGGTCGAGGCTGCAGTGAGCTGTGATTGTGCCACTGCACTCCAGCGTGGGCAACAGAGTGAGACCTTGTCTAAATAAATAAATAGATAAATAAGAATATGAGTGGCAAGGAGCCAGATGTTGTGGGGTGAAGAAGACAAACATGTAGGAGGGGAGGCCTTGATGGAATGTAAGGTCCTAGGAAGGGCGAGAGACAGGACTTAGTATGCAGATAGAGGGACTGATCACTTGTAGGAGAGTGGACGCCTCTCAAGTAATTGCTGTGAATATTTAATAACGTAAACCGTGTCAAGTACTTAGCACAGCAGCCAGCGCTTAGGAAAAAGGATCTGATGTTAAATGATATCATTTGAGACTGAGAATAAATGTTCATTTTGATTAAATGCCTTTAGGCATCTTTGAGATAATCATGTATGTTTTTTCTTATGTAATTTATGGATGTGATTTTTTATACTAACAGATTTTCTTTAACATTAAACCGATCTTACATTCCTGAGACAAAGGTTACTGGACTTCGATGAATAATTAACATGCTATTGAATTTGACTGGGAAGTGTTTTATTTAGAAATTTTACATCTATGTTCGTAGGTGAGATGGGTCCATCATTATATTCAAGGGTTAGCTTTGGTAGGTTTTTGGGGATGAGCTTGTTTTAACTTTGCAAGATTATTTGGGTCGTTGAGCTTTCCTTTTTTTTTTTTTTAGACAGAGTCTCTCTCTGTTGCCCAGGTTGGAGTGCAGTGGCGCCATCTGGGCTCACTACAAGCTCCACATCCCAGGTTCAAGCAATTCTCCTGCCTCAGCCTCCCATGTAGCTGGGACTACAGGCACCTGCCACCACACCTGGCTAATTTTTTTGTATTTTCAGTAGAGACAGGGTTTCACTGTGTTAGCCAGGATGGTCTCGATCTCCTCACCTCGTGATCTGCCCGCCTCGGCCTCCCATAGTGCTGGGATTACAGGCGTGAGCCATTGCGTCTGGCCCTGGGTTGTTGATCTTTTCTACGCTGTGGAAGAGTTATTTATATTTATATTTATATTTATATTTATATTTATATATATACACACACACATATACACACACATACATATATATATATACACATACACACTCTGTTCCTTGAATATTCTAAATAACCTATATTTAAAACTACCCGAGAGTCAGAGGAGACAAGAAGAAACAAACTACCTGGCCTGCAACCTTCTTTTGAAAACATTTTCATGAAAATTTTAGTGAGTTATATAATTATTAAAGTTTTTTGTATCTTCTCAAGTTTGTTGTTGTTGTTGTTGTTGTTGTTGTTGTTGTTGTTGTTGTTGTTTTTGAGACAGCATCTTGCTCTGTTGCCAGACTGGAGCGCAGCAGTGCGATCTCAGCTCACTGCAACCTCCACCTCCTGGGTTCAAGCGATTCTCCTGCCTCAACCTCCCGAGTTGAGGACTACAGGCACCCACCACCACACCCGGCTAATTTTTGTATTTTTAGTAGAGACGGAGTTTTGCCATGTTGGCAGACTGGTCTGGAACTCCTGACCTTAGGTAATCTTCCCGCCTCAGCGTCCCAAAGTTCTGGGATTACAGGCGTGGGCCACCGTGCCCAGGCTAAATCATACACATTTTAGCTTTCTCTTTGGTAAACAATGCATTTAATACTATGACTCTGTCTTGAGTAATGGCTTTATCTTTATTTTATTTTCATTACTTTCCAAATATTCTGTAGATTGTATTTTGTTCCTCTGTGTTTCAGTAGTTAAGAAGGCTTTTTTAAAAAATTTACAGTTACTTATGGTTTAATTTTGTTTTGATCAGAAAATGTGATCTGTGCAATATAAGTTTTTTGGAACACAATAGGATGTTCGTGACTAGTGTATCCTCAGTTCTGGTCAGTGTCCCATGGATGCTTGAAAATAAGGTGAAAATGAGGTGCATTATTTACTTGTGTATTCAAAAGAAGACACGTTATTGATTACACTATTAAAATCTCCATTACCTTATTTTTTTATCAGTTGATTTCTCATTGCTTAAAAATGATGTGTCGGCTGAGCATGGTGGCTCATGCCTGTAATCCCAGCACTTTGGGAGGCTGAGGTGGACGGATCACCTGAAGTCAGGAGTTGAAGACCAGCCTGACCAACATAGAGAAACCCCGTCTCTACTAAAAGGATTACAAAATTAGCCGGGCGGGGTGGTGCCTGCCTGTAGTCCCCACTACTCGGGAGGCTGAGGCAGGAGAATCTCTTGAACCCGGGAGGTGGAGATTGTGATGATCTGAGATAGCACCACTGTACTCCAGTCTGGGCAACAAGAGTGAAACTCCATCTCAAAAAAAAACGATGGGTCCAAGCTCTCCCTACAAGGAATTTCTATCACTCACTCCAAATATTTCTAACAGTTTTGCCTTACAAAGTCTGCGGTTAAGTATTATACCCACATGGTAGATTAGACTTTTATTTCATTCACCAGACCTTTTTTGCCTTGTGGTTGGAATCTACTTAATCTGTTAGTAACATTGAAAATCTTGGGGTTTTTTATTTAAATTTGGATTAGGCTGACATATATTTGCCTTGTGTGGGGGCAGGGTGCGTGCATGCATGCATGTGTGTGTGTGCACGTGTGTGCATGCATGTGTGTGTGCATGTGTGTGCATGCATGTGTGTGCGTGTGGTTTTTAGATATATATACCTGAGCCCCTTGCTTTGTACTTCATGTGCTGTTTCCTCTTCCCAGAATGTTCCTACCTTCCATGATGGTCTTCTCACCATCATCTCCTCTCATCACCTACTGTCTCCAGAGAGCATTACTCCATCTCAGTTCAGTGTTATTTCGATACTTGATCAAAGATCGCCTCCTCCAAGAAGCGCTCTGACTTGCTCCTTCCTCTGAACCCAGAACTTTCTCCATCCTTCTCTGAAACACCAGCTACTTTGTAGGATAATGACTTTTAAAGGTATTTTTTTTCCTATGACCAATATATTTTCCAAATTAAAACTTAGTGTGTGGGATCTGTCCATAACCAGTGTGCTTTGGGAGGGGAAAAAACCGACTTGATGAGCTTGGAATTTTTCTGGAAAATCTTAGATATTTTGTTGCTAGATTATTCTTCCTCCACTAAGATAAAGCAAAACAAAATAGAGCTGGGCAGACGTGCTGAACTATTTACTACCTGGACAAGCCTAACACCTCCCAAGCCTCAAATTTACCATCTGTAAAATTAGGATAACAATGTTGTCATTGGAAGTATTTGGTAAGAGAAAGACAGGCAGGAGTTAATGTGGTTATAATGAATGAGAATGGGCTTTGAAAATTACAAACTCTGTCAGCAGTAGATAATAAATCCCTTATAAGTAGGTTCCACGAGCGTCTCCTCTTTGTGTACACTCAGTCCCCAATGTCCCTGTCATGGGGGACTTGGAAAACCCCTCTATCTAGCCTAGCATTTCTGTCACCACCATATAACTCTTTTTCCTTCTTATGGAAAACAGATGGGATTAACAGATTGTAACTATTGTCTCTTGTTCTTAAGCAAGGTACACAAGGATCTGTGTGTCCCCTTACAGAAGACGGGCTCCATGGCTGCCACAGGGACGGGAACATACGAGGTCTGCAAATACCCTCAGACTTCCTCTCTGTTTAGAAATCAAGCTTGCCTGGTGTGTCAGTTACGATCATGTTCAACCACATGTGACTGAAAACCCAAAATAACAGTGAGTCAAATACAAGAGAAACTTATTTCTTTTTCACATTGAAGAGATCCAGAAGTATGAAATACAGGACTGATACAAGAGACACATGGCCTTCAGGAACCTAGGCTCTTTCTAGCTTGCTGCACCATCACCGAGGAGTGACCCTCATGATCTAAGGTGGCTGCTAGAGTTCCAGCCATCACATCCATGGTCCAGGTAGCAGGAGAGAGGAAGGATCAAAGAAGGCCAAGCTCCTCCTTTTCAGAGATGACTTCCTGGAAGTTCCACAGGACACTTCTGCTTATACTTCCTTGGACAGAAGTTATTTACTTAGCTGCAAGGAAAACTAGGAGATCGATTTCTTCTTTTGATAGTTAAAGTGAGAGCTAAAAATCAAGGTGCTGAGATGGCCATCTAAGATCAGCTGGCAGGAGAAGATTCCAGGGACTTCTTAGAGGGAAAAGTATTGCAGAGCAAGAGATCTTGCCAGGTTAATCTTGATAGGTTTCTTGAGGCTGGGCTTGTTTCTGGAATAGTCCGATTCAACCACCCTAGCACACACACACACAAAGGATAATCTAAAAAGCTGTGACGAGGGTTCCCAGCGCATCCTGCTGTGGGACCGTCCTTCTCTAGTAGCCATTTTGAAGACCTCCAGCTTCAAGGGGGAGTGCCTGAGTGACATTTAGTGGGAACATAGGGGCCAGTGCCTAGGCTCCATCTGCACCCAGAGTTCTTGGATTGTGCCTAGAGATGAGGGGCCCTGAATCTGATTAGTCTAACTACTAAAAGAGATGTGTGTCCATTTTGTATCCTGAGCTGCTGGAAGAGAAAGCATCAGCTGTCTAAGGAAGTACTGAACTTGGTATGAATGTTCCTAGGGTCTGACTTCCTTGTTTTCTGGGGAATCCTCACCGAAGGGCATGATGGGGCAAACTAGGACCCATTTACAGATGTGAATCCTTCACACCAGCGTGACATTCATCCTAGATGTGAAAACATCCCGTGCCCTAAACCACAAAACCCGGATGGGCACTTAAAGGTCACACGTGTGCACACATGCGCACACGTACACACACAGATGAAGACTGAGGCTAGAGTGGGAAGGACTTGGCCAAGGTGGCACAGCAATGGAATTTATCATTAGGAGCCCAAGAGGGAGATAATAATGAGCACCTCAGAGCTACAAATGTGGGAAATGAACTCCTGCGGCCATTCGACCAGGAAGATGGTGGGAGATCGTTCTTCCCAAAGACAGATAAGCAAGTCCCCAAGGAAGCAGGGCCCATCAAGAAAATCCTGATGACTGTCACTCCAAGAGCCTTGCTCCAACCCCTGGAGCCCACCTTCTAATTCAGCAAATGAGGAAAATGGCAGAAAAGCAAATGCGGCCACCAGAGCAGAAGGCATGAGGAGGTGGAACCAGGTGGTCCCATGATTGATGGGCAAATCAATTTGTCCTGGGGAAAAAGAAGTGCCAAACCAAGTGTCCCGAAGTCGTCCATGTCTGTTCTGAGGGAACAGAGATGGAGCTGGACGTACAGGCTGATGGAAGGAACAGTGACTGGCACCCAAGGACTGGACCCTAGAAACCTGAGGAATCTTGGCCAGGTCAATGATTATCCCTTCGAGTCTGTGCCCCCATCTGTGACATGAAGCCTCTGGACTATCTGATCTCAAAGTGCCATTCAGCTCTGAGTGTCATCCTCTCTGCAGAGAAGTCAGCAGGGCTGGGCACAAGCAAAACAGGAAGGACAAGGAAGAAGGCATCCGGGATGGCTGTGCATCTGAACCTCAGGCTCCAGCTCCAAGGAGCCGGGTCTTCTCTCCATGCCTCTGTTTCCTCATCAGCAAAACGAAAAGGAAAGTCCGCACCTTAATTACCTCACAGAATTACGTTAGGATCTGAGCATAATGCTTTACCAACTGTCAGACGCTAAGCACAGGCACAGGTGGGCTTTTCTTAAAATTACACTTTTAGTTAATTGGCTAGAGAATCAAGAGATGCAGACTCCAGTCTTGTGATCATAGAGGAGCCACTTTTCTCTGGCCTTGGTGTCTCCTTGTTCCCACGGGAGGCTGCACCACCGGATGATCCCGAAGACTCCTTGAAGCTCGTGTGTTGTCATTTCCATGAACCAGATAGGCTCTCACCTGAGCCTCAAATGCTCTGGAAGGCTGGTAGGGCTGGTGCTGGAGTCCCAAGTGCTCTGATCGCAGAGTGGCCATGGTGAGACGCTGATGCTTCCAGCTCCCTTTCTCAGACTCCACAGTGGTAGTGGGGGAAGATAGGAGAGGGTTTGCTGTGTCATAGTATTTAGGATTGCCCACTAAGCCATTGCATTTGCGTTTTATTTGACTCTAAGTGCCATGTGATGAATAAATGTTCCCAGAGGAGGCATCTGTCTTACTCATTCTGGCTGTAGCTCATGTATGTGTCCATCTTGGCCCGCTTGAATTGTAAATCATTTTAGGTAGGTGGAAAGAAGTGGATCCTAAGCCATCTGTCCATTTTAACTCCAGCACCCTCTTTCATCATGGTATTTTCAATGTTTATGTTTAAATTTAATTTAATTTATTTAATTGACAAATAACAATTGTACATACTCATGGAGTACATAGGGATGTTCTGATGCATATGATGTGGAGTGATCACATTGGGATAATTAACGCAGCCATCACCTCAAGTGCTCATCATTTCCTTGTGTTGGTAACGTTCAATATCCTCCTTCTAGCTATTTGAAACTACACAATGTATTACTGGGTTTTTGTTTTGTTTTGTTTGAGACAAGGTCTCACTCTATCACCCAGGCTGGTGTGCAGTGGCATAATCATGGCTCACTGCAGCCTCAACCTCCTGAGCTCAAGAGATTCTCCCACCTCAGCCTCCTGAGTAGGTGGGGCTACAGGCATGTGCCACCATGCCTGGCTAATCTTTATAGTTTTGTAGAAATGGGGTTTCAACATGTTGCCCAGGCTGGTCTCAAACTCCTAAGTTTAAGAGATCTGCCTACCTCAGCCTCCCAAAGTGCTGGGATTACAGGCATGAGCCGCCACACCTGGCCAAAGTATTATGGTTAACTATAGTCATCCCCCATTGCTCTAGGATGCTAGAACTTATTCCTCCTAACTAGCTGTGATTTTGTATCCTTTAACAAATCTCCCCCATCCCTCCCTTTCCCTTAACCATTGTATGCTTTTAACCCATGAAGACTGTCCTCTAGGGGGATGATACAAAACAAGACTTCGTAGAATACTGTGGAATTTTGTCAGGGTTTCATAACCTTGGCTATTGTCCTACGGAATGTGATGGGACTCTACGTGATGTCCTGGGCGACACTGATGGGGTTCCAGGAAGGCTGGTGAGGGATCACCAACCATTTCACAAGCTGGTGGAGCGCTCCCACGAGATCTCAGATGAGAACTGGATGGGGAAGCCAAGAAGACCCAGGCTTGTGAATAAGGTGGATGCAGGGGGCAGCCAGGGTGGGGCTCAGAGTTGGCCAGGCCCAGACCCGATACACAGGAGAAACTCAGTTGAGTTGTAGATGCAGACAGTGGAGTAGGGTCAAAGTGGAGAGGGAGGGACCAGAGCACTCTAGAAGACAGTGAAGGAAGGGGCTCTGCCAAGCCAGGACAGAGGCAAGGGCAGAAGATCCAGGAAGCACTTGTTCCCAAAAACAACAGAAGACCTCCCTGGAGACTAACAGAATGAGCACTTGGATCTGGACAGCTCGTTACATAAAGGAAAAAGACGATGATTACGTTCCTGCCACATCTATCTCCTCATGCCGCTCTTCATTCTTATTCTTTCAACCTACAACCCCCACCACAAGTCACAGGCCAGTCACCCCCTCCTCCCACCTCTTCCCGCCCTAGAAGGCTGGTTCTGCACAGAGGCCTCACGATCAGGTGGCAGCACCAAGACCCCCATGAAGGTGACAGTGGGGTCAGGACGCCACTCCATATTCCAAGGGACTGAATGGATTCCATTTCAACCATGTTCCAGCCTCGCAAATACATGCTTCCAACTTTCATCAGCCTGGCCACGTCATCTACAGCAGCACCCACTAACTATATGTATCTTTGCTTTAAAATCTCAGAGAGCAAATCAAATATTCTCCTTAAATTTTATTGTGTTTAGTAGACTTTTTCTTCCCCAGAAACATGAGGTTCCTGCTGGTGGTCGTGGTGGTGGTGGTGGTGGTGGTGGTGGTGGTGGTGGTGGTGGTGGTGGT
>NC_045439.1:7072028-7072752 GCF_002776525.5 Piliocolobus tephrosceles | reverse complement strand
GTGGTGGTCGTGGTGGTGGTCGTGGTGGTGGTGGAGATGGATTAAGCCAAAAGGGAACCAATGGCCCTCATCCTAAATCCCTACCAGACTCTGAGACCTGGAGAACCAGGGGCAGCCCCTGCTTCCTCACTGGGCCTCAAGATGACCCACACAAGACCTTGAAGGCTGTGGCAGGCACCACAGATACATTCATGTAATGAGCTAATGTGAGCCCTAGGTTGCAGTTTCTTGCTCCTAACTCCTAATGTGGACACACAGCCCCCCACAAAGTCACCCTGCTACACACAGGCATATGCACACCACACACGCCCTCAGCCCACAGACCTTTTGGACTTCCCCAGAAGGGTCTTACATAGACTTATGCACAAAAACCACAGCTGTGGGTAGCCATGGGTGTCCCCGTCTTCCCCTTCCTGCTTTGTTCCCTTCCACCATACACAGCCCATCTGCCTGGCGTCACCCCCTCTCCCCGAGAGCCACCTCGGCGTGCCTGGCTGCCGCCACCTCTTCCGCAGGTCACCGCTGCATTCCCCAGGCAGCACTGCCTGCCGGCTCTGAGGGCCGGGAGCTACATCGTCCTCAGGGATTCTCAGAAAGCTCTGGATGACGGCGAGGGGAAGGGACTGCTCCACTTTACCGTTACCTCTTCCACCAAGCAACAGGGTGCTTGAAGAGCCCAGCCCTCATCCGGATGGTCGGACCTTCTGAGCGACTCAGCCCTCAT
>NC_045439.1:7046051-7072018 GCF_002776525.5 Piliocolobus tephrosceles | reverse complement strand
AGCCCTCATCCGGATGGTCGGACCTTCTGAGCGACTCAGCCCTCATCTGGATGGTCGGACCTTCTGAGCGACTCAGCCCTCATCCCGATGTTCCGACCTTCTGAGCGACTCAGCCCTCAACCGGATGGTCGGACCTTCTGAGCGACTCAGCCCTCATCGGGATGGTCGGACCTTCTGAGCGACTCAGCCCTCATCTGGATGGTCGGACCTTCGGAGCGACTCAGCCCTCATCCGGATGGTCGGACCTTCTGAGCGACTCAACCCTCATCCGGATGGTCGGACCTTCGGAGCGACTCAGCCCTCATCCGGATGGTTGGACTCTCTGAGCTAGCTAAGTCTGAATGGATGAGGTTTACATTTCTACTCAGTTACTCATCAACAACGTACAGGTCAAACACAACCCCCTGAGCAGCGCGGGCGAACCATTCTCTTGTGAGGGACACCATGCTCGGTGCTTTGTGCAGATGAGTTAGTGAATGAGACCCACAATTGCTAGGGTTCAGTCGGGTAGAGAAATAAAACGCAGCCATCGGTAATTCAGAAAAGGATGTGCGTGTAAAGCAGCAGTTGGTAAGCTTTTTCTGCAAACAGAGAGTTAATATTTTTGGCTCTGCGAGCCACACAGGCTATCACAGCTCCTCAGTTCTGCCATGGTAATGTGACAGTGGCCGTTGACAATAGGCAAATCAATAGATATGTATTCTAATAAAACTTGATTTGGTATGTTTTTAATTTTTATTTTTAATTTTTATTTATTTACTTTATTTTTTTGAGACGAAGTCTCTGTCACTCAGGCTGGAGTGAAATGGCATGATCTCGGCTCACTGTAACCTCCGCCTCCCGGGTTCAAGTGATTCTCCTGCCTCAGCCTGCTGAGTTGCTGGGATTACAGGCACGTGCCACCATGCCTGGCTACTTTTTTTTTTTTTTTTGAGACGGAGTCTCGCTCTGTGGCCCAGGCTGGAGTGCAGTGGCCGGATCTCAGCTCACTGCAAGCTCCGCCTCCCGGGTTCTCGCCATTCTCCTGCCTCAGCCTCCAGAGTAGCTGGGACTACAGGCGCCCGCCACGGCGCCCGGCTAGTTTTTTGTATTTTTTAGTAGAGATGGGGTTTCACAGTGTTAGCCAGGATGGTCTCGATCTCCTGACCTTGTGATCCGCCCGTCTGGGCCTCCCAAAGTGCTGGGATTACAGGCTTGAACCACCGCGCCCGGCCTAATTTTTTGTATTTTCAGTAGAGACAGGGTTTCACCATGCTGGTCAGGCTGGTCTTGAACTCCTGACCTCAAATGATCTGCCCACCTCAGCCTCCCAAAGTTCTGGAATTACAGACATGAGTCACCACACCCAGCCTTATTTTTCTATTTTTTTAGAGATAGGGTCTCTCTCTGTCACCCAGGCTAGAGGGCGGTGGCATAATCATGGCTCACTGCAGCCTCAAACTCCTGGGCTCAAGCAATCCTCCCACCTTGGCCTCCCAAAGCATTGGGATTGCAGGCATGAGCCACTGCACTCAGCCTCAATAAAACTTGATTTGTGAAAATAGGTGGTAGGCCAGATTTGGCTTATGGGTTGTGGTTCTCTGACCCTACCTTGGTTTAGGATAACGTTAGATGCTGCTAAAAACGCAGCTGAAAATGTACAGCTGGAAGTTTACCTCTCACTTGTGAAAAGCCCCAGAGGGGCATTTCCAGGCAGTGGGCAGCGCTCCTCTAAGTTTTGATTCAGACACCAGAGTCCTGCTGGCCCGTGGCTCCAGCATCTTCTCCAGGGAGGTTGCTGTGGCCACTGTGTGTGGCAGTGTCAAGCCCGTAAAAGGGCAAGGGACAGGTTGGAAAGCCCAGCCCTTCAGCCCTTGCCCAGAAGTGATGCCACTGCTCCCTGCAGAACCCAGGTGGTCACCAGGCTCCTCTGGGACGCAAAGAGCGCTGGGAAAATCTCTTCTCAGCCACAACCCCGTGCAGAAGCAGGAGGGCATGAGCTCTGGTGCATACTCACCTCTCTCTGCCGCAGACAGCGGGTAGGTCATTTACTAGAAGCATCTACAAGGCACAGGAGAAATCCTGATGAAGTTGGGAAAGGACTGTGGTTTGGAAAGAGGGAGGCACTGAAGTCCCAGGCAGCAGAGAGCAGATAGGGTGTGCCCAACCTAGAGCCAGGAAGAGGGATAGCTGCCCTGCTGAGGGCAAGGAAATAGGCAGGAGCCCGGGCTCCATCTTTAAGACAAAGGAAAGCCATAGGGAGAAAAATTACAAGATCCATATCACAGAAAATTGCTTCCTGTGGCCGTCTGGGAGACAGCTTAGGGGAAACAAGAGTGGCGGCAGGGGAATGAGAGTTCTTCCAACAGTCTTCCCAAGCACTAGTAGGGGGATGGAAACAAGAGAGAGGGTTCTAAATGGTTTCAGGAAGCAAGTCCATAAAGCTAACAGGGGTTGCAGGCACGTAGTTTTCTTGGTTGGGTGGTGAGGACCTTCACAGAGATCAGAAGGCTGAGAGGAGCAGACGTGGGGCGTGGGAATGTGTTTTTTGGACATGTTGAACTGTAGGTGTCTGAGGAGGAGGAGTTTTTTGGACGTGCCAAATGGAAGGTGTCAATTGGACATACAGGTGATGGGAGAAAGCTGAGAAACCATGTGCCCACCGGCACAACACTGCCCCAGCTGAGACCCCAGAAGACGTTCTGCAGACCGGGCCAGCAGGGCGTGCACCCACTGGCCAACATTTGCTCTGTGGAGCTGTCTGCAGGAAAACCGGGCCGCAGCATGGTGCAGAGGGCATGTCACAATTTACATGGGAGAATATTGATTTCAAACAGGTGGAAAATACGAGCCAGCGAGGTAGACAGGAAAGAGATCTTGACACCCATTCATCAGGGGCTGCAGATCAAGGAGACCAGATGTTGCGGCACCAAAAAATGCAAGGAATTTCATAATGTATCCTGCAGACAAGAAGAGCCTGTGAAGGCCAGGGCGGGCAGCCTGGAGTCTCAGGTCAGACAGGAACAAGCAGGCAGTCGGGGGGAGTTGAATGGGACCGCCCGTTACCGATTGATGACAGACAGTGTCAGACACCCACCTCCACAAAGCCTGCTCTGAGGGCAGAAAACTGCCATGGAAAAGCAGCAACATCTGGGTGCAAATGTCTCAAAGATGAGCTTCTGGAGGGATCCTGGCGACCCAGACATTCTGAATAACCCCTCTGCTGTGCTTGGGACCTGAAACCCACAGCTCAAGACAGGCAAGTATAAGTGCTGCTGTCCTGCTCAGGGGCCAGGTCTCCTGGGCCCCGCCCCCCCATCTCCCGCCTCCCTCCCCACACCCCAGCGTAGGGCCTGCTCCCATCATGGGCCTGGGGAGGACGCCCAGGTTCGAGGTGCAGAGAAGTAGGGATGTGCCCAGCTCTCATGCTGGGATGCAACAGAACCCATTTCAGCATAAGCTTTAAAGTTACAATCAGGAACTAAACAAGTGATCATTTTAACTCGCTTAAGGAATGAATGTCCGATCAATGAAAATCTAGGTGGGACTCCAAAGCCCAGGTTTTCCCTATGAAGCCGGACTGGTCCCCACGATGGGAATGTAAGAGGGACCTGGCTGTTCACACAAGAGCATGGCACGTTATTTCCTTCCGAATCCACTAAAACTAGAGTGATGACATTTGCCGTCAGAGTCACACAGTCTCCTGTCCTGTGGAGACTTTGTCCAGCTTGTTGGGCCTGGGTTTAAATTTGCCTGTGACACCTATAAGGAGAGACCAAAGGCTGCACACTGGGAATCCCAACTGGTCAAACTGCTCCTCAAAAGGGACTTCATTAAAAGTCATCAGCATAACACGGCCCCTCCCCAGGCAGCCACGGCCACTGCGCTGGAGAGGGTGGCAGCTGCCCAGGTGCTCCACGTGGATGGGGTCTGAGACACACTCCCTATAGGAGACAGCGACAGAGGTGGGTCAGCACTCAAGTCCCCGAAAGCAACAATACAAGCCAGCAGGTCAGGGAGAGGGCATGTGAGTGACTGTCTACATGATCAGGGAGAGGATGAGTGAGTGACGGTCTACACGGTCAGGGAGAGGGCGAGTGAGTGACCGTCTACACTGTGGTCAGGGAGAGGGCGAGTGGAGAGGGCTTGAGTGGAGAGAGCTTGAGAGGAGAGCCCCAAGCCCAAGTTCTGGGTGGGCCCTGATCCTGCTCATCTCACGCTAAGATGGGTGCCTCTCCTGGTCCCCACAGACCCTGGGCACCCTCTCCCACAACCTGACTCCATTCCACATTCTGGCCCATTTTCTGACTCCCTCACAAGGCTGGGGCTTCCATGGACGCAAGGACTGTGTCCCCAGCCCCGCATAGGGCTGTTCACATGGGGGGTTCATGCTGAGTGAACCAGAGAAGGAGTGGATCGGCTGTGCAGAACTTTGGAAGACGTGGGGGTGGAATGGGACTGGATGAAAGAGGAAGAGGTGGAAGGAGGCGAGGCCCCCTCCTCCTCTGCCCCCCACGGACCCCTCATCCTGAGTGGCTGGGCCCCAGCAAGGGAGCGGCAGACCAGCAGCGTCCTGACTGCCGGGAGCGGTGACTCAGCTGCCATCTGTTACTTAATGAGAAGATGGCAAGCCAATTGGCGTGCTCCCCCGCTCTCTTTAATATGGCACATCGAAAAATGTGACTTCAGTGATCTATCTTTTAATGATTCTGACTTGCTCACTCTTACTTCTTTTAATTCAGCAGCAAATAAGCCTGTGATTTGCCCAGGAATCCCAACAGGGGATTCTTTTGATTTTATGTTGGGGGTTTGGGTCTCTTTTTAGGGGACAGGAAGGCTTTGCCGGGGTGATACCTTCCTGACTCTGCCATCAGGAGCCCGTTCCATCCCAGGGTTTTTTCCTTGAATCACAACGAAATGGGACCCAGGAAAGTCCCACAACCCAGCTCATTTCAGAGAGGACAGTCTACAGGCAACAAGCTGGCCTTGCAGTGCAAAGCCGAGGCCACACCATCAGGGAAGGTGGGGAGACCAGGGTCCCAGGCTGCACCTGACCCTGCACGACCTGGGGAAGGCCTCCCCCCTTCTCCAGCCTCCAGTTCTCTGGCTGAAGGAGGGAAGGGGCCTGGCTGATCCCGGGGTCCTGAGGTTTGATGCTGAGTGTAGGAGGGTTCTTCTGGTCAGGTTTTCTAGTGGTTTGGATGGGCACCATGCTTCCTTTGGGAACTACGCAATGTTTAAGAGTGGACCCTGCCTCCACCTCATGGCCTTATATGGCCTTGGGAAAGTCCTTGGGTTCAAGTCTGTAAACTGGGAACGGCGATGGTGTCCACCTACCTGGCAAAGCCCTGGGGAACGAACACATCCCACATCCATCCGCCGGGGTGCGTGGCCGCTGATGGTAAAAAGGAAGCACCCTGAGACATCGGCTGCAGGCTATGACTACCTGCTCTTCTCGGTAAGCAGAGCCCAGCAGGAGGGGGGCTGGCCAAGGAGTAGTGAGCCGTGTGCACAACTCAGCTGGAGGAGGGGCACAGCCCTGTCACCGGGAACCTCCCCTCACCTCCCTAGGCACTGGCCTCTCTGACTATGGCCTGCTTTCTCCTGTGACCCCAGGATTTGGAGAAAAATCTCAGGGAAGGGCTGACTGGCTACCTGGGCTAGATCCTCAGCCCTGGACCAGCCAGCTGTGGTCAGAAGGCAGGTTGCCCAAGGTTGTCTGTTCCCAGGGATCCTCTAGCCCTAAGGTGTTTTGGCCATAGCTTCAAGCTCGGGAACCACAGCCTGTGGTGAAAACATGGGTTTGGGAGCACAACAAACCAGGGTTTGAGTCTGTTTCTCGGCTTGGGATGGAGACATCTTTGAGACTCAGTTTCCCCATCCGTTCAGCTGGCAAGCCCACTCACCACCAGCATGAGGAATTAATGAAATAATGAGGGGCTAAGCCACGGTGAAAGATCAGGGGCTCACCATGTCTCCAGAACGGATGGCCAGCTTCTCCTTGCTCTCGACAAATGTGGCCCCCGAGCACCCAGGTGCGGTGCCCCTCCATCCCAGCACGGAGCCCCCCTACCTTCAAGCTGGCCACCAGTGCTTCCCTCCCCTGCCTGGACAGAGGGCCCGTGGGGGTGCTGAGATCTGGCCACGTGCTCTGCCTCAGTCCAAAAGCCACGCTCACGTGACCATCGACAGTGGATTGATGAAATTAAGCACAGATGGCTACTTTGTTGTTGTTCTTTGAACTGACAGCTGCTGGTATAAAAATAAATTAAATTAAATTTCACAGAAGTCAGACTTTTTTTGTTTTTTTTTTTTTTAAATGATCTAAGTTTTTCTGTGTTGTTGTCGTTAAATTGTTTTCTTTCTTTTTAACATAAGGAGGCAGAGAAAACTCCAGGGCAGCAGAAACAAGAATTGCAAGGAGACGCTCCAGTGTGACCCCAGGATTTGGAGACAACCCCGTCCAACCCTCCCATAGCCCACAGCCCTCAGAGCTCCGGAAGGCCACGGAGCTGCCAGGTTCCAATCCTGGCTTCTTTGTCTTTCAAGCTTAGGGCCAGGATGTCAAAACAGTCCTGGGTTTGCAGCCAGGTTTGGACACCCATTCATCCTGTGAACTTGAGCAAGTCATTTTCTTCCTCTGCGCCTCATTTTCCTCACCCGTAAAAAGGGGATAATAACAGCGCCCCCCTGGGAACAGTCATTGTGCCTGGCACCTAAGCACTCAGGAGTTCTTGGCTTATTATTACTGGCTGCATGACCTTGAGTAAATAGAGAATCTTTACTCACATGGAAGGATTCCGAGAGAAGTCTCCAGCCCGCCTGCCTCACAGCGGGCTCTGGAATCTCAGTGTCCCCATAGCTGGCCTCACCTACCCTCCCCACCCACCTCCCTTCCCTCTTCACACCCTAGGCCCCTGGCCAGCACTAGGCACAGCCATTTGCACACAGAGGAGAAATAGGAGGCTTGGTGGCCTGGAAGCCTGGAGCAGACATGTATTCTCTGCCCAGCCCTCCCTCCCATGTGCCCAGAAACTCCCTTCCCCTTCCCCATGGTTAAGCCGGGAGCAGCCTGTTCTTGGACAACCTGCCTTCCGGCCACAGCTGACTGTTCCAGGGGTGAGCATCTAACCCAGGTAGCCAATCACCCCATCCCTGAGATGTTGCTAATGAGAACTGAGAGAGCACCACCTTGCATAGAGTAGCAAGCTACAAACCTTCGGAGCTGCCCATGGCATATTTCCTGCCATGTAGAAGAAGGTGGTCTGGAGAGAGAGTGAGGCTGGCCAAGAGAGGGACAGAGATGAGAGAGGGAGGGACAGAGATGAGAGAGGGAGGGACAGGTCCCGGTTTCACTCCTTCCTGCATCCTTCCTGAGTCCTCACCCTTCCCACAACGCAGGGGTTCTGCTCAGCCGTGGGCCTCTCTTTCTGCCTCCACTGGCTCCAGTTAGGCAGTCATCACTGTGACCAAATTGCTCTACTTGTCCCTTGCTGGTCAGTGGAGGGGACAGTGGGGCAGGGTTGCAGATTAAGAACGGAGGACTCTCCACAAACAGAGAGGCTAGTTCTTTTTTTTTTTTTTTTTTTTTTTTTTTTAAGACGGAGTTTCCCTTTTGTTGCCCAGGCTGGAGTGCAATGGTGCGATCTCGGCTCACCACAACTGCTGCCTCCCGGGTTCAAGTGATTCTCCTGCCTCAGCCTCCAAAGCAGCTGGTATTACAGGCCTGCGCCACCACGCCTGGCTAATTTTGTGTTTTTAGTAGAGACGGGGTTTCTCCGTGTTGCTCAGGCTGGTCTCAAACTCCCGACCTCAGGTGATCCACCCGCCTCGGCCTCCCAAAGTGCTAGAATTACAGGTGTGAGCCACCAAGCCCAGCCAGGAGAGGCCAGTTCTAATGCAGAGAGTTCACACTGCCTGGAGAAGGTGGTACCAGCACTGAGACAGAGGAGAGGAGGAGGGGACGTCCATGAAGAAGGAGCAGTGTGAGCAGCACAGGAAGGTGGGGAGCTCACGAAGCCGTGCACATGCTCGGGGTGCTCGGGGGTGCGTGGGAAAAGTGAGGAAGAGGCCTGGGAGGTGGACAGGCCAGACCAGGAGAGGCCCAAGCACCACAGAAGGAACAAACATTTAGCTTCTGCCCAGGATGGCAAGAGCACCTGCACACACTGCTCCTCCCACCCGGCCCAGGCAGACGCTGCCAACTGACCCAAGTATTCTCTCCCACTGAGGTGGGGCGCAGCTTCAGAGCCCCACTTCAGGATTACAGCTCCAGGTGCCATGCTGCAAGCAGCTACTGCCAACTGGTTGGAGTCAGCACAGGCACAATCTATTGGTCAGCCCTGTCACCCGGGATAGGAAAGTTCACTACACATGCTCACTCCCCCTCCCCAGCCCAGGGCACCACGTGTTCCTGTGTGGGTGATAGCAGGGGCACTGCTGACTTCTGGGAGGCAGCCAGGCAGGTGTCATGGAGGAGGCAACTGCACTAAAGCAGAAAGCCATGGCCTAAGTGGAGAGGCAAAGATGGGGAGAGGAGAGACAGGAGGAGGCTTCACGGCTTGGCTCCTGGTTGAGGAGGCGGAAGAACTGGGGCCTGGAGGCAGGACTTGGTTTGGGCCAATAACAGCTTTGCAGTTAACCTGTGACCCCCCGAGGTGCTGCATTTCCAAGCTAAATCCCAGGGCTGGGTCTGAAGCCCCACATCTTCCAGGGAAGAATTCTAGAGCCCCTTTGAGGCCAGAGGACCCCAGGGTAGCCCAGTGGATCCAGCCCAATGGATGGGTGGAATTATACACAGAGGGCTTAAGGTTGGGAAAGAAGTTGAATTTCTCAAAAGGAAGAGTTCACCTGCCCCCAGAAAACACCTTTCTGAGACTCTAATGATATGACGGGGACACTTGCCTGAATTTGGACAAGCCCCTGCCCTCACTGAGCCTCCAACTGGCATCTGTCTTTGTCTATTCTGGCGCTATAATAAAATACCTTAGACTGGGTGACTTATAAACAGAAATTTGTTTCTCACAGTTCTGGAGACTGGCAAGTTCAAAGTTCAAGGTCAAAGCCCTGGCGGATGCAGCATCTGCTTCCTGGTTCATAGACAGCCATCTTGCTGTGCCCTTGCACAGCAAAGGGTGAGGGGCTCGCCGGAGTCCCTTTTACAAGGGCAGTTACCCCCTCCATGAGGTAACCCCACCTTCATCACTCAGTCCCCTCCCAAAGGCCCCGCCTCCTGATGCCATCTCCTTGGGGGTTAGGATTTCAACATCTGAATTTGGGGGGCACACACATGCAGTCTAGAGGAGCCTCCCTAAAACAAGGTAGATGGGCAAGGCCAGTGGCTTTCAAGGGTATTTGTTAAGCAGCTAAACCTTCAGTCAAATTCCACGACATCTCCTAAGTATATGGAAAGCGTCCCCCTAAAAGATGCACTCCATCTCTGCTCCAGGGAGAGGAAATGAGAGTCTTTTCTATCTTCACTGGGAGCTCCCTGTCCTGAGCGTAGAGGTGTGTCTGACGCCTCCTCCTCCACCGAGGGCACCCATAGGGTGGGCAAAAAGGGGTCATCAGGATTCCAGAGTTTCAAGGGCAGGAAAGTTGGGGGAAAGTCACTTGAGAGAGGGGTCCTGAGAGAGGGAGTGGCCCCCAAAGAGCAGAGTCCGGTGAGCACCAGGGCCCCGGGTCCCTTGGATGCTGCCAGCCACGGGATTGAAGTGCTGAGACCCAAATCCTGTGGCCCAGGAGCCAGAGCAGGTTCACTCTCAGCCAAGTTTGACCTGGGGAAGTGGCACAGGCCTTCTCCCTTGATGCTCCCGGGCCCGCCCAGGGCATGAGCACCAGTGACCCCAGCTCCTCCATCAGACAGACAGGACGGTTAGGGAGGGCTGGGACCACCCCAGGAGGGAGCACACCCCTCAGAGACAGATCCTGTCCAGCTGGGCAGGGGAAGAGAAGACGACAAGGAACCCAGCACCCCTTTCAGAGTGCATGGGCTCCAGGCCCGGTCAGTTCTGGGGAGAAAGGATCCGGCCCAAGAGGGGGGCCCTGGACATCTGTTGATCGAGGTGCTTGTGACGTTTCATCAAGAGAGCGACGGGACTGGAATGTTTGCATTAGAGTTTTCAGAGAGGTTCTTACAGGTTTGATACAAAACAGGACATGATAAACCACTCTTGTTGAAGAAAGATGGAAGGCTATTCCTGCACCCGCCTCCCCCCGCCCACGTGCCTCCAGCAAGGTGGGTCCCCATATCCAAAGTGCCCAGTGGAAACCCCGAGGCTAGAGGGCTTCTGAGAGTTCCCACACGCCCTCCACTCCCACACTTCAAGCTCAGTTTTCAGGGGAACCGGCAAGCACCCTGGACTAGAAACAAAACCACAGCTCCTGTCCCAACTCTGCCACTGTATGACCAGGCGGCCTTCAGCAGTTACTTCACCCAGTGTGATCTGACGGAACTTTCTGCAACATTGACAATATTTTCTATCCCTTTTTTTTTTTTTTTTTTTTTTGAGACGGAGTCTCGCTTTGTCACCCAGGCTGGAGTGCAGTGGCGCAATCTCAGGTCACTGCAACCTCCACCTCCTGGGTTCAAGCGATTCTCCTGCCTCAGCCTCCCAAGTAGCTGAGACTACAGGTGCCCATCACCATGCCTGGCTAATTTTTGTATTTTTAGTAGAGATGGGGTTTCACCATGTTGGCCAGGCGGGTCTCGAACTCCTGACCTTAAGTGATCCGCCCACCTCGGTCTCCCAAAGTGCTGGGATTACGGGCGGGAGCCACCAAGCCCAGCCTGAAAATATTTTCTATGCTGTGCTGTCCAACACAGTAGCCATCAACCTCATGTGCCTATTAACCATTAATGTAGCTAATACAGGCGAGGAACTGAAAATGTTTAAATTTAATTTAATATTAATTAGTTTTAACTTACATAGCAACATGTGACTCATAGCTATGATACTGGCAACACGGCCTCAAATTCTGAGACTCTATTTTTCTAACCTATAAAATGGGACTATGAATCTCTGCCTCTCAGAGGCTTTACAGAATGAAACAACAATCATAATAATGGGACATAAAGGAACTATAGCTAAAAACTGGTGGAAAAATGCTAAGGACCCCATTCAGCAAACTTTTGTTCATTTCTTTCCTCCTACCAAGTCCCCGGACACTGGATAGACTCAAGGTACAGCGGCAGGGAATCCAAGCCCCTCCCTCGTAGAGCTTGCGGTGTGGCCGGTGACACAGATTCTGAAGATACAATCACCCCAGTAAACGTCACGATTATGGTAAGTGCAATGAAAGCAAAATAAGCGACAACGGTGTGGGTTTATGTTCATTGTAAAACAGCTGCTTCTGACCAGGGCGGGTGGTCCCAGGAAGGCCTCTTGGACAGGGCCCCTTCTTGCCCCATGACATTAGGCCCATCCCAGAACTCACAGCAGTAGAGCCACTGGGACCCACCTCTGGGGGCCTCTGCTGCTGCCTCAACCTTTAGTGACCTTGATAGAGAATGCAGCTCCTCCAATTATGAGGACAACCTAGTATTCAGCAGGAATTGCACTGGACGAAGTCAGTCCAGCTGTTTTTGGAAGCAAATGATTGTCTTTTTCCATAAAGAGCATCAGGGAGAGGAGGAGGGGAGATAAAGCAGGGACAGGGACGAGCTGGGATCCCGGGGCCAGTCTCAGCTCTGCCGACGCTCTGTGGAACCCAAGTGCAGTATTTCCCCTCTCTTGACCTTGGTTTCCCAGTCTTCAAGAAATCAGAGATAAGGCCACGTGACCGTTTGGCCTGTAACAACTGTGGCTTTCTCCAACTCCGGAAAAAAACTCTACATAAGAACAACAACAGCGATGATGGTAGGGATGGGGATGATGAGGAGAAACAGAAGGAGCAACTACCATTTCAGGAATGTCAGCTCATTGCCAGACACCAAGCTGACAGCTTTACACGTAGTCTTCACCAACGCGGGAAAGATGACTGCCTTCCCTCTACAGGTGATGAAGTGGATCGGGTTCCCTGGTGGCAGAGCCAGCAGGACAACTGCAAACCACTCTTCTATCCAAACTCACAAGTCTGGGGTTGTCAGTCCGATTCTACCTGTAACATGGTATCGGGTCCCTGTCTTCCCGCCTCGTGCGTGTTTGGAGGTCCCTGAGAGTGCGCTAAAGACTCCTAAGAGAATATTGTGCCTGGAATCCCAAAACTAGGACCTGCACCTATCATCTGATTCTATCCCCACGTCAAAAGTGGGACCAAACCCCTGGAGGAGGGAAAGAACCTTCTCAGGTTCTGCAGCCAGTGAGGAGTGGCGGATCGGACTGAAACCCGCTCAGTGAAGAGCAGGGCAAGGTTTCTGTCCCTCGTGGCAGTCCCCTCCCTGATCTGGGCAGGCCCACGATGTGGAAGAAGCTTCTGGGGAAGATAGACTGGTGGAGGGGAAAGTCCCGCTCTGCCACTGCCATCTGAGGAAGCAGCTGGGCCACAGCACCTCGGTTCTCTGAGTCTGATTCTCCACCTCAAAATGACGACGACAACGGCTCCTTCCCACTTACGAGACAGCAGAGGCACAGCCCGCACGGCGAAGAGATCCCAGGCACAGCCCTGGGTGCACAGCATTGCTCAGGGAACATGTCAGCCATCTGAGGACTCAGGACCCCAGATCCTCACGCTTGCTGTGCCCAGGTGCTCATGAAGCCGAGAAGTCCTGGCCAGGAGAAGGCCACCCGACTGCCAAAGGGGCCTCAGGAAGGGCGTGGAACCATGGACCACACCCCTCCCTCTATAGGGCCAGTCCTTAGGGCTGAGTCCCTGGCCACGTGGCCAGAAGAACCTGGCAGCTGCCCATCCCAGTAGCAGCAAGAGAAGAGGATTTCACGTAAATTAAAAACAAGCATGTGTGTTTCTCTTTGGCCCATCTGTGGCAGTTTCTCGAAGCACCAGCTCTTGGAGTGGAGTCGGGGGTGGGGGGTGGGGGACAAGGCGGAAGTAAAATGGCTCTTGGAGAAGCTGGAAAAATTAGCAATTAGGAGGGAAAATTGTAATGAGAAAATGAGCCTTAATAAGGCAAACACAATACTGCTGCGGCTTGTTTCTTGTTCTCTCGCTGCAAACAAGCGGTGACTTGGTGTCTGGGTTTCTCTGCTTTCCTGCACCAGAGCCAACTGGGAAAACGCTGGAGAAAAACGTCTCCATTGTCCCTAGACAGCGCTCCTGGCATCCAGGAAAGAGAAGGCCCACTTACTGCCAGTTGTGAAACACTTCCTCTGCTCTTGGCCCCCAAGAGCACGGTGCCTCCATACTTCCTTAGTCAGGATGGGCTGGGTCATGCTGCAGTAACAACCCCACACTCTCAGTGGCTTAACACAACAACATTGATTCTCATTCACACAATGCATTCCACATAGCTTGGCAGGGAAACTCAGCTCATCACGGTCCTTCAGGAACCTAGAGGAACTGGAGGGTCCACGTGGATCCCTTCTTCCATGATTGTCATCACAGGAGAAAAGGACCATGGTGAATCTCTCTTACTAGTTCTTAAAGCTTTCACCAGCTGGGTGCCGTGGCTCACACCTTTAATCCCAGCACTTTGGGAGGCCGAGGCAGGCAGATCACGAGGTCAAGAGTTTGAGACGAGCCTGGCCAACATGGTGAAACCCTGTCTCTACTAAAAATCCAAAAAATAGCCAGGCATGGTGGTCAGTGCCAGTAATCACAGCTACTCCAGAGGCTGAGGCAGGAGAATTGCTTAAACCCAGAGGGCGCAGGTTGCAGTGAGCCGAGATCAAGCCACTGTACTCCAGTCTGGGTGACAGAGCGGGACTCTGTCTCGGGGAAAAAAACAAAAAAAGCTTTCACCCAGAAGGGACATTCATCACGTACACTAACATTTCATTAGCCAAAGAAGTCACCTGGCCATATTTAACTTCAAAGGGACAGGGAACAGTATTCCTAATGTGCACTGAGAAGGGGTGTGGAAAATTTGTGACCAGCTCTAATGACATCCACACACATTAGCTAACCTTCCCCAGAGCAGGAAGACAGTAGCTCTTAATGCTACCTTCCTCACTGTACAGAGAAGACTGAGTCTCAGACAAGTTCATCCATTCACTCGTGTATTCATTCAGCCTTGGCCACTTACACATTATTCAACAACTAAAAATGAGTTGACTTCCTGATTCTCCATCATTCAGCCACCATTTCTTTTTTATTTTACTATAAGTTCTGGGATACATGTGCAGGACATGCAGGTTTGTTACATGGGTAACCATGTCCCATGGAGGTTTGCTGCACCTGTCAACCCATCACCTAGGAATTAAGCCCCACATGCATTAGCTATTTATCCTGATGCTCTCTTCCTCCTCCCCCACCCCACAGGCCCCATTGTGTGTTGTTCCCCTCCCCATACCCATGTGTTCTCATTGTTCAGCTCCCACTAATAAGTGAGAACATGCAGTGTTTGGTTTTCTGTTGCTGTGTTGGTTTATTAATTATACACCATTTCTTGAGGGCTAACACTCTGCTGGGCACTGGGGATACTGCAGAGAATAAAACACACACAGTCCCCACCTTCATGGAGTTCACATTCTAGACGAAGACACAGACAAGAAAGCAAGTAGATAAACAAGAAACTCATGAAGACTAAGAAGGAAAGGATTAGAGTTGTGAGAGAAGTTTGTTGACTGGGCAGATGAATGTTTTCTAGCCTCATCGCTCAACACCCAACTCAACCCAGAGTTGGGACGAGGGCTTTAGAATCAGCAGGTAAGTTGCAGGTTCCAATTCCACTATTTCCTGGCAATATGGTCTTCAGTAAATTACCTAATCACTCTGGGCCTCAGTTCCCTTATCTTCATAAAGAAGACGAGGAAGCACGCCACTGAGGGCTGTCCATACTTTAGAGATTGTTCATATAAAGCACCCAGCATAAGCCAGGCACGCAGGACACACTCAGCAAACGGGTGGCCAGCCCTCTAATTATTCCACCCACAGAAATGTGGTTAGGTGAAAGGAGACAGATTCTAGAGTTCACTTCAATGAAATGAAAAGTGTGAGCACAAGACTGGGTGGTACTGGGCTCTGCTCCTGCCTGGGCTCACTTTCTGGCATGTGAAGTTTGGGTTTCCAGGGCTTTCAGCTCTGATATCCATGACCCTATCTATAAATTAATACCCATAGGGGCTGAAAGACAGGCACTCTCAATACAGAAACAGCTGCCTCTTTTTTTTTTTTTTTTTTTGAGACAGAGTCTCCCTCAGCCGCTGAGGCTGGAGTGCAATGGTGCGATCTCAGCTCACTGCAACCTCCGCTTCCCAGGTTTAAGCGATTCTCCTGCCTCAGCCTCCTTGAGAAGCTGGGATTACAGGCACAAGCCCAGCTGATTTTTGTGTTTTTAGCAGAGACGGGGTTTCACCATGTTGGTCAGGCTGGTCTCGAATTCCTGACCTCATGATCCACCCACCTGGGCCTCCCAAAGTGCTGGGATTACAGGCATAAGCCACCTCGCCTGACCTCAGCTGCCTCTTTTATAAATAGTGATGCTGATCAATATCACTAGGCCTTGCAATATATAACTTCAACAGTCTGTAGACGCGAGAAATTCACCAGGGGTGGCACTGAGAGCCTGTACCTGGCCAGCTGTCACCCCGCTGCCTCTAGTCACCTCCAGAGGCCTAATCTTGGCCCTGGTCAGGGACCTTCCGAATTCTCATGCTGGGCCAGTGGCACGATCTGTGAATTCAGTCCCAGAACTCTGGCCAGGCACCAGAAGCTGCTGGGGAAGGCAGGGAGCTGCACCCACACATGGTGGGGACCCAGGACAGCCACTGTTCTAGAAGAGGGCCCTGGAAGCTCTAGCGCAGCCTTCCCTGGGTATTTTTAGCCCCGCCCCACCATGAGAGGCTCTGATTGGCTCAGACTGTTTGGCTTCAGTAATGGGCATTCCTATTGGACAGAGCCACGTCCACCTAGGGTGCTCTTTGGCTCCACCCCAAGCCCTGGGCCAATCAATAGGTGGGCCACAGGGGTGTGGCTGCGGTTAAGGAGGTTGGTGCCACCCTGTCCTTGGCCAGGGCACGTCCTGTGCCTGCTCCGAGGCCTGGCTCCACCCAACGTATTAGCAAGAGCCCATAGCAGAAGAACTCAGTCCCTTGGCTGCCTCCACTTCTAATTTCTCATTGATCTTGGGCGAGTCACTTCCTCTCTCATCTGCAAAACTGGGTTAGTGGACGGACACTTGTTGCTAGCCCCACTTTGGGTCACCTTACACACGTGCTCAGGCACTTGTTCCTGGCACATGAGGGAAAGGGCAACTCAGCCACCGCATGCATGGGACTGCAAGGACACGAGTGCTGGAGAGAGCAGGGCCCATGTCCGCAAAGCGGGGAAACAAACCGCAGCACCGCTGACCTGTCCCCTGGCCTCTCCGTGCCTGTTTGCCTCTAGCTTTTCAAGCATCGGACCAGCTAGCAGGCACCCGCACCATACCTGCTGTGGACAGACGACTTCTCTCTGCCAAGCAGTTACAGGCGCTGTGCATTAAGGCCCAGAGAAACGGAGTTTCACGGCCCCCCCACGGCCAAACCCTTCCCTTCTAGCCAGGGAGAGGCCAGAACTGGAGAAACAGCTGGGCCGCCTGTGCCGCCTAAGTTAATGGGAGTTGTAATTTCTCCAGTGCCTCCATCTAGAAATGGGAGCAATGTGCATAATTTATGGGGGTCTGGGTCTGCGCAGCCAGGCTAGGCGCCTGCTCGCTCACACTTGGACGGATGTGAGAGATCGGGAAAGGCATCCCAAGGGCGGTTTGCCCGGAGCTGCTGCCCTGGCCTGACTCTTCTGCCCTGGTCTTTGGGAAGTTGAGCATCCAGGGGGTGGAGGATGGGCCTAGAGCTAACACCTCCCTGGGCTCCAGTTACCTGGGACATCAGGGTGAATGGAGATCAGCTGATTTGATTGCTGGTGGGAGATTTTACAACCTTGAGTCAGCAGCCATGCTCAGGAGGGGCATTTGAGCAGCCATGGGATCCTCTCTCTTCTCTCTCTGTCTCTCCCCCCTCCCCGCCCCCTTCTCTCTCTCTCTCTGTCTCTGTCTCTCTGTCTCTCTCTCTCTCACACACACACACACACACACGCACATACCCTTCCCCAGGTGAACACTTGCTCCATGAGGGCAAGGATCCTCGTCTGTTTTGTTGACTGTGATTTCCTCACTATCTAGAACAGGGCCTGGTCCATGGTATGTGCCCAAAAAATATGTGTGGAATGACAGAGGGCTCCGGATCTCAGCGGGAATGAGGGAGATCGTGCGCGAAAGCTGAAAGAGCTGTGAGGTTGAATCCCAATTCTTCCGCGGACCTGCTGGGACCTTGAACAATGGAAACCCCTTTTTAAACTCTGAGCCTTTCCTTCCTCTCTATAACGCAGGGGTAACTGGGTTACTCTAGGGACCCTAGGGAGGGACTGTCAGGTTGGGACGAGGGACCAGCCAAGCAGTTGGCAGGGTGGGCAGGGGTCCTGAGGAGTCAACACTGGGGCTCAGGAGTTCATTCCAGAGACCAGCGGGTCACAACTGGAGGAGATTCTGCCCCCTGCCCCCAGGGTCTTCAGCAGTGTCTGGAGACATTTTTGGTTGTCACACAGGAGGAATGCTATCGGCGGCCAGTGGGCACAGGACGGGGAAGCAGATAAACATCTGCAGAGCACAGGACAGCCACCACCAAGGATTACCCAGCCACAAGTGTGCACAGGGCTGAGGCTGAGAAGCCCTGGTCTAGACCAAAGAGGGCATTCCGAGGCTCAGATTCCCGGTCTGCAAAACGGGAGGAAACCAAGGATCCCACATGGGTGGGCTTCCACCCCAGCCACAGCCTTCCAAGTCCCCAGACCTCCAGAGCCCAGCGAGCACTGGAGAAGATGGCATAGTGGCTGCTTCCCCGGGAAGGTGCCCTCACCTGAGGTCCTGAGGCGGCAGGTAGGTAAAAGACAGGGAGTGCCTCTGTCCCATTCAGTCAGCTCAGGAGGGCAGCAGCAGAGGCAACCCTAATTGCTGTCTGACCAGCTGAGTCACAGTTCAAAGAACGTCCCGCTATTTATTCTTTAATTGTAGCTTTAACGGCAAAGCAGAGGCACCTGCCTTCACTGCTGCCGGGCGCCCGCTCCATGACCGTGATTTTCTAGAGTCTCTGCCCCAGGAGGGACAAATGAGCGCCATGCAAATGTGAGGCCTTCAGGTTTCCAGACTGAACCGCCCATGGTTCCAGAACTGCTGACTCTGGGGTTCCAGAACTGCCCACCGGGATTCTGGAGCCAATGACTCTGAGGTTCCAGAAGTCTATTCCCCCGCATTCTGCCACTCTACAGCTCAAGGGTTCAAGAGGACAAAAGTTCAAGGACAACCAGTTCGCTGATTCTGAAAGCATGGGCTCTGGAAATCCACATCTTGCTAGAGACCCGGTTCACACTGACCTCATGGGAGCTGAGCCTTCTCAGGGGACCAGTGTTTGCAAGCGGATGGGTCTTGTGTGTTTGCAGTCACATGACTGACAATGGCGCTACGACCAACATGTCCCAAATTCCAGTTTTTCTTCTGGGGGTCCGCTCCCCACAGGAATTGAGGCAAGAGCATTCACCACCCCAGATGGTCCTGCCGGGCCTGGTGCGCTGGGTCCGCTCCACCTAGGAGTGGGTTCTTCCGTGCTTGGGGCTCAGGCTCCCACCAGTGGGGACACAGCTGAGCAGTTTTGTCCAGGAGTCTGGCTGGAAAGAGCCCTTGTGCTCAATAATGCATTCCCCCCAAATGAGGACATCCATCAGGTGGCGGAGGCAGCCCTCGCCCCCTCCTGGGTCAGGCCAGGACGACACATCTGTCCTAACACGAGGCACAGGCTGCCTCCCAGAGCCCTGCAGCTTCCCCAGCCCGCAGGGGCCTTTTGTGAGGAAGCAGCTCAGCCAGCCCTGACAGGCTCAGTTCCTCTGCCCGCAGCCTGAATATTCCATGGGCTTGAATAATGCAGGCCCCCACATCACATCACAGCAAACCAATTGGGGCTGCTGGAAAATTGCAGAGAGAAAAGGTAGTGGGCTCCTGATTTTTTCCCCATTTCAAGACTGCTTTGAATGAGAGAAGGTTCCTGCTAAGCCAGGGAGTGGGGCTGATACCTGGGGCAAAGGAAGTAGGGCCCTGTACTTCTCCCAGCCACTGCAAGTTGGAAGGAAAAGGGGGGTTGGAGCTAAGTTAATTCAGGCTTATACCCTAGCCCCACAATTTGCCAGCTGTGGGCCCCTACGTAAGTCACTTAACCTTGCTGAGCCTCAGTTTCCAAATCTGTAAATTGAAGATATTCCCTGGGAGCACTAAGTGAGGCTGGATAAGGAAGGGGGACATGGAAACTGGAAATTTCAACATACTTTAATCCTCTTCTTCCTCCTCCTCCACCTCGTTCTCCATCGTTGCCATTATGGCCACCACCACCATCGTCATCATCCTCACCCTCCGTCTTCACTTCCTAGGCCAGAAGAGCCAAGAGCCACATTCCTGCCTTGCTTGCAGCATACCCAGTATTCTAACAAATTTTCCAGACTGCTTCAGAGAGTATATTTGGCCAAGAAATTTGGAGCCTGGGAAGCAAGACTTTTCCAGAAGACAGTTAAAATATCTAACTGTAAAAGATAAAATAAAAAATGAAGAGAACCCCTAAACCCCTGTCCCAGCTCTATTTTAAAAATCCTTTATTTTGCGGGGGGAGGTTAGAGACAAGACCTCGCTCTGTCACCCAGGCTGGAGTGCAGCCACACTCACTGCTGCCTTAACCTCCTGGGTTCAATGAATTCTCATGCCTCAACCTCCTGAGTAGCTGGGACTACAGGGACGTGCCACCATGCCTGGTTAATTTTTGTATTTTTTGTAGAAATGGGGTCTTGCCATGTTGCCCAGGCAGGTCTCCAACTCCTGGGCTCAAGTGATCCTGCCTCGCCTCCCAAAGTGCTGAAATTACAGACATAAACCACCGCACCTTGCCAATCCTTTGTTTTTTAAATGCAAAAATAAGTTTACGCTCAGCTCATTATAACAATTCAAACAATAAAAACAAATTTACAAACCTAACAGCCTCTCCCAACCTAGTCCTGTCCCATAAGATAACCAATGTTAATGTGAAAGGGAATCTTTGGTCTTTGTTCTGTATAGAAATACATAAATATATAACTTGGACAGATGCAGTGGCTCACGCCTGTAATCCCAGCACTTTGGGAGGCTGAGGCGGGTGGATCACATGAGGTCAGGAGTTCAAGACCAGCCTGACCAACATAGTGAAACCCTGTCTCTGCTAAAAATACAAAATTAACTGGACGTGGTGGTGCACGCCTGTAATCCCAGCTACTTGGGAGACTGAGGCAGGAGAATCGCTTGAACTTGGGAGACGGAGGTTGCAGTGAGCCAAGATCATGCCATTGCACTCCAGCCTGGGTGACAAGAGCAAGACTCCATCTCAATAAATAAATAAATAAGTCAAAAATAAAATAAAATAAAATAAGTTAAGTTCTGCTTCCATTGTTACTCTGTGTATTAGTTTACTAGGGCTGCAAAGTACCACGCACTGAGTGGCGCTGGAAGTCCAAGATCAAGGGCTCAGCGGGGCCATGGTCCCTCTGAGGGCGCTAGGGAGGAGCTCTTTCAGGCCTTCCTCCAAGCTTCTGGAATTAGGTTGGTGCAAAAGTAGTTGCAGTTTTTGCCATTCTTTAACCTTAATAGCTCCTTGGCTGTGGCAGCGGAACTCCGATCTTCACCTGGTGTTTTCCTGGGTGCGTGACTGTGTCCAAATGTCCCTTTTTTTTTTTTTTTTTTTTGAGACAGGGTCTCGCTCTGTCACTCAGGCTGGAGTGCAGTGGCATGATCTCAGCTCACTGCAACCTCCGCCTCCTGGGTTCAAGTGATTCTCCTGCCTCAGACTCCTGAGTACCTGGGACTACAGGTGTGCGCCCCCACCCCAGGCTAACTTTTTTGTATTTTTAGTTGAGACAGAATTTCACCATGTTGGCCAGGCTGGTCTCGAACCCCTGACCTCAAATCATCCTCCCGCCTCAGCCTCCTAAAGTGCTGGGATTAAAGGTGGCCACCATACCTGGCCTGAATGTCCCTTTTTTTTTTTTTTTTTTTTGAGACAGAGTTTCACTCTGTCACCCAGGCTGGAGTGCAGTGGCACCATTTTGGCTCACTACAACCTCCACCTCCCAGGTTCAAGCAATTCTCCTGCCTCAGCCTCCTGAGTAGCTGAGATTATAGGCACCCACCACCTCGCCCGACTAATTTTTGTGTTTTTAGGGGAGATGGGGTTTCACCATGTTGGCCAGGCTGGTCTCAAACTCCTGACTTCAAGTAATTTGCCCTCCTCAGCCTCCGAAAGTGCTGAGATTACAGGTGTGAGCCACCATGCCCAGCCATGTCCCCTTTTTATAAGGACACCAGTCATCTTGGATTAGGGGCACACCCTACTCCAGTATGACCTTAACTAATTACATCTGCAATGACCATGTTACCAAATAACATCACACTCTGAGGTGCTAGGGGTTAGGACTTCAACATATGAATTTGGGGCAAATCACGGGGAGGGGAGATGCAGTTCAATCCTAGCACACTGTAACTTTCTTTTTCCACGAAGCATTTATCAGTCAAATCGCTCCAGGTCAACATATTGTTCTAACTCTTCTTTTAAAAAAGAACAAACAAGCTTTACTGAGATCTAATTCACATAGCATACAATTGACCCATTTAAAGTATACAATTCAATGATTTTTTAATATATTCACAATCTGCACAATCATCATCACAGTCGATTTTAGAACACTTTTATCATGTCTAAAAGAAGCCCCATACCATTCACCTGTGGTTCACCCTCCGACCATTAACTTCTCTACTACCCCATTCTCCACAGCCTAAACAACGTGTTTTCTACGGTCTGCATAGATTGGCCTATTCTGGGTATTTTACATAGTGGAATCATACTCTATGTGGTCTTTTGTGACTGACTTCTTCCACTTGGCATCATGTTTTCAAGATTCATCCACATTGCAGCATGTACTAGTACTTCATTTCTTTTTATGGCATAATATAATACAATAATCACTATTGTATGAATATACCACATTTGGCTTATCCATTCACCGGATGATGGACATTCGGGTTGTTCCCACCCTTCAGCTATTATGAATAGTGCTGCTATAAACATCTGTACATAAGGTTTTTTTGTATCCATGTATGTTTTTATTTCTCCTGGCTAGATACCTAGGAGTGAAGTTGCTGGGGCATACGGTAGGTAACTCTATGTTTAATCATTTGAGAAACTACCAGACTGGTTTTTTGGGTTTTTCTTTTTTCTTGTTTGTTATTGTTATTGTTGTTTTGTTTTGTTTTTGAGATGGAGTCTCTCTCTGTCACCAGGCTGTAGTGCAGTAGCGATATCTCAGCTCACTGCAACCTCTGCTTCCCGGGTTCAAGTGATTCCCCTGCCTCAGCCTCCCAAGTAGCTGGGACTACAGGTGCACACCACCATGCCTGGCTAATTTTTTTTTTTTTTGTATTTTAGTAGAGACAGGGTTTCACCATGTTGGCCAAGATGGTCTCGATCTCCTGACCTTGTGATCCGCCCACCCTGGCCTCCCAAAATGCTGGAATTACAGGCATAAGCCACCGCACCCGGCTAACACTCTGTAATAGGTGCGCACCACCATGCCCAGCTAATTTTTGTATTTTAGTAGAGATGAGGTTTCACCATGTTGGCCAGGCTGGTCTCAAACTCCTGACCTCAAGTTATCCACCAGCCTCAGCCTCCCAAAGTGCTGGGATTACAGGTGTGAGCCGCTGTGCCCAGCACCACTGAGTATTACTGATTTTAATATTTGATGATCTGATGAATGAAAGTGGCATTTCATGTAATATAATTTCAATTTCCTGATTACTAGTGTGGCTGAACACCTTATATGTTTAATGATTATATGTCTTTTCCGTAAATTATCCACTCATATACTTTGCCTTCTTTCCTATTTTTTGTCTTTCTCTTATCAATACTTGGAGACTTTTCTATTTTAGGGCTCTTAACTCTTTGGCAAATGTTTCAGAAATGTTTTTTTCTCAGTCTGTCATTTGTCATGTGACTATGGGGTCTTTTGCCATTGAGCTATTTTTCACTTTTATGTAGAGAGATCTCTCAGTTATCCCCTTTGGAGTTCTGTTTTCTGATTGGCCTAATAAAGCCAATCACTTTTAGACTTTACAAATAGTCTCCTCTATTCTAACATCTAATTGCTTTAGCTTTAACATTTGTGATTACTTCATATGAAATTTATTTTTTGTATACGGCATGAGGTAAGGATGTAACTATTTCCTTACATGTTGTTGCCAGTTGTGTTACAAATCCTTTTAAATTATCTATTCTTTCCCCTCTGATTGAAATAACACTTTCATCAATACTAGGCACCAAGGTATATTTGCATCTGTTTCTGAAATCTCTTTTCCCCCATCAGATCAATATTCACTGATTATTGTACAGGTTCCCTATTTATTTGATTAGAAAAGATTTACAAGAAGTTTTAATATCTGGTAGGGCATCTCTCCTTCCACTATCCTACATATTTTTTCTTGCCAAATCTTTAGTACTTACTTGTCCAAATAAACTTTGAAATTATTTTGTCTTATTTGCTCTCTAAAAAAAACTATAGAGATTCCCATTGGAAATGCATTAAATATATATATTAATTTCAAAACTATTGACCTTTTAATGATATTTTTTCTGTTTTTCTTTTTTTATTTTTATTTATTTATTTATTTATTTATTTATTTATTTATTTATTTATTTTGAGACAGGGTCTCACTCTGTCACCCAGGCTGGAGTGCAGCAATGCAGCCTCAGCTCACTGCCACCTCCACCTCACAGGTTCAAGTGATTCTTGTGCTTCAGCCTCCTGAGTAGCTGGGATTATAGGTGCGTGCCACCACGCCCAGCTAATTTTCTTGTACTTTTAGTAGAGACAAGGTTTTGCCATGTTGGCCAGGCTGGTCTTGAACTCCTGGCCTCAAGTGATCTACCCACCTTGGCCTCCCAAAGTGCTGGGATTGCAGTTGTAAGCCACTGCACCTGATACTTTTCTTTCCATCCAGGAATACTATGTCTCTTTCCATTTATTCAGGTTTTGTATTCTGTCTTTCAAAAGTAATAGTTTTGTTCCCATTGCAAATGTGATGACTTCCATTTCCATTCTTAGTTATTTCTAATATAAAGAAAAGCTACTGTGTTGTTGCTTATTTATCTAGTATCCAGCCACCTTAGCTTTTTGTTTAATTTCTTAAATTTTCTAGATATGTAATTATATCTCTGCAAATGAAGACAACTTTATCCCTTTTTTCACATATTTGGATTGTCTTTGTTTATTTTCTTTTCCAAATACATTAGCTAGAACTAAATAATAGTGTTGATAATAGGCATCCCTTTTTTGATCCTAATTTTAATGACCGTGGCTTTAGAATTACTGTTTGCTGTTCAATTTGGATAAAAGACCTTTACGAGTTTAAGTAGTTTTCTGATACTCCAATCTTACTTAGGAGAATTTAGTAGATAAAAGTGTATATTCTGTAGTCAGATAGTACAAGTCTGAATCACAAGTTACTTATTAGATTTATAATCTTAAGGAACTTACTCTAACCTTTCTGTTTTCTCATCTGTAAAGTGGGGATAATAATAGTACAAACCTTATAGCGTTGTTCCTCTGTCTTCTGACTTTTAGAGTGGCAAATGAGAAGTCTGATTTTAGCCAATAGTCTCTTAGTAAATGAACTTTTTACCTCTATCTGGAATTTTGAAATCTTTTTAAAAGTTTTCCCTGGAATTTAGAAACCTCTCCAAGCTAATTCTGCCTAGAACTTGGTGGGTTTTTTGGTTGTTTTTTTTTTTTTTAACAAAGGTATAGGGAGTTGACATGCCACTGAGGTAGGACTGGTTATGTTCTTTTCACATGAAAGTGTTTGAGATTCTACTGAGGGGAAAAAGACAGTGACCTCAGAATCCTGTGCCCAGTCATATCCTTCATCTAAGAGTGTCAACAATTAAAAATTTAAACATTTCTAGGCAGCAACAATATCAAGTCTTGATGATAATGCGGAACAATGGCAATTTCATACTGGTGGAGTCTCAATTATCAAAGTCACATTTTCTATTATGTAGTAAAGTTAAAGAAATGGCCGCCCTAGGACCTTGCAGTTCCACCCCAGGGTGTCTACCATACAGGATTCAGGCCCATGAGCACCAGAAGACTGGCCTTGTATAAGCAACACATTTGCGATAGCAAAACAAACAAACAAACAAAAAACTCAAAGAACTAGAAACCATTCAAAATTTATCAGCAGAAGAATGAATCCATATATTGTGATCCATTCATAGAACAGAATCCTATGCAGTGACGAAAAAGAATGAGCTGTTTGCTATTCATTCACACAACACGGATAATCTCAGGAATATCATGTTGAGCAAAAAAAAGCAAGGGGCAGAAGAATACACACAAAATTAATCATATGAGATTTAAAAACCTGCAAACCTAAATGATGTAGTAAGTTTAGCAAAGGCCACAAGCCTGTGGTCAAGCAATAAAGAACAGCAAGAGGCCGGGCGCGGTGGCTCAAGCCTGTAATCCCAGCACTTTGGGAGGCCGAGACGGGCGGATCACGAGGTCAGGAGATCGAGACCATCCTGGCTAACACGGTGAAACCCCGTCTCTACTAAAAATACAAAAAACTAGCCGGGCGAATCACGAGGTCAGGAGATCGAGACCATCCTGGCTAACACGGTGAAACCCCGTCTCTACTAAAAATACAAAAAACTAGCCGGGCGACGTGGCGGGCGCCTGTAGTCCCAGCTACTCCGGAGGCTGAGGCAGGAGAATGGCGTAAACCCGGGAGGCGGAGCTTGCAGTGAGCTGAGATCCGGCCACA
Organism: Piliocolobus tephrosceles; assembly: GCF_002776525.5. Lineage (NCBI taxonomy): Eukaryota > Metazoa > Chordata > Mammalia > Primates > Cercopithecidae > Piliocolobus > Piliocolobus tephrosceles. Next base: position 7,046,067 of record NC_045439.1, on the reverse strand, counting down.
GCACTCCAGCCCCGGC
>NC_045439.1:7036865-7041051 GCF_002776525.5 Piliocolobus tephrosceles | reverse complement strand
AGAGCGAGACTCCGTCTCAAAAAAAAAAAAAAAAAAAAAAGAACAGCAAGAGAATGTTCAATAAACCAAAATGATTGCCTCCAAAGGAAAGCGAGAAGGGGAGGGGACTTGGGATGGGGGTTCACAGAGGGCTTCAAAGTTGATGTATTGTCCTGTGTCTCAAACTGGATGGTGGGGAGATGAGGATTTGTGGATTGTTACTCTGCATATCTTCTGCATTTTCATGAATACTCTTTTTCAGAGTCTCACTATTTAAGCAAATATTTTATCAAGAATGGGCAATGAGGAAGTGAGGACAAGGATTTGCTATGAAAGTGGGTAGAAAAAAAGGCAATGCTTGGAGAAAACACGGGGTGAGGGTGACCGTGCACCACATGAGAGTGGTAGCAGCCATCCACCCAGGTGCATTGCTTGTAGAAAATTTCAAACAGCTGGGGGAGGGAGACCATTGGGAAACATAGCTAATGCATGCTAGGCTTAATACCTAGGGGATGGGTATTAATGGCACACATTTACCTATGTAACAAACCTGCACATCCTGCACAAGTACCCCAGGACTTAAAATTAAAATTGATTAAAAGAAAAGAAAAGAAAATTTCAAACATAATAAAACCAGCTACAAATCAGTCTGCTTTTTGTTATTACCATGTGCCTGCAAGTCTACACAATGCCAGTGATACATAACCCACTTTAACATAAAACCTGTTGGTCTGGGTTCTAAACAATTTCTGCAGTAAATGTTGGGTTTTAATAATAGTAATAATCAATGTAAACTTCAAGTCAGCACATTTTATTACCTATCCTTTAATAAACACTGAAGCCCACATGGAAATACATTCCACCACCCCATGAAACACACAGACGCAGCTACACGGGGCTGATCCACTGGTCCCCTCACTGTCTCCACCGTGGGGACACATGACTTGCCCAGGGTTTTCTGCATCCAGTCCTGGGCCTTCTACCTGACACCTACCCTTTGCACCCTACCCCCCACCTCCAGATGGCACACAGGTCCTGCCCAGACCAGCCTCAACAAGTTCCAAGCAGCCTTCATCTCCAACTGCCCTTCCCCGACTCGGGCCACCCCCTCCCCAGCCCCCTCCCCACACCACTGTATCTCCAGACATGACACGTCCTCTCCCTACAAAGCCCCATTCTTGGTGCTGCCTGGAAAACCGACCCATTCTGTGAAGCCCACCCCAGAGACTGTCCCCTCCAGGTTGTAGTGAGGGGCTCTTTCCTCAGGGTCCCCCCACCCTGCTCCACACCCACCTTTGGGAATCTGGAGGAAGGTCTTTCAGAGACACAGAGTTTCTTTCCTGCCCCTGGGGTACCGAGCACCCAGCACCTGCACGGGGCAGGCGCTCAGTGAGCCTTTGATGCGTGCGTGAGTGAATGGCGCTGGAACCAACCCTTCCCGTCCAGGACTTTGTATCTCGTGGAGGCCCCAACAGACCCTCTGGAGGAATCCCCAGTATCTGTGCATGCCTCAGGAGAAAGTGACAGCACCTTCCAGTGCCCCACACTGGCATCCTGACCCAGGGCCAGCAGTGTCTCTGCTGTCCAGAAAGCGCAGATGCCCACCTTCCACAGACTCCACAAAGTTATACACACTTGCCCTGTGCCGGATCCCAATGCTAAGAACTAATATTTTGCTCCATGTTAATCCCCCAATAAATCTACAAATTCTATACAACCCCAATCAAAACCTGATCAAGATTTTAACGGGACTTGACAAGCTGATTCTAATATTCAGATGGGAGAGTAAATGTTCAAAAATAGCCAAGACAGCTTGAAAAAAAGAAAAAACAAAGAGGGGAATTTTGCCCGACAAGATGTCAAAGCATATTATAAAGTAATTTTAATAAATATAATGTGATATTAGCACATGAATGGATAAATACATCCTTGGAAAAAAAATAGAAGTTCAGAAAAGCAGATCCATGTAAATACTGGACTTTAGTATATGAATAAAGAGGCATTTCAAATCAGCCGGGGGGACGTAGATTATTTGGTAAGTGTTGGAATAATTTACTATCCGGAAAACATAAAATTAAAATTTGCCCTTCACACCACTAACAAAAATCAATGAAATAAAGGTAAACATGGGTTTTTTTATTTTGAAATGGCAAGAGTGATAGAAGAAAATCTAGGAAAATATGTTTATGACAGTAAAAGAGTTTTACATAAGATTTACTAAAAAGCAAAATTCATAAATTTAACTACAGAACACCTTCTATGAAGCCTCTATGAAGCCTCTATGAAGAAAGCTAAAAGTTAAAAGAGCACTGGCAGATAAGAAAAGATTTACATCATATGTAACAAACTAAGGGTTATTATCCAAAACATATAAAGAATTCCTTCAATAAAAAGTAGGAAAAATAAGCCAGGCACGGTGACTCATGCTTGTAATCCCAGGACTTTGGGATGCCAAGGCAGGCAGATCACCTGAGGTCAGGAGTTTGAGACCAGCCTGGCCAACATGGTGAAACCCCATCTCTACTAAAATACAAAAATTAGCCGGGCATGGTGGCGCATGCCTGTAATCCCAGCTACTCTGGAGGCTGAGGCAGGAGAATTGCTTGAACCTGGGAGGCAGAGGTTGCAGTAGTCTCAGCTACTGGGGGCAGGAGGAGCCTTGGAGGTCAAGGATGTGGTGAGTCCTAATCATGCCACTGCACTCCAGCCTGGGTGACAGAACAAGACCCTGAAAAAAAACAAGAAAGGAAGGAAGAAAAGGAAGGAAGGAAGAAAGGAAGGAAGGGACGGCAAGGGAAGGGAGGGGAGGGAAGGGAAGGAAGAAAGGAAGGGAAGGGAAGGGAGGGGAGGGAAGGGAAGGAAGAAAGGAAGGAAGGGAAGGGAAGGGAAGGGAGGGGAGGAGGGAAGTAGAAAGGGAGGGAGGGAGGGAAGGAGGGAGGGAGGGAAGAAGTGAAAAAGAAAGGAAGAAAGGGAAGAAGGACGGGAGGGAAGCTTTAGAGGTGCGCAGTGTATGTGAATGTGAGGGCCTGGAAGACCAGGGCACAGGAGGAATGAGCGCACCCAGCCTCCAGGTCTTAGTTCCTAATACTGTGCTCCACTAAAGGAGATGGGGCTCCCCAGGGAGCTGGTGGACCAAGGGCCGGGGTGTAGAGAGTACAAAATAAAGCAGGGCATCTTGTTGTAAGAGGAGGTATGAAAGTGCTCAGAGAATGAGGGAGAGCCAAGGGCCAGCCTGGAAGGCCACCCATGCCAAGTCAGAAGCAAGGAGGGCACTGAAACCCTCACCCTAACCTAATCCTAACCCGAACCTGTTATTAATAGACCAGGCAGGGATATCTACATATCACACATGATCTATGCTCACACACGCACATACAAAATGTAACCACCACCACCTACCCCCACCCCCCGCCCCCACACACACACAGAGAAACTCATTAATTACAAAGGAGAAAAGAGTAACTCCACAGTTGGCAAATCTGGCAGAAGCCAATCAAATGATCACATCAAACTCTGGGTCCACTGATAGGATGCAGGGAGCAGAACACGATGTCACTTCTGTCATATCCCTGAAAAGATGCGGAGCCTGAATTTAATCATGAGGACACGAGAGACAAGCCCCCAGGGAGTGAGGGGCATCCTGTAAAATAGCAGGCCTGGTAATACCCGGAAGTGTCAAAGTCATCAAGGAATGACCGCACAGCTGTTTCAGGTTGAAGAAGACGGAAGAGGCCTGATGGCTAAATGCTAGGCTTGATTCTTCCTGGGGCCATTAGTGAAGCTCAGATGGGATCTGAGGACTGGATGGGAGTGGTGAATCAGTGTTAGCTTTCTGATTTAGATGGCCGTAGTGTGATTAAGCAAGAGAGTGTCCTTGCTTGTAGAAAAGGCAGAGGAGGCCAGGTGTGGTGGCTCACGCCTGTAATCCCAGTACTTTGGGAGGCCAAGGCAGGCAGATCACCTGCGGTCAGAAATGCAAGACCAGCCTGACCAACATGGTGAAACCTGGTCTCTACTAAAAATACAAAATGAGCCGGGCGTGGTGGTGCATGACTATAATCCCAGCTACTTGGGAGGCTGAGGCAGGAGAATCACTTGAACCCAGGAGGCAGAGGTAGCAGTGAGCTGACAACGTGCCACTGTACTCCAGCCTGGGCAACAAGAACAAAACTCTGTCTGAAATTAAAAAAAAGGAAGGAAGGAAGGA
>NC_045439.1:7003457-7036765 GCF_002776525.5 Piliocolobus tephrosceles | reverse complement strand
GAGAAAGAAGAAAGAAAGAAAAAGACAGAAAGAAAGAAAGGAAAGAAAGAAAAAGAGAAAGAAGACAGAAAAAGAAGGAAAGAAAAAAGAAAGAAAGAAGGAAAGAAAGAAGGAAAGAGTGAGCGAGCAGAGGAAAGGCTTTTTTTTTCTTTTTTTTTTTTTTTTTGGGGGGGGGGAGGACGATGGGGCTCGTGCCCCTTCAAATAAAGAGCTCAAGTCCTCCGGACTCTTCTTACCTGGCTCATGGCTCATGGCTCTAGCCACCCAGAAGGAAGCGCTGGGTCTGTCTCCCCACCGAGGTGCTGGCACAGGGTGGGCACTTGAGGTATCGTCTTCCAAAAGGGAGTTTGGAGCTCACCACGCTAACCTGCGTATTCAGGAAGAGCTGTTCCCAAGAACGTGTTCATCTCCTGATTCCTTGAGGGACAGGTGAGCGTGGTGACTTTAAACAAAACCCTGGGCTAGGCACGGTGGCTCATGTCTGTAATCCCAGCACTTTGGGAGGCCAAGGCCAGGTGTATCACTTGAGGTCAGGAGTTCAAGACCAGCCTGGCCAACATGGTAAAACCCCATCTCTACTAAAAATACAAAAATTAGCCAGGTGTGGTGGCAGGCGCCTGTAATCCCAGCTACTCGGGAGGCTGAGGCAGGAGGATTGCTTGAACCCAGGAGGCGGAGGTTGCAGTGAGCCGATATCACACCACTACACTCCAGCCTGGGCAACAGAGCAAGACTGTGTCTCGGGGAAAAATAAATAAATAAATAATAAAAGTAGAAACCTGCACCAACCCTCACATCAACTTCCTTGTTTGAAAAACTGAAACAGTAGGAATTGGATTGGACTGGACAGTCTGTTGCAGCTACATGGGGAGGAACTGAAGTCCCAGTCTCTGTCCCAGGGCCTCGCACCCCAACCTTGGAACCCTAGACCACCCCCTTTCCAGTGAGAGCTCTGAAGCTCCTACTTCCCAGGCCCCGGGGTAGGCCAGCCCTCGAGCCAGCTGCTACGGACGAGGGTGAGTCAGACACGGCCCGGGTTCAGTCTGGCTGTGGGGAGCTGAGCCATAAACAACCAGGCCACATGGGACACATGCCTGGGGGATCTCTGGAGAGGAAAGAAAGACCGGCAGCTGCCCTGGGTTCAAACAGCAAAGACACTGGACTTGACTTTGAGGCAGGGTTCATCTGGCTAGTTTGGTCGTGCATCCCTGGTGCTGGCACAGTGCTGGGCAGATACAAAAAAGCAACAAGTACTCCAGCTGGGCAGGTGCATCTCTTCTCTGTGCTGAGCACCCCACAGAAGTATTTGATGTGATTCATAAAACAGCCGTGTGAAATAGGTACTATTGTTGTCCCATTGTTTTTCTTTTTTTCTTATTTATTTATTTATTTATTTATTTATTTATTTATTTATTTTGAGACGGAGTCTCACTCTGTCACCCAGGCTGGAGTAAAATGACACAATCTCGGCTCACTGCAACCTCGACCTCCCGGGTTCAAACGATTCTCCTGCCTCAGCCTCCTGAGTAGCTGGGATTACAGGTGATGGCTACCATGCCCAGCTAATTTTGTATTTTTAGTAGAGACAGGGTTTCATCATGTTGGCCAGGCTGGTCTTGAACTCCTGACCTCAGGTGATCCGCCTGCCTCAGCCTCCCAAATTGCTGGGACTACAGGCATAAGCCATAGCGCCTGGCCTTTTGTTTTACTTTTCCTTTTTTTTCCTTTTTTTTTTTTTTTTTTTTTTTCTGAAACTAAGTTTCACTCTGTCACCCAGGCTGGAGTGCAGTGGTGCAATCTGGGCTCACTGCAGCCTCTGCCTCCTGGGTTCAGGCAATTCTCCTGCCTCAGCTTCCCAAGTAGCTGAGATTACAGGTGCACACCACCATGCCGGGTTAATTTTTGTATTTTTAGTAGAGACAGGGTTTCTCCATGTTGGCCAGGCTGGTCTCAAACTCCTGACCTCAGGTGATCAGCCCGCCTCAGCCTCCCAAAGTTCTGGGATCACAGGCGTAAGCCACTGCACCTGGCCTGCTGTCCCATTTTATAGATGACAAAGTTGAGGCACAGGAAGGTTAAGCTTCCTTGCCCAGGCAGCTGGGATTTGAATGCAGGCAATCCTGTTCTTCATGTTGCAAATGAATGAATGAATGAACCACCACATAAGCCAGGGGGCCCTTGCTGCAGTGGGTCCTGGACCCCGTCTTCCTCAGCCACAGTGAGGGCCAGCATCAGTCTGCCACCGAGGCTGCCCTGCAACAGGGAAGGCTCTGACGATCACCCAGGGCCTCGCGTCAGCCCAGGATTTACTATTTTTTTTTTTACTAAAAGTGTCACGGGAAGTCCACTTGAACATTTGAAGCCACCGCCAAGAGTGCACACGTTTGATATTAATTAAAGCAAAAGATGACAGCCCCCAGGAAAAGGAGTAATTTTCTTCTCTCAGATAAATGACCTTTCACGAGAGCTTGTTCTTCAGTTCTTCTTGGTCATTACCAGAAATTACTGAGTATGTTCAATGGAGCTGCGATCACCAGCTCTGTTTGCAGCTTTCAGCCTCCCAGTATGAGGAGGGGCTTCACTCCACGGGGACGAAGTCACCAGTGACTGCTCCCCACTGGTTTCACCCGGCCAGGCCAACAGTGATGTCCTTGGTAAATCTGAGCCCTAAGGCCCCGTCTGAAAGAATACTTTGCTTGGATCGCAGCACTCCTGCCACTCAGCAGCTCCCTGCAGCCACCTCTGGATACGTCCACCCAGCACAGCAGCCTCTCGGCAATGGCAGCACCACCCCTTCACTTCCTGTGCTCTGGTCCCCCGGATAGGGCTGCACCCTCATCTTGTCACTACCCGAACAAACAGCAACCCCAGCCTGCCCCTCCCTGACCACTCCCTCAGACACAGATCCTGTTTCTGGGTCAGTTCTCATCATACCTCTGGGGTCCTCACCTGCTACTCACCCAGCCAAGAGACCTGGGCCTGACATTGCATCCCTCAGATTCCCCATGGCCCTTCCCCCTTTTTCTTCAATCACCAACCAGGAGCTGGGGTTTGGCCAAGCGAGCTGAACTGCAGTCTCCACGCCTGCACCTGAGCCGCAGACAGCAGCCCAGACAAGCTGCCCTTGCACGAAGGGATTTCCATTTAACTTCGAGGTCACCCTTTCACAGCCGGACCCCTCCCCGGGACGCTGGCTCTCTCCCCAGCAGAGCCGCCATTCCTCACTTCTCAATTATCGCCTCGTCTCCCGGAGCTGTGCCCACACCCCACCCTCCCAGGCAACTGCAGCAGGCCAGCTTGGTGGTCACTTCTGCAGGGGAACGGCCGTCAGTGTCCCCTGTGGCTGCCTGCTCTTCTAAATGCCCTCTCTCCTCTCGCCCCCGCGCCCCACCCTCCTGGTTCCTCCCACCTGTCTGCCAGATGCCTCCCTCATGCTTGGCACTAAGTGTCAGACCCTGGAATCCTGAACCCTCTTCTCCATTCACCCCTGCACCAGGCGCATCCCAAACACATCTTCTGCGCCTCTGTGCACTGCTGCGGTCCTGACACGTGTCAGTCATGGGCTTGGCTGGAGGGACAGACCAGACCCATCTTTGACCCCTTCCAGTGCTGCTGCGTGCACACGGGATACAGAACCAACCCAGTGTGGGGGCCCACCTGGAGGCTGCAACACTGCAGATGAGACTCTCCGGGTGACTGAGGGTCCCAGTGGACTTTCCGGAAGCTACCAAGCCCCTCTCCGCAAGCCAGCCTAGGCTGGAGGCGTCTGCAGGAAGGCTGACCTGGGTGCCCACCAGAGCCAGGACGAGGGTGCCTGCCTGGGCATCCCTGGAGCTACCAGCCCTCGGGCCCTTTGGCTCTCACATTCGTGTCTCCGGCTCCACCTGCAGACACACCTATCCATCCACAAACGACCCTCTACTCAGCGCCCAGAGCCATCTGAGTGGAGCTCTGGACTCCCTCCTTGCGACCCGTGTCCTCCTGCCCTGGGTGACCAGCTGCACTGCCAGCCACGCAGCGGCTCCCCAGGGACCCAGGCGCCAATCCTGACTCTCCCTCTCCTTAAAGTTAATTTATCATCCCAGCCCACCTGCCTGCTCCCCCAGCTCCAGCCAAGGGAGCCTTTCTGTGCCTTGACTTCCCCCCATCCCTTGCCATTCACAGCTCAGCTTACTGGACCAACTATGCAAAGGGTTGTCCCTCCTTGGCCACTGCTCTCTGCCAACCTGCTTTCTTTTTGTCACTTACAATCATCTGGAGTCATCCTATGCATTTATCAGTTTGTTGTCAGATTCTCCTTCTGGAATGGAAGCTCCATGTGGACCTGGGACTGTAGCTCCCTCCTCCCTGACACAGGGCCTGCCTGGGTCCAAAAGCTCCAGAACTGGGAAATGAAGGAAGCAGGAGGCCCGATTCCAGCCCTGCTTCTCCTCCCTGAGCCTCAGTTTTTTGATCTGCAATCTGCATGCCCTGCATATCTCAGGGCCAGGCTGAAGACGGATGGGACTGCTCTGAGGCCTGGGAGCCGCCCCAGCTGTGAGAGTGTGAAGTGGACTCACGCTGGCACCCACGTGCCGAGCTGCGGATGGAAAGCTGAGAAAGGCCCGGCTTGCGCGCAATGTGAGTGCGCGGTGCGGATTTGTTTCTTTTTCTGAATCGCTGTTCCTCCTGTTTTTTAAGGTTCCTGCACCGGCCCCCGAGCTTTCTGGGCACACCATAAATTTCAGTCCCACGGACTCACTCTGACTAATAAACACTGTGCCTCTTTTCTGTAATAGAGCATAAGCTTTCTTTAGAATTACGATGTCTTTGTGCAAGATAAATAGATGGTGGAAAAGTAACACAACATAATAGAATATAGACAAGGAAGGGAGTATTTTCATATAGCTGGATGCAGTGCGTGGGTGGTGAAAAATAGTTTGTTTTTAGTAACAGGAAAGAGAGGTGAGCAGTTTCATCTTCAGTAGACACAGCAAGCACACGGTCCTGGAAGGAATTCCGAAAGCAGAATTCTCCACACTGGGGAGAGCGTCGTGGAAAGAGAATGGGACCAGAGTCCCGAAGCAAGTGACCAAATGACCACTCATCCCTGCGATGGGCCGACCCTCCAGATCAGGTCCACGCCCCAGGGCTCTCCTGGGGTGCACTGGAGTCATCCATGCATAACAAGGCCCTCTGAACCTTGCAAAGGCCTGCGCGAATGTGAGGGAATGAGTTGGACCTCTCCGGGCTTCAGTTTTCCTCCTGTGGAAAATGGGGAGGGTAATAAAATCTACATTCTTCCCGGGTATAGGAATTCAGCCTTGTCCTTAAAAGGCATGGGGTGGAGAGATCCTTGCAATTTGATGGAGAAGCAAGAAGTGTCCAAGCCATGAGGATTCAGTGAGGCAGTGCAAGGCCCTGGTCACCCTGAGTGGAGAAATGAACACCCTTCAGGCCGAGCGCTGGGTATGACTCAGGGTTTAGAAATATGAACGTCTCTAAGCTGAATGGGACAAGTATCTGACCTAGAGGCAGCCACAGTTTAGTGTTGGAAGCAGACATAAAAACAAACATTCAAGAGCCGCTAAGGCCACAAAGGCAGGGGAAGGGACAATGCATTTGGAGGAAGCGCCATCCGAGCCACACCCTACACAGGAAAAGGACCCAGGCCCACAGCAAGGTGCCTCTTGGTCCTTTCGGAAGGGCTGCTCCTAAATCACGAGGGCTGATCCACTGCTTGGGTGGCGCGCAGGTGGAAAGCCCTGCCGGGCCTCTTTTTGAGCTGTGTGTGGGCTTGGAGAGTCACAAGCCTCGCTGGGCCCAGTTCTTTCTATGGAAGTCATGGCTTGCAGGGTTGTTGAGGGAGCCGGTGGTGCATGTGGTGAAGGCCTGGCTCTGCAGCCAGCTGGCTGGGTCCCTGTCACACACTCACATGTGCACACATGCACACATCCTCACACATTCATATCTGTGCTCTCACACGCTCAAGTGCACACATTCACACACACACGTTCACACACCCATGTGCTCACACGCCCATGTATGCACACATTTGCACATGCACGCACACACACATTAAACCCGTTGGGCCTCAGCTTCCTCATCTGTCAAGCAGAGACCATGGCAGTGGCTCTGACAGGTGCTTGGCACATGGTAAATGCCCAATACATAGGACAGTACTTGGAAATTTATCCCATTATTTCTTCCTCCCATCTCTGCCTGTTGCCAAGGGCAGCCTCGGAATGAGACTCTATTAACCAGCACCTATGCAGGGTCAAGGTTACAGAGCTAGTGGGGCCTGCACGGGGAAGGGCTCAGGCAGCAAAAGAGAGGATCACCAGAGTTGGAAAGAAAGGAGGCCAGGCAGACATAGCGGGAGGGCATTCCAGGACGTTCAGGCCCAGAGGGAGGTGGGGAGGGGGAGCTGGAGCCCCCACCTGCCCCTGAGCCTGGTTGGGAGCAGGGGCCAGCACCTGCAAAGCCCCCGCACAGAGAAGGCTCAGCACATGTTCCTCCCCTTCCCCTGGAGATGGAGCACCAGCCTGTGTTGCTATTGGCTGCGTTTTTTAAATTGCCTGCAAAACTCTGTCCTCTTTCCTTTGTGTGGTCTACCAGTCTCTCAGTATTTCATTTGAAAAACAAAGCAACACTTGGACCCTTATGCACAGCTACACATTTGTCTGCAGTTCTTGCTGTACTTCAAAAAGAGAAATGTTAAAATTCTCCGTGCAGCCTCGCAGCTGATTTCCCAGTGTCCCCAGAACGCAGCCACCAGCCCTGGGCGCTGTCCTGGGAGCTTCCCCACCTGTGCAAAGGGGAGGACTAGGACCCAGACGCATGGTGGATGGGAGCAGGGCAGGGATTCAAACCCAGGCAGGCTTGGCCGAGACATGGGGTTTGCGTTGTTTTGTTTTTGAACTAATTTCAGGCTTTCAGAAAAGCCGTAGAAATAGTACCGATTCTCTGTATATCCCTCCCCCAGCACCCCCTCCAGTGCACAGCTTACATAACCCAAGTATTATCAGCAAACCCGGGATGTCACCATTGTGCAATACTATTAACTCGACTGCACACCTGATTCCGATTGCACCGTTTTCCCATAAACGTCCTTCTTCCCTTCCAGGGTCCCACACTGCTCAGTCTGCATGTCTCCTTTGTGTCCTCCAATCTGGGCAACTCCTCGGTCTTAGTCTTCCGTGACCCTGACACTTTGGAAGAGCATTTTTCCGTTATTTTGTCAAACGTCCCTCAGTTTGTGTCTGTCTGATGTTCTGTTTTGGACGGAAGTTGTGCATTTTTGGCAAGAATCCCACAGAGGTAATGTTGGGTCCTTCGCAGTGCCCCATGTGGGGGTTCATGCTGCCAATGCCTTATCACTGGTGATGCTGACCTTGATTCGGCTGGTTCAAGACGTGTCTGCCAATTACAATGCTGTCATAAATAGCCTGTGTGTATCTGTTTTTGTTGGAGCTGTATATTCAGGATAGATTCCTAGAAGTGAGATTGGTGCATTGAAAGGTAAGTGTGGGGGGGGGGGGGCTGTTTGGTATTGCCAAATTCCCTTCAAAAGGGTTGTCCTAATGTGCATCTCCACCAGCAGCACAAGAAAATACCTGTTTCCTGCAGCCTCGCCAACAGAATGTGTGGTCGTGGTTTGACTTCCGTTAATCTGATAGGTGGGAAATGCTATCTCCGTGTGGCTTTCAATTGCAATTTTCAGTGAATGAATTTGGACATGTTTTCTTGTTTGAGGACTTTTTTATGTGTGTGAAGTGTCCGTTCATGTCTTTTTCTCATGTTTCTTCCAAGTTTTTGGTCCTTTGTCCCTCAGTTGAGTTCTTTATATAGTATAAATATTAATCCTTTCTCTGCGATAGACATATTTTCTCCCAGTTTATTGGGGAAAATGTCACTTTTCTTACGATGGAGGTTTTCTGTCATGCAGTTTTTGCAAATGTACTCATCTTTATTGTGTTTGGTTTTGAGGAATGGTTAGAAAGCTGTTTCCCATGCTTGGATGCGGTTCTTGGTTCACACAGACCCTGTGGGAGCAAAAGAGCAAGCAGGGTACAGAGCAGGCTCTGCTGGAAATGCAAGACAGGGCCAGCTCACTGCACCGTCTGAAAGGATTATAAAGGGAGTCACTTACACAGGTGGCTCATTTAAATTTGGACAGACTTGCCTAAATTCAGCTAAATACCCTGCTTCATGAAGACGGGATTTATGTCTTGGTGAGTTCCTGAGGCCATGCTCCTCCCATGTGTACATAGAGGGATGGTCAGGGAAGGGGAAAGGGTCATGTTCCAGTGTGTAGATTCAGCCCTGGTACTTTGTGTTCCTTCGCTGCACTCCCATTTTACAGATGGAGAAACTGAAGTGCAATTAAATAACCCTGCAAAGATCAAAGAGGTAGTGGAGGAAGAGTTGGCATGACCCACCTTCCTCCAGGGCTCCTACCTCTTGTCACTGCAACCTGGTGGCTTTGCAGGGGTAGGGAGGGGCTGCTTATTTCCTCCCCAGGAAACCTGCCCCTGGTCCTCAAGCCACTTAAGATCATGGCACCCCTGCCCCACACTACAGCCCACATGGTCCTGGCCCTGCCAGCCCACCGTCATCGGGCTCGTCCCCATCTCAGACATGCTTTTACTTTTTGTGCTGTTGGAAGGCTGGGCCTCCTGCCTCCCCCAGGGTCCACTGCTGGGACACCTGAGCATCTCCCCAGGACAGCTAGTCCCCTAATGCACTGTGTAAAGCCCCACAAAGATCACGCTGGCATTCAGTGAGCCCCTACCCCTGGCCCCAGAGGGGAGGAGCCGAGCTGCTTCTGTCTGGTATGGGAGACTCTGGAATGAGCCTCCATTTTCTTTCAGGAGGTTCCTTCTCCACTTCAGCTCAGCCCCAGCACCGCCAGGCACTGCCCTGCTTCTTTGTCCACTGGGAAAAGTGCTGTCTGCTGGGGCCAGACTCCCACATCTCCTCCTCTAGGCGCCACCAAAGGGAGCACTTGCCCCACCAATGTGCCCAGACCAGCCCATCCATTTGGGCGAGTCTGGCCCCTGCAGGTATGGAGCAAATTGTAGATACAATAAAATCTCTGAAAAGGGAGATGAGAGTTGCAGTAACAAAGAATGGCATTTGTGGACATGGGGAGAGCGGAAGGGCAGAGTATTAGTCTGTTCTCATGCTGCTATAAGGACATAACCAAGACTGGGTAATTTATAAAGGAAAGAGGTAATTGACTCAGTTCTGCAGGGCTAGGGAGGCCTCCGGAAACTTACAATCATGGTGGAAGGGGAAGCAAACACGTTCTTCTTCACATGGCAACAGCCAGGAGAAATGCCAAGCAAAAGGGGGAGAAGCCCCTCATTAAACCATCAGATCTCATGGGAACTCACTCACTATCATGTGAACAGCACGGGGTAACCACCCCATGATTCAATTACCTCCCACCAGGTCCCTCCCACAACACGTGGGGATTATGGGAACTACAATCCAAGATGAGATTTGGGTGGGGACACAACCAAACCGTATCAGGCAGGCTGGAGCCAGAGGGAAGACGAGGGGAAGATGGTATGAGGAGAGACTACCAGGAGGAAGGAGCTGGGAAGGTGGCTTCTTGCAGACTTTGGAGCAGACCCTGTATGAATGGTGAAGGTTAAAAGGAAGGAAAATGCGGCCGGGCACGGTGGCTCAAGCCTGTAATCCCAGCACTTTGGAAGGCGGAGGCGGGCGGATCACAAGGCCAGGAGATCGAGACCATCCCGGCTAACATGGTCAAACCCCGTCTCTACTAAAAATACAAAAAATTAGCTGGGCACGGTGTCAGGTGCGGTGGTGGGCGCCTGTAGTCCCAGCTACTCGGGAGGCTGAGGCAGGAGAATGGCGTGAACCCGGGAGGCAGAGCTTGCAGTGAGCCGAGATCGCTCCACTGCACTCCAGCCTGGGAGACAGAGCGAGACTCCTTCTCAAAAAAAAAGGAAGGAAAATACAAGGTCAAAGTCACCTTTTTGAACAGCTTCCTAGCTAAGGTATGACAGCCTGTTTTAACCATGCCCCACGAGGGGTTCAAAGCATCGAGGGTGCTCAGGTTTAACATGGTGTGCAGCGTCCAGGGTATTTCAGGAGCCGCCAGGGCTGCTCTCTGTCTCTTCCTTTTTGTGGTATCCTTGTGAAGGTGACATTTGTGGCACACAGCACGAGTTTCCAGGACTTGCTGCTAACACTTGTGTGACCTGAACCCCATTTTTGTCACCTGACTACAAATCTTTGGTAAAGTGATAAATCCTTCTTAAAAATAAGTGACCACCCTGTGTTCCCATCCTTCAAGGCATCTGTCCGCACGCAGAATGTTGATGGAATCGTTGAGAGTAAGGTATTACAGTCAAAGTGACCATTCTAACAGTTTCCCAAATTGCATAATTTTAAAGACTTTTTTTTTTCTTTTTAGTTCACAACCTCAAAGCTTCCTGCTGAGCTAAATGGCTTGTTTTTTTTTTTTTTTTTTTTTTTTGAGACTTAGTTTCCCTCTTGTTGCCCATGCTAGAGTGCAGAGGCATGATCTCGGCTCACCGCAACCTCCACCTCCCAGGTTCAAGTGATTTTCCTGCCTCAGCCTCCCGAGTAGCTGGGATTACAGGCATGAGCCACCGCACCAGGCTCATTTTGTATGTTTAGTAGAGATGGGCCAGGCTAATTTTGTATGTTTAGTAGGGACGGGATTTCTCCATGTTGGTCAGGCTAGTCTCCAACTCCAGACCTCGGGTGATCCACCCACCTCGTCCTCCCAAAGTGTTGGGATTACAGGCATGAGTCACTGCCCTGGCTGGACTTTCTTTTTTCTTCAGCATTTTCTGGGCACCTACTATGTGCAAGGAATAGCTGAAACACAGAGCCAGGTTGGACACAGCCCTGGCAATACACAGGGCCTCGAATGTCACCTGCGAAAGAAAATCAGTGCAGCAAGGGCACCACACTGCACAGCAACATGGGGCATCACCGCTGAGTTTAAACGCAGAGAACGGGGCTGGACCAGAGGCCAGGGGCAGAGGAGGCAGGTGCTGGCTCCTTGTGCTTGTTGGATACAGATGCAGCACAAACTTGTTCTATATATTGGTTATTTAACGTGGAGCACATCTATACCGAGGAGCCTTTATGCAATAAACAGCCCAAGAAACCCCAAATGCACCCAATGCAAACAAAGAACCAGCTTTTGGCTGGGCACGGTAGCTCACACCTGTAATCCCAGCACTTTGCGAGGTGGAGGCCAGCAACATAACGAGACCGCGTCTCTACAAATAAATAAATAAATAAATAAATAAATAAATATTAAAAATAAATACATAAATTAGCTGGGCATGGTAGTGCACGCCTGTAGTTCCAGCTACTCAGGAGGCTAAGGTGAGAGGCTCACCTGAACCTGGAAGGTCGAGGCTGCAGTGAGCCACGATCACACCACTGCACTCAGCCTGGGCAACGGAGTGAGACCTTGTCTCAAAAAACAAAAAGCCACCTCTTGTCTCAAGTTTCTGGCCAGGTCTAGGAAGGTACCTGCTCAGTGGAGTGGGACCCAAGGCCTCTACTTAGAGCTCCCTGGGCGGCACCCGGCGGGCGGCACTGCCACCAGGGGGCGCGAGCGGAGCAGGGATATGGGGATTCCCAGGGGCGCTCCCCGGGGATAAAGGGAGGGCGTGTGGGTCATTTGGTTTTGACCAGGGCGGATAGGGAAGTTTGGTTTGTCTTGCTGGAGTGGCGGAGGGAGGCTCTGTGGACTTTCTCTGCCATTTGCCACAGGTTCTAAAACCTCCTTCCTCACCCACACAGCTGCCCTGGCCGTCTAGGGGCTGTGCTGGCTGTGGGGTGGAGGAAGGGCGGTCCAGTGCGCCCCGACCTTCCCTACCAGCGGACTTTGGCTGCACTGACTGTTGTTTGCCCCTCTTTAGACTCATTTGAGGGATGCAGCCTGGTGGGCGGCAAATAGTTGTTAACCCAAGTTGTACTTTGTTGCAAGTTTGCAGAAATTACTTATTTTAAAAAGTGCAGATTCAATAGTTGAAGCCTGAAGTCTACATAATTGAATGACTAGAATCCTGAGATGATTTAACAAGCGCATATACCCACATTATCCTACTAACTGCACACATTATTTGGGCTTAATTTTTCTATTTCCTCTGCTTGTAATCTACTTTCCTTCCAATCAGATACACAGCAATTCTATTCTTCCAGTATCAGCTGTTTTATAATCATCACCCTGACAGCAGAACTACATCCTTGTACTCATTTAATAACTATTTATCATCCTCTATCTTCCCATTTTCAAAAAGGAATAATTTAAATGCTCCAGAAATTGGAAAAAAATTGAAATTTGACCTTTATTAACTGGGTTAATTGTCAAAATGTCTGCTTGTAAAAAAAAATTAATGACCAAAAAGTGTAACTTTTAGAGTTTCGAAGATTAGGTTAATGCCCAAGGAAGTATAAACTTTGACCTTTTTGACACATGTCATAAGTAACAGCTATCCTAATAAATTGCTACCTGTGAGCAATTATAAAATTTTCCCTGTATCCAATCATGCCATTTAATTGCTGCTGGAAATCCTGGCTTCCTTAGAGATAGCCTGGAGGTTTATTTGATGCCTATGGGAGTCATTTTGTTTGTTTTAGGGCGGTATATTTGTTCATTTGGATTTCTAATCATTAAAATGTTCATGGACAGAGATCCTAGCTGCTTTGGCCACAGGCAGCTGGGGCAGTAAACAAAACTAGTCACAGGAATGAAACAGAAATGTAAGATTCTTCACTCAGGGGTGGCCCATCAACGAACATGGCTCCTACAATTGCCTTGTGAACTGCCCATTTAAGATATGCTGAAGTACGTGTGGCTGGTGTGATTGTTCTCGTTACTGCTGACAGTCAGCTGAACCCCAAATGGGAATAAGAGGTGGTTTTTAAAACGTCATCACTTTAAAAATAGGTGTTTGAAAACCAGTACTGGGAAGCGGAACTAGTTCCGTTCACCAATCTCATAACAGGCTTCCGTTTCAGCAAAGGAAACAGGCACTTCACTGTCACTCATGGGCCACCCCAAAGCTCTGATGCCTAGGTCCCCTCTTGGAACTGCATCACTCATTTGGGAGATCCCAGAATGTTAGAAAACAGGAAACGTAGTACCTACAAACACGAAGGTGATCCTAGCTTCCCGAGGTGAGCGTTCGAGCACTCACATTGTGGGGCGGGCGGGGGGAAATCAGACACTCAACTTCTCTGTTGTTTGGTCATGGAAATGAACCCCTTATGAGGGGAAAAAGTAAGTCAGACTAAGAGAGAACATACAGGTAATCCACAGTTTTGTATAACGTGGAAATTAAAAGCCCATCCAGCCTATGTCCCATTAAGATTAGGAAAGTGGAGCATGTATTAAGAGCTAGCTTGGGCACAGCTCGCCCTAGAAGGCCATCCTGTTCCTTCACAAGCTCCTTGCCGACAAGCACCCTGTGTCATTTAGCCCCAGAGCCTAGCGTGGTGCCCAGCATATATGAGATGCTCAGACAAGTGCTGGGTGAATCAGTGGATGTCATCACTAACTCAAAGTGTCTTTGGGGAGAAAACATGGACAAGACCATTAGAATCTGTGTCTCACCTTCCCATTGGCTAAACATGGCGGCTGGACCCACACTTGTCACCTGTGGAATAGGGCTTCCGCCCCCCACCAGCTGTGGACAGGAGAGAGCAGCAGCCCATCACCTGCTTAGATCCTTGAGGGGAGGACTTGCAACTCGGGGATCTCAGATCTCCGGTATTCTGTGCCTCAGAGAACACTGAGTTAAGCTGGTGAGGCCGCTGTGTCACATCCTGCCTTAGGATGCCCTTTTCACCCCTCACCCTCCTCCTGGGCATCTTCAGATCCAGCAGCGCTGAGTGAGGCCCTGAAGAAAGAGACCTCCTCTTTTGTCACCACAAAGTAAAAGCTGAAAGGCAAACGTGGCTTGGCTTTTAAGACGCTCAGTCCTCAACCTGGTTAACTTACGCCAAGCAGCCACACCCTTCCCTTCAATGCTCTGCTCCGAGCCGGGAGCTTTTGTGAACGTCGGCGGCGCGTGAGTCACCGGCTCCCACAGCATCTCAACATGGGGCAGGAGTGTACAAAACCAGGCTGCTCCACGCTCAGTATCCACTCAGGGCTCAAGTCTTGCAAAAAGAACACTGAAACCCGCTTTTATGTAAAGCACCACCTTGGTGACAGCCTGCAGTTTGTCGGGGTTTCTGTCATGGCAGAAACATGCTTTTTAAGCGCAGGGCTGTAAGAAGGGAAGGAGGTTATTCACCACCCTGAGTCTGATCTAGGCTGATACTCATCATGCAAGCGCGGGCCAGGAAATTCAATTCCATTTTCCTTTTTTTCCCGATACAACTTTTCAAAAACACCCATTCTGGTCCTTTTAAAATCCAAGGAGTGTTATGAGTACATTTCATGACTAATTATACTGCAGTCTTAATGGTGTCAACACTTACATTAGATAACATTAGCCCAAGGCTAGTTATTTTGACAACTGTCGATGACCAAAATAAAACAAACGTTTTAATTTTTGTATGAGAAAGCAAGAACTGTTTTTCTAGATGCATTTCAGGATTCACCTGACAACATATTCCGGGGCTAGAGTATTATTTCCTGGTGCCAGCTAGGGTATTATTTCCAAAACTAGGCTGGGTGGGGTGGCACACAATCCTAACTGTCATCTCTTGCTGTTCAGTAAGTTGTCATTTGCAGCTGCATTTAGGGGAGGGTTTGTTTTGAGTTGCTTGAAAACTTAAAGCCAAGAAATTTACAGGTGCTTGTTGGATGGTAGCTCATCCTCAAATATATATATGTATGCATAAAGTAAGTCACCAAATATTATCAGCTTGAGATATGTGCCAAGTCTGGGAAAGGCACAGAGAAGGTGACAGTGGGGCACAGACGGGAGGTCCACATGTTGCAGCCACATGGCTGAGTATGTTGCCACCCGCCGAAACCCCCGCAACTCAGAATGTGCCTCCAGTCAGCCATTAGTCCAGATCTTGGGCTGACTGACATCGCTCAGCCAGTCACAGTGGGAACCAACCACCAGATAGCTACTGTGTCCCAGGCACTGTGCCAGGTTTACATCTATTATTGCAGTAACCTCCTGGGGTTATTCCATTTTGCAGATGAGAAAATCAAGACCCTGTGCATCAAGAAACTTGCTGTGGGTCACAGATGGTAGGAGAAGGTAGGGAGTCAGGATTATATTTTAGGTTCTGCAGATTTCAAAGCCCATGTTCAGGATGAGCTGCTTCTCTGGGCTAAAATTTTGTGTATGGGCTAAAGTGCAAACACTCTTCACGGACTAGACACTCAGGTGACAATCTGCTCATTGGTTCCTTCTTGAAGAGTAAGTTTTGCATGAATGACGGGTGGAGTGTGAGGCTGGGAAGCTCTGCACACCCTGCAGAAAGGGGCACAGCTGGCAGGGGAAGCCCGCCCTCACACGTCCTCCAGGTGCCTTCCTAGGACTTGAAGCTGACTCTGGGATCCTACAAGGAGCTCCTCCGGAACCTCATTAAGATGGAGAAGGATGTTTGAGGTTCAAGCCACAACTTGATTCTTTTTTTTTTTGAGACGGAGTCTCGCTCTGTCGCCCAGGCTGGAGTGCAGTGGCCGGATCTCAGCTCACTGCAAGCTCCGCCCCCTGGGTTCACGCCATTCTCCTGCCTCAGCCTCCCGAGTAGCTGGGACTACAGGCGCCCGCCACCTCGCCCGGCTCGTTTTTTGTATTTTTTAGTAGAGATGGGGTTTCACCGTGTTAGCCAGGATGGTCTCGATCTCCTGACCTCGTGATCCGCCCGTCTCGGCCTCCCAAAGTGCTGGGATTACAGGCTTGAGCCACCGCGCCCGGCAATTCTTTTCTACCAGAACACTCTAGAGGAGTCAGGTACAAGCTGCAGAAACAGGAAGCAAGGAGACGAGGGTGGGGAAATGGGAAGAGAAGAAAGGAGTGTGATTTTAGCGCCACCCTGGGACTTCAGAGGCATGGGGCCTCCCACTTGATCGTGATTGTTCAGTCAGTCTGGAAGCCTCCCCAGAGCCCGCACTCTGCATCACGTGCTGTACAAGGCTCTAGAAATTCAAACAGCCAGGCAGGGCCACACAGGGCCTCATCAGCACCAGCATTTCCAAGTTCATTTTCATGTCAAGTTTCACCTGACCCATGTCAAGGAGCTTCTCTGTTGCCTGAAGGGGAAGAATATGAGTTTGGGGAAAGTTTTGTATACACACACGTATATATGTATTCATATGTGTGTATGTATGTGCTCATATATACGAAGTAGGTTTATATAGAAATAGGTGACACACATGTGCGTGCACAGACACACCTGCGTTTGGGCCAAGAAAAGCTGCCCAGAAGTGAGAGGGTATCACAAGGCTGTTTAAATAAAGACCAAGAGCTGATGGACGGTGGTGTGATGACCTGAGTTAAGATTTCCAACTCCATAAACTGCTCCTGAGTCCACACATGGGGGCTCCCCAACCCTTTCACCTTGTTTCTAAGGGATCTACCAAGGGTGGCATCTGTGAAGGGAGTGGCAATCACCAGGAGGCACCCTCCTGAAGTCCATCCATTATGAGATCTGCACAACTGCACGCGTGCTCTCCCTGCAGGCACCCGGGTGCCAGCACGGCGGTCAGGAACCGGTAACCAGCATCTTCACAGGACTGTCCCCCAGAAGCCTGAACTTCTCAGCCCCTCCTGTGCATGGCTGGCTCTTCCCTGCCTCCCTCCTTACCCTCAAGGGCTCACCCCACTTCCGTATCTCACCAACGGAGCCCTAAGTCCAGCCACATGCCACCATCTCCAGCGCCAAAGCATGTGTCCACCTGCTCACGCAGCCGGGCACGCTCTGCCACGCCTACTGTTCAGAAGTCTGCCTTGGTGCCTCGAGGGCAGGGCTTCTTGAGTCTCTGAATTACCCACAGAATCTGTGTTCCACTAAGAACACAACGGTTGCTAGGTCCAGGGCTGAGGTTCCCAAACCAATGGACAGATGACGCACGCTGCTTGCTGGCACAGCATGGATGATTTTGCCATCCCCAGTCCCAGGAACATCTCCTGCCTCCTGGGAGTGGCTCTGGCTTAGAAGATGGTCATCACAAGCATTCACGGGCTATTTAACATGTGCAGGTGCGGCACCCAGCTTTTCAACGCACCCAGCACTACTGAGGTGGAGAGCGTGAGGCTCCCTGAAGGAGGTGACAGAAGCTCCTAACTGGCCCAAGATCCCATGCCTGGAACCAGGTCTGAGTGGTCCAGACACCCCAGGGGCCGCGCCTGCTCACCTCTGGAGCAGCAGACATGTGCCCTCTCACCGCAAGCGTTAGGGAGTGCTCCCTACCCTGGCTGAATTCCGCCACCCAAGCCCTGGCCCTAGCTGTGCCTTTTGCAGACCCAGAATGAGTCTCAACCCTCCTTCAGGAGACAGCTCTTCAAATCTGTGGAGAGAGGAAGATCATGTCCCTGCTAACGCTTCCTCTCTCCAGCCCAAGCACACTCAGGACCAGCAGGGCAGCTTCATTTAAATAACAAATTTGCCAATGCATTTAAATACAATTCGAGTTATTCAAATTCAATTTACACACAGAATTTTAGGAATACATTAGATAAGGGGCTGCTGATTAAAATAGTAGGGTGACCCTTAATGACATTACTGGATCCTACCCTACACCTGCCTCAAATTGACATTTAAATAAAAATGAGTCAAATTCCTGGGTCAGGTTAGCAGCTCTCCCGCATTACACGCCATTTGTTTTGCCAGATCAATAACAACACGAGCACGGTGCACAAGCAGCTGCTCACTGCAGCCAGGGTTACCATCAACACTGTCACATCTGGGCTCTCTGCAAAGTAGCCCCAAACCAGCCACCACTAGCATTCCCTATTTTCTTTACAGCCAGTGCCATTTCGGTTCTGAGCTCAAGTCACATGCACTTTCTTTGGACTGGCTTTATTCTTTTGCTCCTACAATGTACGTCCTAATCACCAAGAAAATATAACTGGTGGCTGGGTGCGGTGGCTCACGCCTGTAATCCCAGCACTTTGGGAGGCAGAGGCAGGCGGATCACCTGAGGTCAGGAGATCGAGACCAGTCTGGCCAACATGGTGAAACCCCGTCTCTACTAAAAAATACAAAAATTGGCCGGGCGTGGTGGTGGGCACCTGTAATTGCAGCTACTCGGGAGGCTGAGACAGGAGAACTGCTTGAACCCAGGAGACAGAGGTTGCAGTGAGCCGACACGGTGCCACTGCACTTCAGCCTGGGCGACAGTGAGACTCGGTCTTTAAAAAAAAAAAAAAGAAAGAAAAAGAAAAGAAAATATAACTGATGATTTACAGAAAACTGACTCCCTCATTTTTAAGTGGAGGTTTAATTTAGCATAACCCTGTATATTGGGAACCTGGGACTATTTTTAATGTCTTACCCTCTCTCTCAAAAAAAAAAAAAAATGACACACATCTCTTAGTGAGCCTATTCTAGAAACTACTGGGGAAAAACCACCTATCAATTGCCAGTTTACATGAAAAACAGGGAGGTTTTTCTAGGCCGATGAAATCTAATTGCTAACTATTTACACAAATAACACATAGAGCTAATGAAACAGAAGCAGAGCCTGGCGTGTTTCCAGTAACTAGCCTGAACAGCCTCTTATCCAAGAGCATTCAGAAGAAAGCAAACTTTAAAATGATTTGAGAGAAAGGTCTATTTTCATGACAGATGGCAATGAGGGTTCTTCAATGCCAATTTAATCACTTTTCCTCAATTTTCAAATGCTTAAGTTGTAGCTCCAAGTGTCTGTGCAGGCAGCACTAGAGCTGCCGAACCGCAGTGGGGCCACGAGGATGACTGATGTGTGCTGCGGTCTCGCCTGCCTTTGCGAGTCATTTTAGGGCAATCCTACCCAACTCAGGAAAGAATGCTGTTCAATAGATACTGTCTTCTGACATCAAAACAGTTCTGCTCTTGTGGGCGCCATTTTTATGTCATGCAGAGGCTGTTCTCAACTGGAAGCAGACTTCATCTCTTTTTGATCCAATAACCTTAACAACCAAGTCTGTCAATGGAGAAATGACAGAAAAACAGTTGCTAAATTTTTAAGCAGGGACTTTGGACAATTTTGTACCACTCTTTTCACAAATAAATGAAGAAACTGGGTGCCAGGAACCAACGTCACAACACCCATTAAAGGTGGCGCTGGATAGGAGCTTGGGATCCCGACTCCAGTCTGGCGCTATCCCAGCTCCACGGGAACTCGAATTTTGCCGGGGAATAGTTTGAAAACCCAGCTGTCTCATTATGTTATTTTATGTTTGAATTGTATATATGTTTTCAAAAAATATTTATTATTAGGCTTGAAAACTTTTAATCCTATAAGAAGATAATTCTATGGACAAATTGGTCATCAAAGTTCTAGAAGGCTCTGGGGCTTCTAGAGTAGAAACCTCAAGTACTACAATGTTATTGCCTTTTAGAAATTCACACTAAGCTTTACAGACTATTTAATATTTTTGGCAAGGTATCTCAGGTGTAAGGATGATACGACAGGCGGCGATCACATGCTTCCTCCTGGTACACATCAACAACCTAGGAAAGGTACAGCCGTCAACGCCAGGAAATGTCCCAGTCTCATACAGACATGAAGCTTGCCTCCAGCACCCAGTGC
The DNA here is from genome assembly GCF_002776525.5 of Piliocolobus tephrosceles. Classification (NCBI taxonomy): domain Eukaryota; kingdom Metazoa; phylum Chordata; class Mammalia; order Primates; family Cercopithecidae; genus Piliocolobus; species Piliocolobus tephrosceles. The sequence continues at coordinate 7,017,054 of NC_045439.1, read as the reverse complement.
AGCAGGTAAACTAACCTGCTGAGCAACGCAGGCAATGCCTCAAAGAGTTACATTTATCTCAGCTGTCAGGGGGGATTAGGCAATTGATCTGCAGAACTATGTCTTCCCCAAGAGAAATTCCCAGAGCATCCTTAAGATGACCTGTGTTGCAGCAGTATTTATCAAACAGTTGGGGGAATAATTCACGTTTTCAAAATCAGCGGTGTACTTAGGACATCAGAGACAATGTGAAAATTTGTGGTGAAGGAAAACTGGTATCACTAAACCTGAAAACTGGTGGCTTTCTGGAGACAGATCCCTCTCCCACTCCAAGGACATGGTCCCAATCTTTCACTTCCCCTAAATTCTAAGTATTCCTTTTCTTACGTTCCCACTGCCTGCACAGATGGGCAGGCTGATGAGGGGGGCTCCTGCCAGCCTCTGGGCCCCACAGCTGTGCCTCAGTAGCCCCCAGGTTAGCACAGCCCAGGGCACGAGGTCAAGGTTCAAACAATGCTTGGGCAGTAAGATGGTTTGTGTAAAAGCTAAACTCAAAGGGCCTGTCCCACTCCAAAAAAAGGAATAGACAAAAATATTAATCATGTTTTTTCTTTTAATAAGGGTTTTTACTCAAAAGTGTAGCTTTGAAAATCTCTAGCTTGTTGTGAAAACCAGGAAAGCCAGGAGCTGCCTCACACTGCACACCACCACGTGAAGCTGTGGGCCGGTGTGTTTGCAAACTCTCCATTACCAAGGCTGGAATCAAATGCACCACTTTAAAATCAGAGCCAACATTTAAAATTAGGAGGATGATGCATGTCCTACTTTGATTCAAGAAGAAAGGACAAGTTCTTAGTACAGTAAAACAAAACACAAAAGTAAACAAATCTTTAGAAATCACTAGATATATATATGTGTGTTTATATATATATATTTATATAATTAGGATTATCATCAACATTTCAAACTATTAAAAATAAGGTTGCCACCTTACCTTTTCTTTTGGTAATGGGGTTTTTTTTTTTTTTTTTAAGGAGAAAAACCAAACATTTTGCCCAGACTCTAAAGTTTCCCAATTTCCATTCTGTTTTCTGCCGTGCAGCTTCCCCACCTTGACGCTGAACCCCCGAGTCCCGCCACCAGCTCTGGCTGGCAGGAGGCAGAGCAAGCTTTCATTCTGGTCGTCAAGATGACAGGCCCACAAAAGCACAGCTGAGACAGGAACTGAATTCTTCCCCAGGAAGAAAATACCTATGCTCACAATAGGTCTGCAAAATCTCCCACAGGCACCTCTTCCCCCTTTCTTGTGGCTGTTAACTGGTTTGTTTTGCCTAAAAGCAAGATGGCAATCTTAATCAAAAAGGGAAGCTAGATTTTTAAAATAACTTAAAAAAACCATTTTTATATAAAGCAGCAAAAACATATCTTCCTCTCTGCAGAAAGAAAAATGTTAACAAGGAAACACAGCGACGTGAACGGACCGTCCGTCAACTCCTGCTCCACTTCCAGCTTCACCTCGAGCTACTCCTTAACTTCAGCAGTGCTGTCTGAAGAAGATCCTTTGGCGTCTCCAACTGCTGCTCTTTTACTTTCTTCTTGATTGAGATTTTCATTTTCGGACCTGGTCCCATTAGGGATAGAGTTTTCACCGTTTACAAGCCCGTTTTCTGTGGCCTTTGCTTTGCTGATGGCCTCTCTGATGTTCAAGGCATCCTGCACTCCAGCCTCCTCCTCGAGGTTTCTCAAGACCAGGGGGAGCCTCGAGTCCCCCACGCTGCTCTCCAACAGCCCAAGGTTACTCTCTTCATATTTGGGAAGCGGAGCCTTTTCCTCCATCTGTTGGCGGTAGAATTCCCGGTTGACAGCTGCACTCTTTACTGCTTTTTCCAAAATCTCTTTCTCACCTAAGCGCAATTTGATGGCCATTTTTGCACGAACAGAAAGATCCTGGTTTTTCAAGACGGATTTATCTTCCTGGAAAACAAAAAAGAGCAAAGTTAATTACAAGAAGTCTAAATCAGCAAAACTATAGACAGAGGGCACAACGGCTGTGGCTGGGGACATGAGGGAATTTTTTGGGGCGACGGGAGGTTCTAACACTTGACTGGCAGGTGTCACATGACCAGACACTCACATCAAAATGTACGCTTCAGAAGTGTGCCTTTTATTGTATGTAAATTATATCTCAATGAAACTGTTACAAAACCAGAAAGAAGAGCCTACATCAAACAGTGCTACCCCATCTGTCAGGGAACTTCACTGATTTAAAACTCATCCTGTCCATCTTGGGCACTGATGTAGCCCCAGGGCAGCACGTGGGTGAATGGCAACAGTGAAGGAACGAATGAATGAGAAAGACGTATTTGAAATTAGTGACTCAATAGTGAACTTAAAAAGCACAAATGAAAACGTTTGTGAAATCATGTGAATTAGAAATTATAAAAAAAGTATTAAATACTTTTAAAAATGTATCTTCTAATAAACAATGCCTAAATATGATTTTTTTTTGTTAAACAAATGGAAAATTTCAAATGCAATCATTTTGCTAAACTATTACAGTAGTTTAGAATTAACAAGAAATCTCTCATTAAATATCTCTTTTTTTTTTGAGACGGAGTCTTGCTCTGTCACCCAGGCTGGAATGCAGTGGCGAGATCTCGGCTCACTGCAACCTCCACCTCCCGGGTTCAAGCGATTCTGCTGCCTCAGCCTCCCAAGTAGCTGGGATCACAAACCATGCCCAGCTAATTTTTGTATTTTTAGTAGGGATGGGGTTTCACCAAGTTGGCCAGGCCTGTCTTGACTTTCTGACCTTGTGATCTGCCCCCCTCAGCCTCCCAAAGTGCTGGGATTACAGCGTGAGCCACCGCACCAAGTCTCATTAAACATCTTAACAACACAACAAAGTTCAAATCCTCATTAATTTAGTCTAATTACCTCGATAGTTGTTTTGTATGTTTTTAAAAGAAGTGAGGCTCTATCTTCAAGAAACGTCCAAAGTTTGACCTCGTTGTCCCAGCTAACAGGAAATTCTGAGTTCCCCAAGGTGAAGATTCTATCAATAGCGCTGTCTCCCAGTAAGTGTTCTTTCAGCTCTTCTACAAGAAATACAAATGGCAAGGTCAGGAGGAAGACACAGCACTCCTTCTCATTTGAACAAGCATCCACCTTAGAAAATACTGTTTCCAACAATGTCATTTTCCCACAGTAAAAGCTGTCCCTATCCAACGGGCCAGGACACTCCTAGATTCTCCAAAGTAGAGCAGAGCTAAGTTTTGGGAAGCAACACCAGGTCAGGCCTTCTTCATTTGGAATCCAGATCAAGCCTTGGTAGCACTCCATTTTTCACTGTTTCTGTGAGGGACACTGAGAGCCTTTAGACAGTTTCACAAGATACTTTTTAAAGACAATCGACAGCCATGGACCCCTTATTTTGACAACACCCTTTTTGCTAGCCATAAGCTCAGTCACACCAACCCAGTCAAAAAGGACACTTAGGTGAACAACGTAAACAGCGAAAGGAACAAGAGCCACAACAATCCTGTGAGCCCATAACCGTAAATCTGATTGGCGCTTATTCTCGTAGGTGACCTGACCAAGCTATTTAAGCCATTTTTGTAACAAGCCACAAACTGAGGGAAACAAGAGCCTCAATCAAACAGTGCTACCATCAGGAGCACTATGAAAATCTGAGTTCACAGGCCGGGCGCAGTGGCTCACACCTGCAATCCCAGCACTTCGGGAAGCCAAGGCAGGTGGATCACTTGAGCCCAGGCGTTTGAGACCAACCTGGGCAATGTGGCGAAACCCCATCTCTACAAAAAATACAAAAATGAGCCAGGTGTGGTGGCACATGGCTGTAGTCCCAGCTACTCAAGAGGCTGAGGCGGTGGATGCCTCGAACCCAGGAGCTGGTGACTACAGTGAGCACTGCACTCCAGCCTGGGAAACCGAGCGAGACCCGGTCTCAAAAAAAAAAAAATATCTTAGTTAATGAAAAATATGCCCATCTCTCTCACTTGTCAGGAATTTACATAGGAATTACAAATACACACAGTGCACATCTCAATTATCTCCAAATATATTTAAGAAGAGGAAAGAATTCAGCAACTGCTCTTAGCATTTTATCTCCCGGCACATTATCTCCAAAACCAAAACAAGCCGATCCTATTCATGCTCAAGAAACAGACCCATGCTTCTTATGCGATTAGGAGACAGTGTCTCTTTCAGAGCAAAATGCCTCACAGCTGTCACTATTTACAATTCAAACTGAAGAACTGCTGCCAGCAAACCAAACTTTTATTAGTATTAGTTAGAGTAATTCAAAGATCCAGCAATTGTCTTGACATGACAAATTGTCTATGACTAGAGAGAAACTAAAGAGAATCAACAGACCTAAAAGGATTCAAGCAGTTTTAAGAAAACAGGCTATCTAATGTTCAAAAAAGAAGTTTATTAACTTGTATTTGTTAGTAAAGATCATGATGAAATTCAGGATTTTTAGTTTTGAGTCTTCATTTTATATTCTTTGTATACAACACGGAAGTTCTGTTTTTTTTTTAAGCCTTCTTAGTGGTTGAAAGTTCTTTTCAAAGGCCCCCAATATGAAGGTTACCGTTTCCTTCCTTCATCTCCTCCCTCAATCTGCCCAAGTTGCACTCTGCAACGATGGAAGCTGCAGGTGTGCGGCAGAGCTTTCTCTTTGCTCATTTTTTAAAAGTGAAACTGGACTCATTTCACATTCCTGGAGAAATAAAGCCTACAAAAGGGGGAATAAGACAATGTAGCATGTGGCCTGCCTGGAGAGCAGGAGCTGACCGGGAGCTCCTGCAGCAAGAACCCTCCCGAGCTTTCCTCCAGCACACAGGGCCTGCAAATTATCCCTGCCCCTCATTCGGGCCACCATGGTGTATGCTCACTCCAGAGAGTAAAGAGCCCAGTGCCCTCCACCCTCTCCCTGGCTCCTGCTCAAGCTCCTTCCTCTGCTAAAGGTCTTCAGTCATACCCCTCACCTCCTGCTCTACCATGTCCAAACCATCACTGAGCTCCAGGGTTTAACTCAAATGTCTTTCCTCCAGACCCCCAGAGTACTAACACTTTTTTCCATGTACTATGTTATTCTTGAGCCAGTAGGAGCAACGGGGGATGTCCTGCGCATGGGCTCTGGAGTTAACAGAGCTGGGTTCTAAGTCAGGGTCATTACTTGCTTACTGAGCAACCTTGGCCAAGTTACTTATCCTCTGGGTTTTTTATTTGTTTGTTTTTAGACAGGGTCTTGCTCTGTTGCCCAGGCTGGGGTGCAGTGGCAAGATCACGGCTCACTGCAGCCTCAAGCTCCCAGGCTCAATCAATCCTCCTACTTCCCAAAGTGCTGGGATTACAGGCATGAGCCATAGCATCCAGCCAACTTTATTCTTTTTTTTCCCCCCAGCCGGGTCTTACTCAGCCTTCACCTCCCAGGCTCAAACAATCCTCCTACCTCAGCCTCCCAAGTAGCTGGGACTAGAGGGATGTGCTACCACGCCCAGCTAATACTTATCCTCTTTGAAGTGAAATCTCTACATCAGTAAAATGGGAGCACTTATCAATCAAGGCTGATGGGATTAAAATTAAGCATGTACCACATTTAGCATCATACCTGGCACATAGCGAATGCTTCACAAATTCTAGGACTATCACCATCACCTCTCTTCATTATAAATTCCTTGAGTATATGAACTGCAACATTCAATTTTGTATCCACATATAAGCAAGAAAAGCTCACAGTTAACCCCTTAACTCTGTTCATTACATTGAATTGATGAACCATTACCAAAGTACAAAAAGCACCAAAACTCCCACTTGAATAACTGTAAATCTAGGCGATAGGGTTGCTTAATAAGGAACAATGACTGTATCTCAATTTGGGTTCTGCAGTTGGTGTGTGAACTGCCTCTGTTTTTTCTGCCTCCAGCATGACGTCAAGCCCTCGACTTGTGCAGCACTGCTCCCTGGATCCAGACATTAAAACCAAAGCCAGTGACCGCTGAGCACAGCAGCTTCCCCTGCATGGGCCACGACTGCTTCCTCCAACCAAGGAAGTGCTTGGGCAGCTTCCATCCAGAACACCTTTTTGTCTGTTCACTCAGTCAAACACTCATTTACTCATTTCTACTCAGTCTGTTCTGCACAGGATTTAAGGCAGCTTACAACAGCAAAACACACACACACACATACTTAAAAATGAAACCTCAGGACCAGGAAATTTGTTAAGATGCATCTTAGTATGAAAAATAAAAACACAACCATGAGAGGTCAAATGTCAGTATAAGAAACCCCAAATGACTTGTTTAAGCAAATGCAAAAGTAGATGCTCAATACATATACTTAACTCTTTCTGGGCCTGAAATAAGAGGCTGTAGCCAGGAACATTTTGTGTTCTACACAGATTCTGTTTGCAATGTTATTTACTCTAACAGGATGCTTGGCATTAAAATACTTGCTGGCAATTTCAGATTCAGAATGCAGAGTAGGTTAACAAATAAAGTCCTACGGTCCACGTATGCCACAGCTGACTACACAACATCACAGGATCAACTGATCCTGAACTGCTCTATCTAAGTGAAAAAGACTAGTGCCCTGTGAGTGAAATGAGGCTCTGTCAGGCTACAAATGTAGACTTTTGATATATTTACCTGATCCAAGATGTTTTAAGTTTTCTTCAAATGCAGTTGAGAATTATTTGTGTATTACAAATTAATATTGACAACACATTGAGGATTTAATAAAACATTTCCAGGGTAAAACAAATCAATTTCTTCTTTCTCCAGTATTGCCATCTTGCCTCTTCCCAAAAGTAATGTAGTTTTAATCCACTTTACTTATAATCCGAATCCCTATGCTTTACACTTCCATGATTTAAAAATAAAAAAGTCAACATCTCTTTTTTGCTGAAATGACGTACCTTCAGTCATGCAGAATACTCGGAGAAAAGCCAAAAGCTGAGCAGAGATGGGCGGCTCCGTAAAATGCAACGCAAAAACACTGGAACTGACGACGAAAGCAGAAAGCAACATCAATCACGCTGCTGTGGTCACCCACCTGCTACAAAGTGAGATCCCTAAGTCTACAGCACGTGTGTTCGTCCTCAAGGAGAGCCGAGCTGGAAGATTCCAGCTCCTCATCTGAACTGTGAGCACGACTTTCAGCCCTTGCAAAAGGCCAGAGGCTGGGGCAGATGGAAGTGGACATCCAGAATTGGAGTCCATCCTCGCCAGCTTTTCCTAGAGCCTGACAGCTGTAATCTCAGGTTGCACACAACACATTCAAAACATTACACATATACATGGCTTTTTAAAAGTGTTAACAATAATTTATGTTGAGTTCACACTTTAATCATTAATCAAATATTGACAAGTTCAATAAAAAAAAGGTCTGGATAATCCATTTTCATTAAGAATGGTTCCTCCATTCCATGGAGAACTAATGAATCATAATTCCTGTCGTCTTTATCATTTTATGCCTCAAATGCAAGAAAATCTTAAGGAATTTAACTAGAAATTCTTGAAATCACTGAAGATCATGACTTCATTACAGAAACTAATGGTAGCAAAGAATTAAATGAAACAAATTGATCCAGGCCATTAACCTTTTCAAGGTGAAAGACATGAATGATACGAAAGTACTTATTTAACTTAATAAGGATTTCAGGCCATATCCCTCAGAACTGACTGTGAATGCGCCCAATGACACAATTATGTTTATCTGAAAACGCCAGTAAGTCACCGAGCGTCGCCATGGCTTAAATTTGCTGTGCCACAGGGATAAACGGATTAAGACAAACTACTGGAGAGAAGTTTTATTAACACACCAATTAAACACTATGCAACTGGAAATAGTTCAAGTACTGCAGGAAAGGGCCAACCGATGCTTTTCTACGTACGTGGGGATGCCGGCACGAGCCAAGACCTCGGCCTTCATGGCGTAGAGTCTGTCACTTTTACTCACTCCAAGCTTTATTTTCACTCTGTCGTGTGAGTTATTGTCAAAGAAAAAACCACTGTGGATCACAAACTCTGCATTGGATCGAGTGCCATAAAAAATGTAAATCTGAGATGCAGTAAAGAAAAAAGAAAAGGGCATTAGACAAACTTGGCATGTATTCTTAACACAGGGCAGGGCAAAGACTTAGTGCTCATATATTTAATGCTACCTTACATTAATGACACGAAATAGCTGAAAGTATTGATACACCTGTTTGGCACAGGTTGCAAGGGTGACGCCGTGCAATTTTCCCAACTTCCCAAACCGTCTGAGACCAAGCACCCTCCACCACCACGTGGAGAGGCGAAGCCAGGAGAAAGCACCACCAAAGGCCTTACTACTACTCAAAGGACCCCAGGTGCCTGGGGTTCACCAGGCCTCTATTATAACCTTCTTCTTTCAAAGGACAGGAAGGCTATTTCTGTAAGACTGCATTTTAAAATTCACCAAGTTCTTCCCATCCTTTTAATACAGCAGGGTCTTTTCTGGAACTGTAAAGCAGTATCTGTCAGAAACTTATTTCTAAGTCCTGTGGCAATTAATCCTGCTAGGTGCAGGTGGGTTTATAAACTTTTCTAAAGAAGGAACAGATCAGTACAAGCTTGAGCCACCGCGCCCGGCTAGACAAGTATTTTTTATTTTGTCTCAACTGGAATGTCAATTACGGATGTGAGTTCCATGTCCGTACTGTCTGCTTGGGTGTAGACTGATAGAATGTGGGAATTTATAGACACATATTTTCAAATTCACCCAAAGGCTTACCCCTCCTCCCATCCAAACTACTAGATTAAAAAATCTGAGATTAAAATGAAAGTATAAGACAACAGATTCCCTTGCTTTTGCCCCTTAAATACTCTTATAAAGAAGGTTCTAATCAGTAGAAAAAATAAAGGCAACACAGTTTATGAAATTTTAAAAATTGTTTTAGTGTCGTAACACACTTTAACAGTGTTATAAATATTTACAAATATTAGGCCAATTGTGCCAATAACTGTGTTTAAATACTTTTCTCTGTGAACCCAAAGCACAATGCAAAGCACAACAAGTGAGTGAAGCACGAGTCAATATGTGTACTACGGGTTCAGGTCTCAAGATGCGTTCCAGAAAAACAATCCTCAATGTGAATTCTACACTTTTTTTTCCTAAGTTCCTTTTTTTTTTTTTTTTTTGAGACAGAGTCTCACTCTGTCACCCAGTCTGGAGTGCAGTGGCACGATCTCAGCTCACTGCAAGCTCCACCTCCCGAGTTCACGCCATTCTCTTGCCTCAGCCTCCCGAGTAGCTGGGACCACAGGCGCTGCCACCACACCCAGCTAGTTTTTTGTATTTTTTAGTAGAGACAGGGTTTCACCGTGTTAGCCATGATGGTCTCGATCTCCTGACCTCTCGTGATCCGCCCATCTCGGCCTCCCAAAGTGCTGGGACTACAGGCTTGAGCCATCGCGCCTGGCCTCTAAGTTCCTTTTTAAGACTACCAACACAGCGTTAACTTAGTGCCCAATGGCTGGTTCACATTTTGTGAAATGCCACGAGACCCACCTGCTCTCCAGCCCGGAAATCCTGCAGAGCCACACACTCACAGCGGTCATCTTCCAGGTTGTAACCGGTAGTGATCTAGCCCCGGGAGAAGGAAGGAAATGACGGTGAGGCAAACACAGGCACATTTCACTTAATCATGAACTTGTTTCTGGCAATCAGAGGAGAAAGGGGATCCAAAGGTACTCAAAAGGGTGCATCTGAGTGCTTTGGAAAATGGGGCAAAGAACTGCTTGAGCACTGAGGTTAACTCTAGTTACATCAGAGATGATTATGCAAAATTACACACCTGAAATAAAGGAAGTACAGCTGGATAAAGAGACTGTATAGAGTATCACTTGCTGGACTCAACAAAACATAATCGCCTCTGGGCCTCCCTGGCAGCAGTGAGGGCAGTGAGCCCACAGGCCACGCCTCCCACAGGCGCACCTAAGCCTCCTTTCAGTTCACTGATGACCTGCACTACCCTCATTCGTTTGCAAGTATTATCTTTATCTAATGTTTGGCCTTTAAGAAACCAAAGTGGGTTTTCCATTGGATAAAGAATCAGGGAAAAGAAAAGCTCTATTTCTGAATTATAGATATATGATCTGAATTAAAGAAATTAAAACTTTCAAGCATGCAAAGGCAAAATAAAATAACTTTGTTGTATCTTATTCCCTCTATTTCTGCTGAGAAATATAATGTGAGAGTTTCTAAGTCCATTAGAAATAAATATAGAAAATCCTCTCACTATACCCCAAAACTGTGTCTCCTTCTAAGCTCTTCTATCTTAGTGAAGGTCAGCCAATGTCATGGCCTCAGGACACAAGTTACAAGGAAACCCTGTCATCTCACCTGGTCAGCATTTCATCTAGTAAATACTACCATTTGGATGACTTTCTTCCTCATTCCTCTGCATGGTTACAGTCCTTATTCCTTCTCGCCTAGCTTGTTTTTTGCAAAAACCTTCCAACTTTTGGGACCTAGTCTCAAAATCCAATACTGTCCTTCCGGAGTTGCTAATTGTACGATGTCACTCTCCTGTTCAGAATCTTCCTATGATTCCGCTCTGCCTTCGGAATAAACCCCAAGTTCCTGAGCACGGCCGAAAAAGGAGGCAGCTCAGGCTTCCCTCCAGCTTCAGGAACTGCCACCCACCAGCTGTCCCAGTTCCCTCTGGCCTGACAGTACCTTCTACTCCTGTTGTGGCCTGGATTCTTGGGGAAGCCCCTCCTCACCCCACCCTCCTGTGCACTCCCACAGCCCAGTCCTTACACCCTCCAGCCCAAGCCACGTCATCTGTGCACCTGTCTCCCCGTCAGTCAGACTTGAAAGCCAGAGCCCCTTGTTGATCTCTGTGTCCCGAGTGCTCAGCACACAGAACCTAAAACCTGAAGTGGCCTTTGAGAATATTCACGTGATGCATGAAGCCCCAGGGGAATGGAAAGGGTCCCCAGCTTTTATTAAAAGCTCCTTCTCAGAGTCCTGTCTTTTAGAGCAGCGCCCAATCTCCTAGATTGTCTCTCGATGGTCACTGATTACTTTTTGACCTACTCATTTTATCCTGGAGAATCAAAGACTAACAGCAGCCACAAGCGCTCCTTGCTAATAAGGCATCAACAGCTTGGATTCAAAAGATGACTTTTGAGTCTAGGAATGGCATTTTGGGATGGAAGGCCATATAACACGAATCTTTAAACTCAATATCCCAAGAATAAATATGGTTTATTAACCACATGTCTAAGAGTCCTTCAAGGTTCTGATCTGCAAAGACCAATGAGAAATAGGCAGCAATGAGAAATAAATGAAGCCAAGTATTCTAGAACATTTCACTCGCAGAACATTTTAAACACTTCAATTGAATTAAAGTCAACTCCAGGAAGTTCCTGCCCAACATTGGATGTACTTTTCTGACCCCAAAACATCACCTTGACAACAAAGTGGAATGAGAAGCTGCCCATATCGTAAACTCCCAGGAGGGAATCCAGGCACTCCCAGGGTGCTGGCAGTACAAGTACACAGGGACCTGCCAGCAGCACAAACAGGAGGGAAGTTAGAGGAAGGAAGAGAAAATTGAGGGAGATTGTGGAGAAAGGATTATGGGTGTTTAAGGGTATTTTACAGATTATTTCCCACTCTCGGCAGACGTCAAGCTCCAAGAAATGGCTTAACATGTCCACAGCAACCCTGACAGGCAAACAGGCTGGATCCTGCCCCAGTCTGCAGCCCTTTCTCAGCAAGGGTCAGAACGTGTGGAGGCTGAGTCTAACTTCTTTGTGTGGCACTGCCAAACACTTCCTCTAGGATGGTATCAAAAGTGCGTCTCAATGCAAAGAACTGCAGGTGGAAGCACAGGCCTCGCCTTTCCCTTGTGTGAAGCCAGGTTTCTAGAGGACTCTCTCAGAGCAGAGCCCTCCCAGGGCGGGCCTGCAGAGGGGTCTTCCAAGGCTGTTAGGATCCCACTGCTCAGCAAGGGCCTTCTGGCAGGAGCCCCAGGAACTTACCACCTACGCCCAGAAATCTGCAGCCACTGACCGGGTCTGACTTGAAGCCCAAAATAGGAGGGGAGGGGTTGGGAGGGCCAGGGCTGGTGCAGGCGCAGCCTCCCGATGTCAAGCAAGGACAGGGTCCTTCCACCTCCTCCTTGCCCAGCTCCACGTGCCGCTTCCTGCCTCCCACAGTGCCAGCTAACTTCCCTTCTACAAATATTGAGTGTCATCCTATGCCAGGCCCTAACCTAGGCAACTGGAAAAAGGCATGAAAAGTCTCAGTCCCTACCCATAGGGACATCTAGTGGGAAAGAGACATAGGGAGAAAAAAAATTTATATATAGATGTATATATAAAAGTACGTGGAACTGAGAATAGCCCCACAGGAGCCTCAAGTGTGCCCAGGGGAGGGGAGCGGGTGGCAGCCGAAGTTTGTTGGCAATGCTGGAGGAGGAACCCAGCAGGAGTGGAAGCCTCCAGCAGCTCCATGGAGCCCTACTCCCTGAAAGCCACTGCCTCCCTGCAGCGCACACCACTCACATCTGTGGCTGGTTTGGTAACTCGATGGCACACTTGGTGCACAGCTGTATTCTATTTTACATATTAAAAGTAACATAGGAGGAGGAGCATGATATACACACACATACATCCCTAAGATGGGAACAGAGGGAAGATCTGTAGATCATTTACGTTTTCTTTTCTGTGTTTTTCAAATTTTCTTCAACAAATATGTATTATATTAATTTCATGGTGGGAGGGGGATAAACTAATACAGGGTCATCAAATAAAATTTGGAAAATATTTTTTAAAAGCAAAGAAAAAACAGATCACAATCACGTGAATATTTTGGTTTATTTCTTTCTGATCTTTTTTCCTAGGCGTGGGGTTTTCACACTCATGAATTCATTAAAAAAATACCAGGCACAGGGATACAGCAACGAACAAAACAGACCCTCCCCTAAAATCACCCTGCGTTCATGGCTCTTCCATTCTAATGGGAGGCAGGGGGTGAACCAACAATAATGTTTTTAAAAGGCAGAAATAGAGGATCTGGACAACAGAGGGAAATGCGACAGGACAGGGCAGCAGGGTGGATGAGCAGTCATTCTACACAAGTGCTCAGGGCAGCTACCCTACAGGAGGTCTATGAGCGAGTCCCGTAAGTGCCTAAGGAATGGGGGGTCTTAGGCAGAGGTGACAGCAAGAGCGAAGGAATCTGCTGGTGTCTGAGGAATAGCAGGGAACCAGAGGTGAGTCAGACCTGTGTGCGTGGAGGGTGTGGGGGGACAGGCTGTTCGGAGAGACTTGTCTGCTATTGTAAAAATGGGCTTTTGAGACTGTGAGACTCATCTAAATCTCAATGTTTTAGATTTTTTTTTCGATATACAAACAGAAGGACCTTGAAAAAGAACTTCCCTCCGTTATGCTTGGATTTCCAGCTGCCCTCTCATCCCGCCTGGTAGAGTCGCAGATTCAAATGCAAGCACTGATTATTCCAACATACTCTCTGTAAGGGAACTAATACCACTGTCTATCAGTCACTTAGAAGTGTCCTTCTCGTATCAACCGAAAAACCCTCAACAAAGGAA